>NC_069507.1:145550789-145894122 GCF_027579735.1 Bombina bombina
GTCTGACAGGTTGAGGCACATTTTATACAGCTGTGTTAGTGCTCATTGGTTAACAGATATAACTCATACAGCTGCATCAATATTCATTGGCTGACAGATACATAAAACAATTCAAATCATATTTCACAGTAACATTCACAACCTAACATGTAAACCCTTACATGCCAACACAAGCCAACATACAAATACAATTTGTATTTAGGGACACTAGAGAAATAAAGTCTGTAAGTATACATTATTATGTTGCTTCAAAACTGATGATAAACCTTCTCTTTTAATACAGATACTTCACAGCAATGAACAAACGAAGAGCAATTTCAGTGAAACGTGTATGTCGTGCCAAGCGGAAAATTCTCACTCGCAAAATTCTTAAGAGACTTCATCGAAAAGTAAGAGCTGTCTGTCTCTTTCTTTGATATGGCAGCTTTAGACAGAATAATTGTTATATTAAAAAAATGGTTATTGTCTGAATAGAATAAGTAACTAAAAAACTCAAATGCCACTGCCAGGTACCTGTTACAATTTGCAAAGAGTTTACTTCAACAAAATTAGTTTCACAGATGCAAGTTATGGGTGGAAACGTTGTCATCAAAATAAGCTCTCAAAATGGTTTTAGATGATAGAGATGAAAACCAGAGCATATATTATCATGCCTCTAAGCACAGATGTGTAGTCAAATTGACTGCATGTTGCACTTATATAACATCATATAGTAGTATAAAACACCTTATCATGCTCATTATATATTAGCAAATGGGTAATTCAATTACAATAAAGCTACAAATAGTATGGATGTCACCACGTACGGCTTTAATACATGAGTCACAATATTTATGGCTAGGTATTAAGGACTTATGAGGTTGAAGGGTGTTTTCCCTATTTTGTAGGAGGGGCTATATGGATACGATCGGGATGGTTGACATCCCCTGCTAGCGGGCGATTGGTCGCGAATGTGCAGGGGGTGGCATTGCACAAGTATTTTCACTAGAAATGCTTGTGCAATGATACGCTGTCGGCATTTATAGATGTGAGGCAGACATGATACAATACAGCGGATCATGTCCGCCCGCACATTCATATATCAGCCCACAGTGTGCCTAGACACTGTACTCATTCACATAATGTGAATAGTAAAGTAATGAAAATTACTCCGATTGAACATATTTCCAGAACATCTCCAAATTCTTTTTTGAAACTAAGACGAAAAGAAACATATTGTGTTGCTAAGCTTAAAGAGATACTAAACCCAATTTTTTTTATTTCAAGGTTTCAGATAAAGCATACAATTTTAAGCAACTTTCTAGTTTACTCCTATTATACATTTTTCTTTGTTCTCTTGCTATCTTTAGTTAAAAAGCAGAAATGCAACGCTTAGGAGCCGGCCCATTTTTGGTTCAAAACCTGGGTTATGCTTGCTTATTAGTTGCTAAATGTAGCCACCAATAAGCAAACACTATCCAGGGTGCTGAACCTAAGATGGGCAGGCTCTTAAGCTTTATATTCCTGCTTTAAAATAAAGATAGCAAGAGAATGAAGAAAAAATAATAATAGAAGTAAATTAGAAAGATGATTAAAATTACATGCTCTATCTTAAACATTAAAGAAAAAAAGAGGGTTTAGTATCCCTTTCACTCTCAATCCTGATAGTCTCAAAGAACAGGTGGATAGGACAGCTTTTTACTAATATTATTCACAAGTTAGGATATTTAGTTTTTATCAATTTTCTTAATTTATTTATTTATACATTTGAGGATAGGAGGTAGGAATTGTATACTTTTATTAGCACTATTGTGTGTATATAATATTTACAATGTTATTCTTTTTATAGTACATTTAAATAGTCTGTATTATAACATCTGGAAATATAATATCAGTGGGAATTAAAATTGTATATCTTGGACAGATACACATACCTATGCAAATACATATTATTATATGTTATTGGATGGTATATATATATATATAAAAATTATATATATATATATATATATATATATATATATATATACACATTAGGGTACAATTGTATATTTGTATCTATGTCCTGTCATCGAGTTGATTACATGATGACATGTTTCTTATAGGTTAAGTGATTTACTATGCTAATAAGGTTAAGGAGATTTCTCTTTAGCACATTATGGGCCAGATTACAAGTGGACCATAAAATTACGCGAGCGCACTATTTGCGTTCCACTCAGTAATACCAGTGCACGCAAATGTGTGCTGGTATTACAAGTAAAGCGCAATGCGAACACGACCTTGCGTTCACATTGCAGGGAAGCATTGTGCTCACGCAATAGCGTGCTTCCATAGGCTCTAATGGGAGCCTCTTTCTCATGCAGCGAGACAAGGCAGAGAACCTAGCGCAGTGAAGGAGGTACGCAGCACAGCGATGAGCAGCAAAGTGTAATTATATATGAATATGAATATATACATATATATTTTCAGTGAATCTGCAGTCCTCATAGACTGCATTGTAAAGGCACTTTTCAGTGCTGTTTTTTTCTAACACCCCACACCTGCACACTTTAAACCCTTAAAACTGCTTCGTGCAGTTTTTTTATTTATTTATTTATTTATTTATTTTAAAAAGACACTACAATTTTTTTTTTTAACAAAAAGGGACATCACACTTTATTTCTCTTGTTAAGTGTATCCAGTCCACGGATCATCCATTACTTATGGGATATTAACTCCTCCCCAACAGGAAGTGCAAGAGGATTCACCCAGCAGAGCTGCTATATAGCTCCTCCCCTAACTGCCATTCCCAGTCATTCTCTTGCACCCAACGAATAGATAGGATGTGTGAGAGGACTGTGGTGATTATACTTAGTTTCATACCTTCAATCAAAAGTTTGTTATTTTATAATAGCACCGGAGTGTGTTATTCCTTCTCTGGTAGAATTTGAAGAAGAATCTACCTGAGTTTTTCTATGATTTTAGCCGGAGTAGTTAAGATCATATTGCTGTTTCTCGGCCATCTGAGGAGAGGTAAACTTCAGATCAGGGGACAGCGGGCAGATTAATCTGCAAAGAGGTATGTAGCAGCTTATTATTTTCTGACAATGGAATTGATGAGAAAATTCTGCCATACCGATATAATGTAAACTCAGCCTTAAATGCAGTAGCAGCAACTGGTATCAGGCTGTCATGTATGTATATTTTACACTTCAGTATTCTGGGGAATGGCACTTCACTGGAATTATACTGTATGCACAAAACTTTAGCCTAATTTGCAGGGACTAGCAACAGGCTTTTTAATAACACTCAATTTATTAATGTTAAACGTTTTTTCCTGGCATGTAAAATCGTTTAATTTTCTGAGGTACTGGGTGAAAAAATGTTTTGGGCACTATTTTTTTCCACTTGGCAGTTGTTTTATTTAATTTATGACAGTTTACTGATCTCTCTCACTGTTATGTGTGAGGGGGAGGGGCCTTTTTTGGTGCTTTTGCTACGCATCAAAAAATTCAGTCAGAAGTTTATTGTCTTCCCTGCATGATCCGGTTCATCTCTACAGAACTCAGGATTCTTCAAAACTTGTTTTGAGGGAGGTAATCACTCACAGCAGAGCTGTGAGATTGTAGTTGACTGTGATAAAAAAAAAAACGTTTATTTCTGTATTTTTTATTTTTTTTATTTTATTTTTTCTGCTATCAGGGTTAGTTATCCTTTGCTAATGGGAGCAATCCTTTGCTAAAATTGTGTTTTTTACAAAGATTTGATGCTATAACTTTTCAGTTTATTAATTTTCAACTGTCATAACTTTTTCTGTGCTTCTTATAGGCACAGTACGTTTTCATATTATAGTAAATTACTTGAAAAGTATTTCCAAGTTGCTAGTTTATTTGCTAGTGTGTTAAACATGTCTGATTCAGAGGAAGATATCTGTGCTATATGTGCTAAAGCCAAAGTGGAGCCCAATAGAAATGTATGTACTAACTGTATTGATGCTACTTTAAATAAAAGTCAATCTGTACAAATTGAACATATTTCACCAAACAACGAGGGGAGAGTTATGCCGACTAACTCGCCTCACGTGTCAGTACCTGCATCTCCCGCTAGGGAGGTGCGTGATATTGTAGCGCCGAGTACATCTGGGCGGCCATTACAAATCACATTACAGGATATGGCTACTGTTATGACTGAAGTTTTGGCTAAATTACCAGAACTAAGAGGTAAGCGTGATCACTCTGGGGTGAGAACAGAGTGCGCTGATAATATTAGGGCCATGTCAGACACTGCGTCACAATTTGCAGAACATGAGGACGGAGAGCTTCATTCTGCGGGTGACGGTTCTGATCCAAACAAACTGGATTCAGATATTTCAAATTTTAAATTTAAGCTGGAAAACCTCCGTGTATTACTAGGGGAGGTGTTAGCGGCTCTGAATGATTGTAACACAGTTGCAATACCAGAGAAAATGTGTAGGTTGGATAAATATTTTGCGGTACCGGCGAGTACTGACGTTTTTCCTATACCTAAGAGACTTACTGAAATTGTTACTAAGGAGTGGGATAGACCCGGTGTGCCGTTCTCACCCCCTCCGATATTTAGAAAGATGTTTCCAATAGACGCCACCACACGGGACTTATGGCAAACGGTCCCTAAGGTGGAGGGAGCAGTTTCTACTTTAGCTAAGCGTACCACTATCCCGGTGGAGGATAGCTGTGCCTTTTCAGATCCAATGGATAAAAAGTTAGAGGGTTACCTTAAGAAAATGTTTGTTCAACAAGGTTTTATATTGCAACCTCTTGCATGCATTGCGCCTGTCACGGCTGCAGCAGCATTTTGGTTTGAGTCTCTGGAAGAGACACTTGAATCAGCTCCATTAGATGAAATTACACACAAGCTTAAAGCCCTTAAGTTAGCTAACTCATTTATTTCAGATGCCGTAGTACATTTAACTAAACTTACGGCTAAGAATTCTGGATTCGCCATTCAGGCACGCAGAGCACTGTGGCTAAAATCCTGGTCAGCTGACGTTACTTCTAAATCTAAATTGCTTAATATACCTTTCAAAGGGCAGACCTTATTCGGGCCCGGGTTGAAAGAAATTATCGCTGACATTACAGGAGGTAAAGGCCATGCCCTGCCTCAAGACAGAGCCAAACCTAAGGCTAGACAGTCTAATTTTCGTTCCTTTCGTAATTTCAAAGCAGGAGCAGCATCAACTTCCTCTGCACCAAAACAGGAAGGAGCTGTTGCTCGCTACAGACAAGGCTGGAGACCTAACCAGTCCTGGAACAAGGGCAAGCAGGCCAGGAAACCTGCTGCTGCCCCTAAGACAGCATGAATCGAGGGCCCCCGATCCGGGAACGGATCTAGTGGGGGGCAGACTTTCTCTCTTCGCCCAGGCTTGGGCAAGAGATGTCCAGGATCCCTGGGCGTTAGAGATCATATCTCAGGGATACCTTCTAGACTTCAAATTCTCTCCCCCAAGAGGGAGATTTCATCTGTCAAGGTTGTCAACAAACCAAATAAAGAAAGAGGCGTTTCTACGCTGCGTACAAGATCTTTTATTAATGGGAGTGATCCATCCGGTTCCGCGGTCGGAACAAGGACAAGGGTTTTACTCAAATCTGTTTGTGGTTCCCAAAAAAGAGGGAACTTTCAGGCCAATCTTGGATTTAAAGATCCTAAACAAATTCCTAAGAGTTCCATCGTTCAAAATGGAAACTATTCGGACAATTTTACCCATGATCCAAAAGGGTCAGTACATGACCACAGTGGATTTAAAGGATGCTTACCTTCACATACCGATTCACAAAGATCATTACCGGTATCTAAGGTTTGCCTTTCTAGACAGGCATTACCAGTTTGTAGCTCTTCCATTCGGATTGGCTACGGCTCCGAGAATCTTCACAAAGGTTCTGGGTGCTCTTCTGGCGGTACTAAGACCGCGAGGAATTGCGGTAGCTCCGTACCTAGACGACATTCTGATACAAGCTTCAAGCTTTCAAACTGCCAAGTCTCATACAGAGTTAGTACTGGCATTTCTAAGGTCGCATGGATGGAAGGTGAACGAAAAGAAGAGTTCTCTCTTTCCACTCACAAGAGTTCCCTTCTTGGGGACTCTTATAGATTCTGTAGAAATGAAGATTTACCTGACAGAAGACAGGTTAACAAAGCTTCAAAATGCATGCCGTGTCCTTCATTCCATTCAACACCCGTCAGTAGCTCAATGCATGGAGGTGATCGGCTTAATGGTAGCAGCAATGGACATAGTACCCTTTGCACGTCTACATCTCAGACCGCTGCAATTGTGCATGCTAAGTCAGTGGAATGGGGATTACTCAGACTTGTCCCCTACTCTGAATCTGGATCAAGAGACCAGAAATTCTCTTCTATGGTGGCTTTCTCGGCCACATCTGTCCAGGGGGATGCCATTCAGCAGCCCGGACTGGACAATTGTAACAACAGACGCCAGCCTACTAGGTTGGGGCGCTGTCTGGAATTCTCTGAAGGCTCAGGGACAATGGAATCAGGAGGAGAGTCTCCTACCAATAAACATTCTGGAATTGAGAGCAGTTCTCAATGCCCTTCTGGCTTGGCCCCAGTTAACAACTCGGGGGTTCATCAGGTTTCAGTCGGACAACATCACGACTGTAGCTTACATCAACCATCAGGGAGGGACAAGAAGCTCCCTAGCAATGATGGAAGTATCAAAGATAATTCGCTGGGCAGAGTCTCACTCTTGCCACCTGTCAGCAATCCACATCCCGGGAGTGGAGAACTGGGAGGCGGATTTCTTAAGTCGTCAGACTTTTCATCCGGGGGAGTGGGAACTTCACCCGGAGGTCTTTGCCCAAATACTTCGACGTTGGGGCAAACCAGAGATAGATCTCATGGCGTCTCGACAGAACGCCAAGCTTCCTCGTTACGGGTCCAGATCCAGGGATCCGGGAGCGGTTCTGATAGATGCTTTGACAGCACCTTGGACCTTCGGGATGGCTTATGTGTTTCCACCCTTCCCGATGCTTCCTCGATTGATTGCCAGAATCAAACAGGAGAGAGCATCAGTGATTCTAATAGCGCCTGCATGGCCACGCAGGACTTGGTATGCAGATCTAGTGGACATGTCATCCTGTCCACCTTGGTCGCTACCTCTGAAACAGGACCTTCTGATCCAGGGTCCCTTCAAACATCAAAATCTAATTTCTCTGAAGCTGACTGCTTGGAAATTGAACGCTTGATTTTATCAAAACGTGGTTTTTCTGAGTCAGTTATTGATACCTTAATACAGGCTAGGAAGCCTGTTACCAGAAAGATTTACCATAAGATATGGCGCAAATACTTATATTGGTGCGAATCCAAGAGTTACTCATGGAGTAAGGTTAGGACTCCGAGGATATTGTCTTTTCTACAAGAAGGTTTAGAAAAGGGTTTATCCGCTAGTTCCTTAAAGGGACAGATTTCAGCTCTGTCCATTCTTTTACACAAACGTCTGTCAGAAGTTCCGGACGTTCAAGCTTTTTGTCAGGCTTTAGCTAGGATCAAGCCTGTGTTTAAAATTGTTGCTCCACCATGGAGTTTGAACTTAGTTCTTAATGTTTTACAGGGGGTTCCGTTTGAACCCCTTCATTCCATTGATATCAAGTTGTTATCTTGGAAAGTTCTGTTTTTAATGGCGATTTCCTCGGCTCGAAGAGTCTCTGAGTTATCTGCCTTACATTGTGATTCTCCTTATCTGATTTTTCATTCAGACAAGGTAGTTCTGCGTACTAAACCTGGGTTCCTACCTAAGGTGGTCACTAACAGGAATATCAATCAAGAGATTGTGGTTACATCTTTGTGTCCTAATCCTTCTTCGAAAAAGGAACGTCTGCTACACAATCTAGATGTAGTCCGTGCCCTGAAATTTTATCTACAGGCAACTAAGGATTTTCGACAAACGTCTTCCCTGTTTGTCGTTTATTCTGGTCAGAGGAGAGGTCAAAAAGCTTCGGCTACCTCTCTCTCCTTTTGGCTTCGTAGCATAATACGGTTAGCCTATGAGACTGCTGGACAGCAGCCTCCTGAAAGAATTACAGCACATTCTACTAGAGCTGTGGCTTCCACTTGGGCCTTTAAGAATGAGGCTTCTGTTGAACAGATTTGCAAGGCTGCAACTTGGTCTTCTCTTCATACTTTTTCCAAATTTTCCAAATTTGACACTTTTGCTTCTTCGGAGGCTGTTTTTGGGAGAAAGGTTCTTCAGGCAGTGGTTCCTTCCGTATAAAGAGCCTGCCTGTCCCTCCCGTCATCCGTGTACTTTAGCTTTGGTATTGGTATCCCATAAGTAATGGATGATCCGTGGACTGGATACACTTAACAAGAGAAAACATAATTTATGCTTACCTGATAAATTTATTTCTCTTGTAGTGTATCCAGTCCACGGCCCGCACTGTCACTTTAAGGCAGGTAATTTTTCCATTAAACTACAGTCACCACTGTACCCTATGGTTTTCCTTTCTCTGCATGTTTTCGGTCAAATGACTGGTAATGGCAGTTAGGGGAGGAGCTATATAGCAGCTCTGCTGGGTGAATCCTCTTGCACTTCCTGTTGGGGAGGAGTTAATATCCCATAAGTAATGGATGATCCGTGGACTGGATACACTACAAGAGAAATAAATTTATCAGGCAAGCATAAATTATGTTTTTTTATGGGGCAATTGAGGGATATTTTAAAAATTAACTAGAGGTCTGTCCTCTGATTTATTTTTGGAGCGCTAATTGCTACCGCAAGCTTGTGGTAGCATTAACCAGCCACTTGTAATGGCTGGTTATTTATGGTGCACCCGTAAACATGTATATATATATATATATATATATATATATATAGATATAGCAAGCATTTTAGATGGAGTGGCTGATGAAACAGCCCTGTATAGATGGCTGAGAAACAAGTAGTCGTAAATTTGTAATAAAATAAGTTTTTAACTTAATGCTTGCTTAGAAAATCATCATTTATAAGCTATATTGCTTTAGCTGTATGTCTCATATAGGATTGCCACCCAGCCGGTATTTTACCGACATGGCCGGTATTTTTAAGGTAGACTGAATTCATGATCTTTGATGGGGTATTGCTGTTCATGGACTGACGTAGGCCAGTCTGCTGGGGCTGTGAAGTTCCAGCTTGTGCATAAAGCACCAGTTGGTGCGCTTCTAAAGTGAGTATTACTTTTACATTCACATTTACCATTATATCAAGACTGTGCTAGACAATGTGGCACCCTTGTTTTTATCTTATTTCAGCTTGTACATGAATGAGGTGGGCCAACACTTTCCACAAAGAGACTGGGTTTTATTTTCCTAGAAGAATCCTTTTGAAGACTGTGAAATATTTTATAGACTGATTGTATATATTAGTTAAGAGGTTTATTTTTTATTTTTGTGAGAGCGCCCCCTATTTATATACACATCGAGTTACTTAGGAGTCAGCACTGATTGGCTAAAATGCATGTCTGTCAAAAGAACTGAGATAAGGGGGCAGTCTGCAGAGGCTTAGATACTAAGTAATCACAAAGGTAAAAAAGTGTATTAATATAACAGTGTTGGTTATGCAGAACTGAGGAATGGGTAATAAAGGGGTTTTCTATTTTTTTAAACAGTAATCATTTTCAAGTAGAATATCCCTTTAAGTTAAAGTAGTTTGCTTTGACTTTAAATCAAAGTGTATGTTTGTGCAAAAATAATCCCTATGAACAGATTTCTTACTGGATTATAACGACAGTTCCCCCATCTTTTTTGGTGGATAGCAACACATCACACTAGCACAAAAATAAAAATAAATAAAAAGATTTTTGTTCTGTGCAGAAACATCTATTGCTTTAATGAAAAAAAAAATGAAAAAGGTAATATTTCTCTTGTTAGGTGTATCCAGTCCACGGATCATCCATTACTTGTGGGATATTCTCCTTCCCAACAGGAAGTTGCAAGAGGATCACCCACAGCAGAGCTGCTATATAGCTCCTCCCCTAACTGCCATATCCAGTCATTCTCTTGCAAGCTCTCAACATAGCTGGAGGTAGTTAGAGGAAAGTGGTAAAATATAGTTAGTTTTTTCTTCAATCAAAAGTTTATTGTTTTTAAATGGTACCGGAGTGTACTATTTTATCTCAGGCAGCATTTAGAAGAAGAATCTGCCTGCGTTTTTCTATGATCTTAGCAGAAGTAACTAAGATCCACTGCCGTTCTCACATATGTCTGAGGAGTGAGGTAACTTCAGAGGGAGAATGGCGTGCAGGGTATCCTGCAATAAGGTATGTGCAGTTAAGTTTTTCTAGGGATGGAATTTGCTAGAAAATGCTGCTGATACCGGATTAATGTAAGTTAAAGCCTAAATACAGTGATTTAATAGCGACTAGTATCAGGCTTGCTATCAGAGGTATATACTCTGATTAATGTGCAATATAAAACGTTTGCTGGCATGTTTAATCGTTTTTATATATGCTTTGGTGATAAAACTTATTGGGGCCTAGTTTTCTCTTGTTAAGTGTATATAGTCCACGGATCATCCATTACTTATGGGATATTAACTCCTCCCCAACAGGAAGTGCAAGAGGATTCACCCAGCAGAGCTGCTATATAGCTCCTCCCCTAACTGCCATTACCAGTCATTCTCTTGCACCCAACGAATAGATAGGATGTGTGAGAGGACTGTGGGGATTATACTTAGTTTCATACCTTCAATCAAAAGTTTGTTATTTTATAATAGCACCGGAGTGTGTTATTCCTTCTCTGGTAGAATTTGAAGAAGAATCTACCTGAGTTTTTCTATGATTTTAGCCGGAGTAGTTAAGATCATATTGCTGTTCTCGGCCATCTGAGGAGAGGTAAACTTCAGATCAGGGGACAGCGGGCAGATTAATCTGCAAAGAGGTATGTAGCAGCTTATTATTTTCTGACAATGGAATTGATGAGAAAATTCTGCCATACCGATATAATGTAAACTCAGCCTTAAATGCAGTAGCAGCAACTGGTATCAGGCTGTCATGTATGTATATTTTACACTTCAGTATTCTGGGGAATGGCACTTCACTGGAATTATACTGTATGCATAAAACTTTAGCCTAATTTGCAGGGACTAGCAACAGGCTTTTTAATAACACTCAATTTATTAATGTTAAACGTTTTTTGATGGCATGTAAAATCGTTTAATTTTCTGAGGTACTGGGTGAAAAAATGTTTTGGGCACTATTTTTTTCCACTTGGCAGTCGTTTTATTTAATTTATGACAGTTTACTGATCTCTCTCACTGTTATGTGTGAGGGGGAGAGGTGCTTTTGCTACGCATCAAAAAATTCAGTCAGAAGTTTATTGTCTTCCCTGCATGATCCGGTTCAGAACTCAGGGGTCTTCAAAACTTGTTTTGAGTGAGGTAATCACTCACAGCAGAGCTGTGAGATTGTAGTTGACTGTGATAAAAAAAACGTTTATTTCTGTATTTTTTTTATTTATTTTTTTATTTTATTTTTTTTCTGCTATCAGGGTTAGTTATCCTTTGCTAATGGGAGCAATCCTTTGCTAAAATTGTGTTTTTTAGAAAGATTTGATGCTATAACTTTTCAGTTTATTAATTTTCAACTGTCATAACTTTTTCTGTGCTTCTTATAGGCACAGTACGTTTTCATATTATAGTAAATTACTTGAAAAGTATTTCCAAGTTGCTAGTTTATTTGCTAGTGTGTTAAACATGTCTGATTCAGCGGAAGATATCTGTGCTATATGTGCTAAAGCCAAAGTGGAGCCCAATAGAAATGTATGTACTAACTGCATTGATGCTACTTTAAATAAAAGTCAATCTGTACAAATTGAACATATTTCACCAAACAACGAGGGGAGAGTTATGCCGACTAACTCGCCTCACGTGTCAGTACCTGCATCTCCCGCTCGGGAGGTGCGTGATATTGTAGCGCCGAGTACATCTGGGCGGCCATTACAAATCACATTACAGGATATGGCTACTGTTATGACTGAAGTTTTGGCTAAATTACCAGAACTAAGAGGTAAGCGTGATCACTCTGGGGTGAGAACAGAGTGCGCTGATAATATTAGGGCCATGTCAGACACTGCGTCACAATTTGCAGAACATGAGGACGGAGAGCTTCATTCTGCGGGTGACGGTTCTGATCCAAACAAACTGGATTCAGATATTTCAAATTTTAAATTTAAGCTGGAAAACCTCCGTGTATTACTAGGGGAGGTGTTAGCGGCTCTGAATGATTGTAACACAGTTGCAATACCAGAGAAAATGTGTAGGTTGGATAAATATTTTGCGGGTACCGGCGAGTACTGACGTTTTTCCTATACCTAAGAGACTTACTGAAATTGTTACTAAGGAGTGGGATAGACCCGGTGTGCCGTTCTCACCCCCTCCGATATTTAGAAAGATGTTTCCAATAGACGCCACCACACGGGACTTATGGCAAACGGTCCCTAAGGTGGAGGGAGCAGTTTCTACTTTAGCTAAGCGTACCACTATCCCGGTGGAGGATAGCTGTGCCTTTTCAGATCCAATGGATAAAAAGTTAGAGGGTTACCTTAAGAAAATGTTTGTTCAACAAGGTTTTATATTGCAACCTTTTGCATGCATTGCACCTGTCACGGCTGCAGCAGCATTTTGGTTTGAGTCTCTGGAAGAGACACTTGAATCAGCTCCATTAGATGAGATTACACACAAGCTTAAAGCCCTTAAGTTAGCTAACTCATTTATTTCAGATGCCGTAGTACATTTAACTAAACTTACGGCTAAGAATTCCGGATTCGCCATTCAGGCACGCAGAGCACTGTGGCTAAAATCCTGGTCAGCTGACGTTACTTCTAAATCTAAATTGCTTAATATACCTTTCAAAGGGCAGACCTTATTCGGGCCCGGGTTGAAAGAAATTATCGCTGACATTACAGGAGGTAAAGGCCATGCCCTGCCTCAAGACAGAGCCAAACCTAAGGCTAGACAGTCTAATTTTCGTTCCTTTCGTAATTTCAAAGTAGGAGCAGCATCAACTTCCTCTGCACCAAAACAGGAAGGAGCTGTTGCTCGCTACAGACAAGGCTGGAGACCTAACCAGTCCTGGAACAAGGGCAAGCAGGCCAGGAAACCTGCTGCTGCCCCTAAGACAGCATGAATCGAGGGCCCCCGATCCGGGAACGGATCTAGTGGGGGGCAGACTTTCTCTCTTTGCCCAGGCTTGGGCAAGAGATGTCCAGGATCCCTGGGCGTTAGAGATCATATCTCAGGGATACCTTCTAGACTTCAAATTCTCTCCCCCAAGAGGGAGATTTCATCTGTCAAGGTTGTCAACAAACCAAATAAAGAAAGAGGCGTTTCTACGCTGCGTACAAGATCTTTTATTAATGGGAGTGATCCATCCGGTTCCGCGGTCGGAACAAGGACAAGGGTTTTACTCAAATCTGTTTGTGGTTCCCAAAAAAGAGGGAACTTTCAGGCCAATCTTGGATTTAAAGATCCTAAACAAATTCCTAAGAGTTCCATCGTTCAAAATGGAAACTATTCGGACAATTTTACCCATGATCCAAAAGGGTCAGTACATGACCACAGTGGATTTAAAGGATGCTTACCTTCACATACCGATTCACAAAGATCATTACCGGTATCTAAGGTTTGCCTTTCTAGACAGGCATTACCAGTTTGTAGCTCTTCCATTCGGATTGGCTACGGCTCCGAGAATCTTCACAAAGGTTCTGGGTGCTCTTCTGGCGGTACTAAGACCGCGAGGAATTGCGGTAGCTCCGTACCTAGACGACATTCTGATACAAGCTTCAAGCTTTCAAACTGCCAAGTCTCATACAGAGTTAGTACTGGCATTTCTAAGGTCGCATGGATGGAAGGTGAACGAAAAGAAGAGTTCTCTCTTTCCACTCACAAGAGTTCCCTTCTTGGGGACTCTTATAGATTCTGTAGAAATGAAGATTTACCTGACAGAAGACAGGTTAACAAAGCTTCAAAATGCATGCCGTGTCCTTCATTCCATTCAACACCCGTCAGTAGCTCAATGCATGGAGGTGATCGGCTTAATGGTAGCAGCAATGGACATAGTACCCTTTGCACGTCTACATCTCAGACCGCTGCAATTGTGCATGCTAAGTCAGTGGAATGGGGATTACTCAGACTTGTCCCCTACTCTGAATCTGGATCAAGAGACCAGAAATTCTCTTCTATGGTGGCTTTCTCGGCCACATCTGTCCAGGGGGATGCCATTCAGCAGCCCGGACTGGACAATTGTAACAACAGACGCCAGCCTACTAGGTTGGGGCGCTGTCTGGAATTCTCTGAAGGGTCAGGGACAATGGAATCAGGAGGAGAGTCTCCTACCAATAAACATTCTGGAATTGAGAGCAGTTCTCAATGCCCTTCTGGCTTGGCCCCAGTTAACAACTCGGGGGTTCATCAGGTTTCAGTCGGACAACATCACGACTGTAGCTTACATCAACCATCAGGGAGGGACAAGAAGCTCCCTAGCAATGATGGAAGTATCAAAGATAATTCGCTGGGCAGAGTCTCACTCTTGCCACCTGTCAGCAATCCACATCCCGGGAGTGGAGAACTGGGAGGCGGATTTCTTAAGTCGTCAGACTTTTCATCCGGGGGAGTGGGAACTTCATCCGGAGGTCTTTGCCCAAATACTTCGACGTTGGGGCAAACCAGAGATAGATCTCATGGCGTCTCGACAGAACGCCAAGCTTCCTCGTTACGGGTCCAGATCCAGGGATCCGGGAGCGGTTCTGATAGATGCTTTGACAGCACCTTGGACCTTCGGGATGGCTTATGTGTTTCCACCCTTCCCGATGCTTCCTCGATTGATTGCCAGAATCAAACAGGAGAGAGCATCAGTGATTCTAATAGCGCCTGCATGGCCACGCAGGACTTGGTATGCAGATCTAGTGGACATGTCATCCTGTCCACCTTGGTCGCTACCTCTGAAACAGGACCTTCTGATCCAGGGTACCTTCAAACATCAAAATCTAATTTCTCTGAAGCTGACTGCTTGGAAATTGAACGCTTGATTTTATCAAAACGTGGTTTTTCTGAGTCAGTTATTGATACCTTAATACAGGCTAGGAAGCCTGTTACCAGAAAGATTTACCATAAGATATGGCGCAAATACTTATATTGGTGCGAATCCAAGAGTTACTCATGGAGTAAGGTTAGGACTCCGAGGATATTGTCTTTTCTACAAGAAGGTTTAGAAAAGGGTTTATCCGCTAGTTCCTTAAAGGGACAGATTTCAGCTCTGTCCATTCTTTTACACAAACGTCTGTCAGAAGTTCCGGACGTTCAAGCTTTTTGTCAGGCTTTAGCTAGGATCAAGCCTGTGTTTAAAATTGTTGCTCCACCATGGAGTTTGAACTTAGTTCTTAATGTTTTACAGGGGGTTCCGTTTGAACCCCTTCATTCCATTGATATCAAGTTGTTATCTTGGAAAGTTCTGTTTTTAATGGCGATTTCCTCGGCTCGAAGAGTCTCTGAGTTATCTGCCTTACATTGTGATTCTCCTTATCTGATTTTTCATTCAGACAAGGTAGTTCTGCGTACTAAACCTGGGTTCCTACCTAAGGTGGTCACTAACAGGAATATCAATCAAGAGATTGTGGTTCCATCTTTGTGTCCTAATCCTTCTTCGAAAAAGGAACGTCTGCTACACAATCTAGATGTAGTCCGTGCCCTGAAATTTTATCTACAGGCAACTAAGGATTTTCGACAAACGTCTTCCCTGTTTGTCGTTTATTCTGGTCAGAGGAGAGGTCAAAAAGCTTCGGCTACCTCTCTCTCCTTTTGGCTTCGTAGCATAATACGGTTAGCCTATGAGACTGCTGGACAGCAGCCTCCTGAAAGAATTACAGCACATTCTACTAGAGCTGTGGCTTCCACTTGGGCCTTTAAGAATGAGGCTTCTGTTGAACAGATTTGCAAGGCTGCAACTTGGTCTTCTCTTCATACTTTTTCCAAATTTTCCAAATTTGACACTTTTGCTTCTTCGGAGGCTGTTTTTGGGAGAAAGGTTCTTCAGGCAGTGGTTCCTTCCGTATAAAGAGCCTGCCTGTCCCTCCCGTCATCCGTGTACTTTAGCTTTGGTATTGGTATCCCATAAGTAATGGATGATCCGTGGACTGGATACACTTAACAAGAGAAAACATAATTTATGCTTACCTGATAAATTTATTTCTCTTGTAGTGTATCCAGTCCACGGCCCGCCCTGTCACTTTAAGGCAGGTAATTTTTCCATTAAACTACAGTCACCACTGTACCCTATGGTTTTCCTTTCTCTGCATGTTTTCGGTCAAATGACTGGTAATGGCAGTTAGGGGAGGAGCTATATAGCAGCTCTGCTGGGTGAATCCTCTTGCACTTCCTGTTGGGGAGGAGTTAATATCCCATAAGTAATGGATGATCCGTGGACTGGATACACTACAAGAGAAATAAATTTATCAGGTAAGCATAAATTATGTTTTTTTATGGGGCAATTGAGGGATATTTTAAAAATTAACTAGAGGTCTGTCCTCTGATTTATTTTTGGAGCGCTAATTGCTACCGCAAGCTTGTGGTAGCATTAACCAGCCACTTGTAATGGCTGGTTATTTATGGTGCACCCGTAAACATGTATATATATATATATATATATATATATATATATAGATATAGCAAGCATTTTAGATGGAGTGGCTGATGAAACAGCCCTGTATAGATGGCTGAGAAACAAGTAGTCGTAAATTTGTAATAAAATAAGTTTTTAACTTAATGCTTGCTTAGAAAATCATCATTTATAAGCTATATTGCTTTAGCTGTATGTCTCATATAGGATTGCCACCCAGCCGGTATTTTACCGACATGGCCGGTATTTTTAAGGTAGACTGAATTCATGATCTTTGATGGGGTATTGCTGTTCATGGACTGACGTAGGCCAGTCTGCTGGGGCTGTGAAGTTCCAGCTTGTGCATAAAGCACCAGTTGGTGCGCTTCTAAAGTGAGTATTACTTTTACATTCACATTTACCATTATATCAAGACTGTGCTAGACAATGTGGCACCCTTGTTTTTATCTTATTTCAGCTTGTACATGAATGAGGTGGGCCAACACTTTCCACAAAGAGACTGGGTTTTATTTTCCTAGAAGAATCCTTTTGAAGACTGTGAAATATTTTATAGACTGATTGTATATATTAGTTAAGAGGTTTATTTTTTATTTTTGTGAGAGCGCCCCCTATTTATATACACATCGAGTTACTTAGGAGTCAGCACTGATTGGCTAAAATGCATGTCTGTCAAAAGAACTGAGATAAGGGGGCAGTCTGCAGAGGCTTAGATACTAAGTAATCACAAAGGTAAAAAAGTGTATTAATATAACAGTGTTGGTTATGCAGAACTGAGGAATGGGTAATAAAGGGGTTTTCTATTTTTTTAAACAGTAATCATTTTCAAGTAGAATATCCCTTTAAGTTAAAGTAGTTTGCTTTGACTTTAAATCAAAGTGTATGTTTGTGCAAAAATAATCCCTATGAACAGATTTCTTACTGGATTATAACGACAGTTCCCCCATCTTTTTTGGTGGATAGCAACACATCACACTAGCACAAAAATAAAAATAAATAAAAAGATTTTTGTTCTGTGCAGAAACATCTATTGCTTTAATGAAAAAAAAAATGAAAAAGGTAATATTTCTCTTGTTAGGTGTATCCAGTCCACGGATCATCCATTACTTGTGGGATATTCTCCTTCCCAACAGGAAGTTGCAAGAGGATCACCCACAGCAGAGCTGCTATATAGCTCCTCCCCTAACTGCCATATCCAGTCATTCTCTTGCAAGCTCTCAACATAGCTGGAGGTAGTTAGAGGAAAGTGGTAAAATATAGTTAGTTTTTTCTTCAATCAAAAGTTTATTGTTTTTAAATGGTACCGGAGTGTACTATTTTATCTCAGGCAGCATTTAGAAGAAGAATCTGCCTGCGTTTTTCTATGATCTTAGCAGAAGTAACTAAGATCCACTGCCGTTCTCACATATGTCTGAGGAGTGAGGTATCTTCAGAGGGAGAATGGCGTGCAGGGTATCCTGCAATAAGGTATGTGCAGTTAAGTTTTTCTAGGGATGGAATTTGCTAGAAAATGCTGCTGATACCGGATTAATGTAAGTTAAAGCCTAAATACAGTGATTTAATAGCGACTAGTATCAGGCTTGCTATCAGAGGTATATACTCTGATTAATGTGCAATATAAAACGTTTGCTGGCATGTTTAATCGTTTTTATATATGCTTTGGTGATAAAACTTATTGGGGCCTAGTTTTCTCTTGTTAAGTGTATATAGTCCACGGATCATCCATTACTTATGGGATATTAACTCCTCCCCAACAGGAAGTGCAAGAGGATTCACCCAGCAGAGCTGCTATATAGCTCCTCCCCTAACTGCCATTACCAGTCATTCTCTTGCACCCAACGAATAGATAGGATGTGTGAGAGGACTGTGGGGATTATACTTAGTTTCATACCTTCAATCAAAAGTTTGTTATTTTATAATAGCACCGGAGTGTGTTATTCCTTCTCTGGTAGAATTTGAAGAAGAATCTACCTGAGTTTTTCTATGATTTTAGCCGGAGTAGTTAAGATCATATTGCTGTTCTCGGCCATCTGAGGAGAGGTAAACTTCAGATCAGGGGACAGCGGGCAGATTAATCTGCAAAGAGGTATGTAGCAGCTTATTATTTTCTGACAATGGAATTGATGAGAAAATTCTGCCATACCGATATAATGTAAACTCAGCCTTAAATGCAGTAGCAGCAACTGGTATCAGGCTGTCATGTATGTATATTTTACACTTCAGTATTCTGGGGAATGGCACTTCACTGGAATTATACTGTATGCATAAAACTTTAGCCTAATTTGCAGGGACTAGCAACAGGCTTTTTAATAACACTCAATTTATTAATGTTAAACGTTTTTTGCTGGCATGTAAAATCGTTTAATTTTCTGAGGTACTGGGTGAAAAAATGTTTTGGGCACTATTTTTTTCCACTTGGCAGTCGTTTTATTTAATTTATGACAGTTTACTGATCTCTCTCACTGTTATGTGTGAGGGGGAGAGGTGCTTTTGCTACGCATCAAAAAATTCAGTCAGAAGTTTATTGTCTTCCCTGCATGATCCGGTTCAGAACTCAGGGGTCTTCAAAACTTGTTTTGAGTGAGGTAATCACTCACAGCAGAGCTGTGAGATTGTAGTTGACTGTGATAAAAAAACGTTTATTTCTGTATTTTTTTTATTTATTTTTTTATTTTATTTTTTTTCTGCTATCAGGGTTAGTTATCCTTTGCTAATGGGAGCAATCCTTTGCTAAAATTGTGTTTTTTAGAAAGATTTGATGCTATAACTTTTCAGTTTATTAATTTTCAACTGTCATAACTTTTTCTGTGCTTCTTATAGGCACAGTACGTTTTCATATTATAGTAAATTACTTGAAAAGTATTTCCAAGTTGCTAGTTTATTTGCTAGTGTGTTAAACATGTCTGATTCAGCGGAAGATATCTGTGCTATATGTGCTAAAGCCAAAGTGGAGCCCAATAGAAATGTATGTACTAACTGCATTGATGCTACTTTAAATAAAAGTCAATCTGTACAAATTGAACATATTTCACCAAACAACGAGGGGAGAGTTATGCCGACTAACTCGCCTCACGTGTCAGTACCTGCATCTCCCGCTCGGGAGGTGCGTGATATTGTAGCGCCGAGTACATCTGGGCGGCCATTACAAATCACATTACAGGATATGGCTACTGTTATGACTGAAGTTTTGGCTAAATTACCAGAACTAAGAGGTAAGCGTGATCACTCTGGGGTGAGAACAGAGTGCGCTGATAATATTAGGGCCATGTCAGACACTGCGTCACAATTTGCAGAACATGAGGACGGAGAGCTTCATTCTGCGGGTGACGGTTCTGATCCAAACAAACTGGATTCAGATATTTCAAATTTTAAATTTAAGCTGGAAAACCTCCGTGTATTACTAGGGGAGGTGTTAGCGGCTCTGAATGATTGTAACACAGTTGCAATACCAGAGAAAATGTGTAGGTTGGATAAATATTTTGCGGTACCGGCGAGTACTGACGTTTTTCCTATACCTAAGAGACTTACTGAAATTGTTACTAAGGAGTGGGATAGACCCGGTGTGCCGTTCTCACCCCCTCCGATATTTAGAAAGATGTTTCCAATAGACGCCACCACACGGGACTTATGGCAAACGGTCCCTAAGGTGGAGGGAGCAGTTTCTACTTTAGCTAAGCGTACCACTATCCCGGTGGAGGATAGCTGTGCCTTTTCAGATCCAATGGATAAAAAGTTAGAGGGTTACCTTAAGAAAATGTTTGTTCAACAAGGTTTTATATTGCAACCTTTTGCATGCATTGCACCTGTCACGGCTGCAGCAGCATTTTGGTTTGAGTCTCTGGAAGAGACACTTGAATCAGCTCCATTAGATGAGATTACACACAAGCTTAAAGCCCTTAAGTTAGCTAACTCATTTATTTCAGATGCCGTAGTACATTTAACTAAACTTACGGCTAAGAATTCCGGATTCGCCATTCAGGCACGCAGAGCACTGTGGCTAAAATCCTGGTCAGCTGACGTTACTTCTAAATCTAAATTGCTTAATATACCTTTCAAAGGGCAGACCTTATTCGGGCCCGGGTTGAAAGAAATTATCGCTGACATTACAGGAGGTAAAGGCCATGCCCTGCCTCAAGACAGAGCCAAACCTAAGGCTAGACAGTCTAATTTTCGTTCCTTTCGTAATTTCAAAGTAGGAGCAGCATCAACTTCCTCTGCACCAAAACAGGAAGGAGCTGTTGCTCGCTACAGACAAGGCTGGAGACCTAACCAGTCCTGGAACAAGGGCAAGCAGGCCAGGAAACCTGCTGCTGCCCCTAAGACAGCATGAATCGAGGGCCCCCGATCCGGGAACGGATCTAGTGGGGGGCAGACTTTCTCTCTTCGCCCAGGCTTGGGCAAGAGATGTCCAGGATCCCTGGGCGTTAGAGATCATATCTCAGGGATACCTTCTAGACTTCAAATTCTCTCCCCCAAGAGGGAGATTTCATCTGTCAAGGTTGTCAACAAACCAAATAAAGAAAGAGGCGTTTCTACGCTGCGTACAAGATCTTTTATTAATGGGAGTGATCCATCCGGTTCCGCGGTCGGAACAAGGACAAGGGTTTTACTCAAATCTGTTTGTGGTTCCCAAAAAAGAGGGAACTTTCAGGCCTATCTTGGATTTAAAGATCCTAAACAAATTCCTAAGATTTCCATCGTTCAAAATGGAAACTATTCGGACAATTTTACCCATGATCCAAAAGGGTCAGTACATGACCACAGTGGATTTAAAGGATGCTTACCTTCACATACCGATTCACAAAGATCATTACCGGTATCTAAGGTTTGCCTTTCTAGACAGGCATTACCAGTTTGTAGCTCTTCCATTCGGATTGGCTACGGCTCCGAGAATCTTCACAAAGGTTCTGGGTGCTCTTCTGGCGGTACTAAGACCGCGAGGAATTGCGGTAGCTCCGTACCTAGACGACATTCTGATACAAGCTTCAAGCTTTCAAACTGCCAAGTCTCATACAGAGTTAGTACTGGCATTTCTAAGGTCGCATGGATGGAAGGTGAACGAAAAGAAGAGTTCTCTCTTTCCACTCACAAGAGTTCCCTTCTTGGGGACTCTTATAGATTCTGTAGAAATGAAGATTTACCTGACAGAAGACAGGTTAACAAAGCTTCAAAATGCATGCCGTGTCCTTCATTCCATTCAACACCCGTCAGTAGCTCAATGCATGGAGGTGATCGGCTTAATGGTAGCAGCAATGGACATAGTACCCTTTGCACGCCTACATCTCAGACCGCTGCAATTGTGCATGCTAAGTCAGTGGAATGGGGATTACTCAGACTTGTCCCCTACTCTGAATCTGGATCAAGAGACCAGAAATTCTCTTCTATGGTGGCTTTCTCGGCCACATCTGTCCAGGGTGATGCCATTCCGCAGGCCGGACTGGACAATTGTAACAACAGACGCCAGCCTACTAGGTTGGGGCGCTGTCTGGAATTCTCTGAAGGCTCAGGGACAATGGAATCAGGAGGAGAGTCTCCTACCAATAAACATTCTGGAATTGAGAGCAGTTCTCAATGCCCTTCTGGCTTGGCCCCAGTTAACAACTCGGGGGTTCATCAGGTTTCAGTCGGACAACATCACGACTGTAGCTTACATCAACCATCAGGGAGGGACAAGAAGCTCCCTAGCAATGATGGAAGTATCAAAGATAATTCGCTGGGCAGAGTCTCACTCTTGCCACCTGTCAGCAATCCACATCCCGGGAGTGGAGAACTGGGAGGCGGATTTCTTAAGTCGTCAGACTTTTCATCCGGGGGAGTGGGAACTTCACCCGGAGGTCTTTGCCCAAATACTTCGACGTTGGGGCAAACCAGAGATAGATCTCATGGCGTCTCGACAGAACGCCAAGCTTCCTCGTTACGGGTCCAGATCCAGGGATCCGGGAGCGGTTCTGATAGATGCTTTGACAGCACCTTGGACCTTCGGGATGGCTTATGTGTTTCCACCCTTCCCGATGCTTCCTCGATTGATTGCCAGAATCAAACAGGAGAGAGCATCAGTGATTCTAATAGCACCTGCATGGCCACGCAGGACTTGGTATGCAGATCTAGTGGACATGTCATCCTGTCCACCTTGGTCGCTACCTCTGAAACAGGACCTTCTGATCCAGGGTCCCTTCAAACATCAAAATCTAATTTCTCTGAAGCTGACTGCTTGGAAATTGAACGCTTGATTTTATCAAAACGTGGTTTTTCTGAGTCAGTTATTGATACCTTAATACAGGCTAGGAAGCCTGTTACCAGAAAGATTTACCATAAGATATGGCGCAAATACTTATATTGGTGCGAATCCAAGAGTTACTCATGGAGTAAGGTTAGGATTCCGAGGATATTGTCTTTTCTACAAGAAGGTATAGAAAAGGGTTTATCCGCTAGTTCCTTAAAGGGACAGATTTCAGCTCTGTCCATTCTTTTACACAAACGTCTGTCAGAAGTTCTGGACGTTCAAGCTTTTTGTCAGGCTTTAGCTAGGATCAAGCCTGTGTTTAAAACTGTTGCTCCACCATGGAGTTTGAACTTAGTTCTTAATGTTTTACAGGGGGTTCCGTTTGAACCCCTTCATTCCATTGATATCAAGTTGTTATCTTGGAAAGTTCTGTTTTTAATGGCGATTTCCTCGGCTCGAAGAGTCTCTGAGTTATCTGCCTTACATTGTGATTCTCCTTATCTGATTTTTCATTCAGACAAGGTAGTTCTGCGTACTAAACCTGGGTTCCTACCTAAGGTGGTCACTAACAGGAATATCAATCAAGAGATTGTGGTTCCATCTTTGTGTCCTAATCCTTCTTCGAAAAAGGAACGTCTGCTACACAATCTAGATGTAGTCCGTGCCCTGAAATTTTATCTACAGGCAACTAAGGATTTTCGACAAACGTCTTCCCTGTTTGTCGTTTATTCTGGTCAGAGGAGAGGTCAAAAAGCTTCGGCTACCTCTCTCTCCTTTTGGCTTCGTAGCATAATACGGTTAGCCTATGAGACTGCTGGACAGCAGCCTCCTGAAAGAATTACAGCACATTCTACTAGAGCTGTGGCTTCCACTTGGGCCTTTAAGAATGAGGCTTCTGTTGAACAGATTTGCAAGGCTGCAACTTGGTCTTCTCTTCATACTTTTTCCAAATTTTACAAATTTGACACTTTTGCTTCTTCGGAGGCTGGTTTTGGGAGAAAGGTTCTTCAGGCAGTGGTTCCTTCTGTATAAAGAGCCTGCCTGTCCCTCCCGTCATCCGTGTACTTTAGCTTTGGTATTGGTATCCCATAAGTAATGGATGATCCGTGGACTGGATACACTTAACAAGAGAAAACATAATTTATGCTTACCTGATAAATTTATTTCTCTTGTAGTGTATCCAGTCCACGGCCCGCCCTGTCACTTTAAGGCAGATAATTTTTCCATTAAACTACAGTCACCACTGCACCCTATGGTTTTCCTTTCTCTACATGTTTTCGGTCGAATGACTGGTAATGGCAGTTAGGGGAGGAGCTATATAGCAGCTCTGCTGGGTGAATCCTCTTGCACTTCCTGTTGGGGAGGAGTTAATATCCCATAAGTAATGGATGATCCGTGGACTGGATACACTACAAGAGAAATAAATTTATCAGGTAAGCATAAATTATGTTTTTTCCACAGTTGGTGCAGTTAAAATTACAAACTGTGACATTCAGCTTCCCTCAGCAGTCCCCTGCATGCTATAGGACATCTCTGAAGGGCTCAAAAGGCTTCAAAAGTAGGAGCTGTGGCAGTTGTTATGACTGTTTAAAAAACATATTTTTCGTTTTGTTAATCTGTTTTTTGTATTAAGGGGTTAATCATCCATTTGCAAGTGGGTGCAATGCTCTGCTAACTTGTTACATACACTGTAAAAATTTTGTTAGTTTAACTGCCTTTTTTTACTGTTATTTCAAATTTTGGCAAAATTTGTTTCTCTTAAAGGCACAGTAACGTTTTTTTATATTGCTTGTTAACTTGATTTAAAGTGTTTTCCAAGCTTGCTAGTCTCATTGCTAGTCTGTATAAACATGTCTGACATAGAGGAAACTCCTTGTTCATTATGTTTAAAAGCCATGGTGGAACCCCATAGGAGAATGTGTACTAAATGTATTGATTTCACTTTAAACAATAAAGATCAGCTGTTATCTTTAAAAGAATTATCACCAGAGGATTCTGACGAGGGGGAAGTTATGCCGACTAACTCTCCCCACGTGTCGGACCCTTTGACTCCCGCTCAAGGGACTCACGCTAAAATGGCGCAAAGTACATCAAAGACGCCCATAGCGATTACTTTGCAGGACATGGCGGCAATCATGGATAATACCCTGTCAGCGGTATTAGCCAGACTGCCTGAATTCAGAGGAAAGCGCAATAGCTCTGGGGTTAGACGTAATACAGAGCGCGCAGATTTTTTAAGGCCCATGTCTGATACTGCGTCACAATATGCAGAAGCTGAGGAAGAGCTTCAGTCTGTGGGTGACGTCTCTGACTTGGGGAAACCTGATTCAGATATGTCTACTTTTAAATTTAAGCTTGAGAACCTCCGGGTGTTGCTTGGAGAGGTTTTAGCTGCTCTGAATGACTGTGACACAATTGCAGTGCCAGAGAAATTGTGTAGACTGGATAAATACTACGCGGTGCCGGTGTGTACTGACGTTTTTCCAATACCTAAAAGGTTTACAGAAATTATTACTAAGGAGTGGGACAGACCCGGTGTGCCGTTTCCCCCCCCCCTCCTATTTTTAGAAAAATGTTTCCAATAGACGCCACCACACGGGACTTATGGCAGACGGTCCCTAAGGTGGAGGGAGCAGTTTCTACTTTAGCAAAGCGTACCACTATCCCTGTCGAGGACAGTTGTGCTTTTTCAGATCCAATGGATAAAAAATTAGAAGGTTACCTTTAAAAAATGTTTATTCAACAAGGTTTTATCCTGCAGCCCCTTGCATGCATTGCTCCTGTCACTGCTGCTGCGGCGTTCTGGTTTGAGTCTCTGGAAGAGGCCTTTCAGACAGCTACTCCATTGACTGAAATACTTGACAAGCTTAGAACACTTAAGCTAGCTAATTCTTTTGTTTCTGATGCCATTGTTCATTTGACTAAACTAACGGCTAAGAATTCTGGATTCACCATCCAGGCACGTAGGGCGCTATGGCTTAAATCTTGGTCAGCTGACGTGACTTCAAAGTCTAAATTACTTAACATTCCCTTCAAGGGGCAGACCCTATTCGGGCCTGGTTTGAAGGAAATTATTGCTGACATTACTGGAGGTAAGGGTCATACCCTTCCTCAGGACAGGGCCAAATCAAGGGCCAAACAGTCTAATTTTCGCGCCTTTCGAAACTTCAAGGCAGGTGCAGCATCAACTTCCTCTGCTACAAAACAAGAGGGAACTTTTGCGCAATCCAAGCCTGCCTGGAAATCTAACCAGGCCTGGAGCAAAGGCAAGCAGGCCAGAAAGCCTGCTGCTGCCTCTAAAACAGCATGAAGGAACGGCCCCCTATCCGGCAACGGATCTAGTAGGGGGCAGACTTTCTCTCTTCGTCCAGGCGTGGGCAAGAGATGTTCAGGATCCCTGGGCGTTGGAGATCATATCTCAGGGATATCTTCTGGACTTCAAAGCTTCCCCCCCACAAGGGAGATTTCACCTTTCGAGATTATCTGTAAACCAGATAAAGAAAGAGGCATTCTTACGCAGTGTGCAAGACCTCCTAATAATGGGAGTGATCCATCCAGTTCCACAGATGGAACAAGGACAGGGATTTTATTCAAATCTGTTTGTGGTTCCCAAAAATGAGGGAACCTTCAGACCAATTTTGGATCCAAAGATCTTAAACAAATTCCTCAGAGTTCCATCGTTCAAAATGGAAACTATTCAGACAATCCTACCTATGATCCAGGAGGGTCAGTACATGACCACATTGGATTTGAAGGATGCTTACCTTCACATACCGATTCACAAAGATCATCATCGGTTCCTAAGGTTTGCCTTTCTAGACAGGCATTACCAGTTTGTGGCTCTTCCCTTCGGGTTAGCTACAGCCCCAAGAATTTTCACAAAGGTTCTGGGGTCTCTTCTGGCGGTCCTAAGACCACGGGGCATAGCAGTGGCCCCTTATCTAGACGACATCCTGATACAGGCGTCAAACTTCCAAATTGCCAAATCTCATACGAACATAGTGTTGGCATTTCTGAGGTCGCATGGGTGGAAAGTGAACGAGGGAAAGAGTTCTCTATCACCCCTCACAAGGGTTTCCTTCCTAGGAACTCTGATAGATTCTGTAGAAATGAAAATTTACCTGACGGAGTCCTGGTTATCAAAGCTTCTAAATTCCTGCCGTGTTCTTCACTACATTCCACGCCCTTCGGTGGCTCAGTGCATGGAAGTGATCGGCTTAATGGTAGCGGCGATGGACATAGTGCCATTTGCGCGCCTACATCTCAGACCGCTGCAATTATGCATGCTCAGTCAGTGGAATGGGGATTACACAGATTTGTCCCCTCTGCTAAATCTGGATCAAGAGACCAGAGCTTCTCTTCTCTGGTGGCTATCTCAGGTCCATCTGTCCAAAGGTATGACCTTTCGCAGGCCAGATTGGACAATTGTAACAACAGATGCCAGCCTTCTAGGTTGGGGTGCAGTCTGGAATTCCCTGAAGGCTCAGGGATCGTGGACTCAGGAGGAGAAACTCCTCCCAATAAATATTCTGGAGTTAAGAGCAATATTCATTGCTCTTCTAGCTTGGCCTCAGTTAGCAACCCTGAGGTTCATCAGATTTCAGTCGGACAACATCACGACTGTGGCTTACATCAACCATCAAGGGGGGACCAGGAGCTCCCTAGCGATGTTAGAAGTCTCCAAGATAATTCGCTGGGCAGAGACTCACTCTTGCCATCTATCAGCGATCCATATCCCAGGTGTAGAGAACTGGGAGGCGGATTTTCTAAGTCATCAGACTTTTCATCCGGGGGAGTGGGAACTCCATCCGGAGGTGTTTGCTCAATTGGTTCATCGTTGGGGCACACCAGAATTTGATCTCATGGCGTCTCGCCAGAACGCCAAGCTTCCTTGTTACGGATCCATGTCCAGGGACCCAGAAGGGACGCTGATAGATGCTCTAGCAGCACCGTGGTTCTTCAACCTGGCTTATGTGTTTCCACCGTTTCCTCTGCTCCCTCGACTGATTGCCAAAATCAAACAGGAGAGAGCATCTGTGATCTTGATAGCGCCTGCGTGGCCATGCAGGACCTGGTATGCAGACCTGGTGGACATGTCATCCTTTCCACCTTGGCCTCTGCCTCTGAGACAAGACCTTCTACTATAAGGTCCTTTCAATCATCCAAATCTAATTTCTCTGAGACTGACTGCCTGGAGATTGAACGCTTGATTTTATCAAGGCGTGGCTTCTCCGAGTCAGTCATTGATACCTTAATACAGGCACGAAAGCCTGTAACCAGGAAAATCTACCATAAGATATGGCGCAAATATCTTCATTAGTGTGAATCCAAGAATTACTCATGGAGTAAGGTTAGGATTCCTAGGATATTGTCCTTTCTCCAAGAGGGTTTGGATAAAGGATTATCAGCTAGTTCTTTAAAGGGACAGATTTCTGCTCTGTCTATCCTTTTGCACAAGCGTCTGGCAGAGGTTCCAGACGTCCAGGCATTTTGTCAGGCTTTGGTTAGAATTAAGCCTGTGTTTAAACCGGTTGCTCCTCCATGGAGCTTAAACTTGGTTCTTAAGGTTCTTCAAGGAGTTCCGTTTGAACCCCTTCATTCCATTGATATCAAACTTTTATCTTGCAAAGTTCTGTTTTTGATGGCTATTTCCTCGGCTCGTAGAGTCTCTGAGTTATCAGCTTTACAATGTGATTCTCCTTATCTGATTTTCCATACAGATAAAGTAGTTCTGCGTACAAACCTGGGTTTTTACCTAAGGTAGTTTCCAATAAGAATATCAATCAAGAGATTGTTGTTCCATCATTGTGTCCTAATCCTTCTTCAAAGAAGGAACGTCTTTTACATAATTTGGACGTAGTCCGTGCTTTAAAGTTTTACTTACAAGCGACTAAAGATTTTCGTCAAACATCTTCCCTGTTTGTTGTTTACTCTGGACAGAGGAGAGGTCAAAAGGCTTCGGCAACCTCTCTTTCTTTTTGGCTTTGGAGCGTAATACGCTTAGCCTATGAGACTGCTGGACAGCAGCCCCCTGAAAGGATTACAGCTCATTCTACTAGAGCTGTGGCTTCCACCTGGGCCTTTAAAAATGAGGCTTCTGTTGAACAGATTTGCAAAGCGGCGACTTGGTCTTCGCTTCATACCTTTTCAAAATTTTACAAATTTGATACTTTTGCTTCTTCGGAGGCTATTTTTGGGAGAAAGGTTCTACAGGCAGTGGTCCCTTCCGTTTAAGTACCTGCCTTGTCCCTCCCTTCATCCGTGTACTTTAGCTTTGGTATTGGTATCCCACAAGTAATGGATGATCCGTGGACTGGATATACCTATCAAGAGAAAACATAATTTATGCTTACCTGATAAATTTATTTCTCTTGTGGTGTATCCAGTCCACGGCCCGTCCTGTCCTTTTAAGGCAGGTCTAAATTTTAAACTACAGTCACCACTGCACCCTATGGTTTCTCCTTTCTCGGCTAGTTTCGGTCGAATGACTAGATATGGCAGTTAGGGGAGGAGCTATATAGCAGCTCTGCTGTGGGTGATCCTCTTGCAACTTCCTGTTGGGAAGGAGAATATCCCACAAGTAATGGATGATCCGTGGACTGGATACACCACAAGAGAAATAAATTTATCAGGTAAGCATAAATTATGTTATTTTAAACATCCTCTTTTATAAAATCATTATTGTTGCTTTAAGATTACAACTACAGTGTGATATAGCAAAGGAGAGTGGGATCAAGACATGATGGTCCATAAAAATGTGACAGTAGAAACATCCAGCAGTTCAATATACCAGTAGTAGTAGGTGATGATACTAATGTGAATTTCCTGTCTGACACTGAAATCCCAAAAGCTTTTTTTCTTGTTTAAAGGGACATGAAAGTCAAAATTAAACATTCATGGCTTAGGGGCCTATTTATTATGTGTCTGTCCGACATGATCCGATCAGCTAATCATGTCCGACAGACATCGCTGAATGCGGAGAGCAATACGCTCTCCGCATTCCGCATTCAGCATTGCACCAGCAGTTCTTGTGAACTGCTGGTACAATGCTGCCCCCTGCAGATTCGCAAGGGGTGTCAATCAACCCAATCGTATTTGATCGGGTTAGAATTGCGGAGATGTCTGTCCGCCTCCTCAGAGCACGCGGACAGGTAATGGAGCAGTGGTCTTTAGATCGCTGCTTCATAACTGGTGTTTCTGGCGAGCCTGAAGGGGCCTATTTATTATGTGTCTGTTCGACATGATCCGATCAGCGAATCATGTCCGACAGACATCGCTGAATGCGGAGAGCAATACTCTCTCTGCATTCAGCACTGCACCAGCAGCTCTTGTGAACTGCTGGTGCAACGCCTCCCCCTGTAGATTCGCAGGGGGTGTCAATCAACCCGATCGTATACGATTGGGTTGAATTGCAGCGATGTCTGTCCGCCTCCTCAGAGCACATGGACAGGTAATGGAGCAGCGGTCTTTAGATCGCTGCTTCATAACTGGTGTTTCCATACGGAGCATGATAAATGGGCCCCTTAGACTGGTTTGCTTGTGTAGTCAGAAATTCCATCAATGGATTATTTCTTGCTGGCTATGAATATGGGTGGATAGGTTCTCTGCCTGGGAACATTGATCACCTGTTTAAAAATATAGATTACACATTTTTAAATCTCTACTTTCCTCATTAATATCTACACGATAGAAACAAGCTATCTAAGTATATAAAACAGTAAATACATGCTTAACATAAAGATGTAATGAAATGAAAGATTTGAATAATATGTAGATGTATTTTTTAGTTGTTTAAGTATTGAATATATAAGTGTAAAGGTTTAGGTTCTATAAAGTACTATGTTTTGAGCTTGTTTTACCATTATCTATCTCTCCTGCTGAGGGACAAATATAAAACAGGCAATAAAACACACTGTGCAAACATGACTACATGGAAACCTATTAGATAATTACTTTATCAATCCTGTTTCACACATTCTTGTTTGCACACATATTTTATGGCCTGTTTTATATGTGTCCCTATTTGTTCTTAGCAGAAGAGACAGATTAGGAGAAAACAATTTCAAACATGGCTGCACGCATTACTTTATAGAAACTCAGTGGAATTTAGAAAAGCAACAATTTTCAGAGGTAAATTACAGGAAAACTGGTCAAAATAAATAATGAAAGAATATTGCAAAGTTTTAACTACAAATAATTATAATTTACTGCTTTTGAGAAACCCATTTGTACATAAACTTATGAAATTGTTAGCGGTAGATATAGGTTTTTAAAAAGTCTTTTTTTTTACTTAGAACTGATAAGTACATTTTAGACTTCAGACTTTCCATTTCGTAATTCAAAATATAATTCTATTTCTTTCTAATGACACAATGAGTCCACGGATCATCTAATTACTATTGGGATATTCACCTCCTGTCCAGCAGGAGGCGGCAAAGAGCACTACTGCAAAGCTGTTAAATATCACCCCCTTCCCTCCAACCCCAGTCATTCTCTTTGCCTATGTTAGAGTAAGGAAGTGGTAAAGTTAGGTGCTGGAAAGATTCTTCAATCAAGATTTTATTATTTTAGTTGCAGTACTAGTATGTGCTGTTTTTACTCCGGGGTGTAGATGTAGTCCATTTCAGTCTCTTCAGTAGAGCATTGGTGGCTTTTGAGCAAAGGGAACTTGTGGGACATAATTCTCACTGCACCTCCCTCATATTTAAATAAAAGTTGCTGCCCTTATTATTATTTTCCACTGTGTCAACGTGAGGGAAAGGACCTCTCCAAACCTAGTGAGCTGCCTTGCTGCCAGGCAGATTTTATTGAGGTAAGTGCTAACTTTATTTTCTTAAGCAACTTTAAGGAAAAGACGTGGCACTTTACTATTTCCCTAACAGGGATATTTAATACATTACTCCTAGTGTTGTAAGGGGGATTATGTATGGCAGTATTGCAGGCACTGGGGACTTGAGGAGAACTTTGCTCATTTTGGTGGTTTTATTAGGGCTTGTGTGAGGTAAAGATTTATCTGTTGCACACTTATTTTTCTCTCACTTCCTGTATATGGAGGAGAGATATCTGCATCTTAACGTTTTTAAAATTAAACGGTTATTTGCTAGCCTGACATTTCTGAAACAGCTCCAGTTTGAATTTTAAGAAAGTTATTTCTTTATCCTGCAAGGTAGGCATCTCAGCAAAGCTATAGCTGAGGTGTAGAGGCTGTTCGAGGTGTTATTAAGACATTTTTATTTCACATATCTTGAAAAATAAAGCAGTTTCTTTTTATGCATTGCATCAAAAATAAAGCAGTTTCGTTTTAAAATTTAAAGAGACAGTAACGTTTTTTTCTTTATTTAAATTGTTCATAATTTAATTATTTAATTATTTATGTTTATTCTGTTAAGATGGACTAAGACTCTGTTACAGATTACAGATGTCCTTTATGTTTGAATGCTAATATTGAACCACCAATTCCTTTTTGTTCTTCATGTGTTGAGAGAACATTAAATCTTAAGGATAGATTTTTTGAGCCTATATTGTCTAAGACGGATGCTGTCCAGGAGTCTTTTGACAATGTGCAAGATATGCCGCTTTTTCTCCTCAGATGTCCCAAATTTTAGTACCCATTAATTCAGTGCCCTGCGCTTCCTCTCAAGTTCCGACTGGGGTCTCCTTGCAAGACATTGCTTCCCTCATGTCTTCTGCAGTTTCTGTTGCGTTGTCTGCTTTTCCCATGCTACAGGGAAAGCGCAAGAGGAAGTCTAAAGAATCAGTGCGTAAGGTATCTGACTCGGTTGTGGCTATTCCGAATGTTTCCTCTCATAAATCTGATGAGGAGGATTTTTCGGTAGCATCTGAGGGTGAAATCTCAGATTCTGACAGTGTAGTTCCATCCTCTGATGCTGAAGTTGTATCCTTCAGGTTTAAGCTTGGAACACCTCCGTTTACTACTCAAGGAGGTTTTGGCTACTCTGGACGACTCTGACTCTACTGTCATTGTCAACCCTAAAAAGTCTAGTAAACTTAACAAGTATTATGATGTACCTTCCATGCTGGAATCTTTTCCCGTACCAGATCGGGCTTCAGAAATTATTGTTAAGGAATGGGATAAGCCGGGTATTCCTTTTTCTCCTTCTCCTATTTTTAAGAAGATGTTTCCCATTGATGACTCTATCAAGGAGTCTTGGCAAACGGTCCCCAGGGTGGAAGGGACCATTTCCACTTTAGCTAAGAGAACTACTATTCCCATAGAGGATACCTGTTCTTTTAAGGACCCTATGGATAAGAAACTGGAGGGTTTTCTTAAGAAAATGTATGTTCACCAGGGTTTACTATGGCAACCTGCGGTGTGTATTGCTACCGTTTCTAGCGTGGCGGCATACTGGTTTGATGCGTTGTCTGATTGCTTTTAAACAGACATTCCCCTTGAAGAGATCCAGGACAGGATCAGTGCTCTTAAATTGGCCAATTCTTTCATTTCTGATGCTTCCCTTCAAGTTATCAAGTTGGGAGCAAAGATTTCTAGTTTTGCCATTCTGGCTCGAAGAGCTTTATGGCTGAAATCTTGGTCTGCAGATGTGTCACCTAAGTCTAAGCTTTTGTCTATTCCTTACAAGGGTAAGACCTTGTTTGGCCCAGCTTTGACTGAGATTATTTCTGACATTACAGGAGGAAAGGGTAATTTCTTTCCTCAGGATAAGAAATCTAAGCAGAAGGGACGTCAGAGTAATTTTTATTCCTTTCGAAACTTCAAGGGTAAACCTTCCTCTCCCTCTACAAAACAGGATCAGTCCAAACCTTCCTGGAGACCCAACCAATCTTGGAATAAGGGAAAACAATCCAAGAAGCCTGCTAATGATTAAAAGTCAGCATTAAGGGTTTGCCCCCGATAAGGGACCGGATCTTGTGGAGGGCAGACTTTCCTTTTCGCTCAGGCTTGGGTTCGGGATGTTCAGGATCCTTGGGCCATGGACATCGTTTCCCAGGAATACAAACTAGAATTCAAGAGCTTTCCCCCCAGGGGCAGATTTTTTCTCTCAAGATTATCTGTCGACCAGATAAAAAGAGAGGCGTTCTTACGTTGTGTTCGGGATCTATCTGAAATGGGAGTGATAGTTCCTGTTCCAGTACAGGAGCAGGGTCTAGGATTTTACTCCAATCTGTTTGTGGTTCCCAAGAAAGAGGGAACCTTCAGACCAATCTTGGATCTCAAGAGTCTAAACAAATCCTTCAGAGTACCGTCCTTCAAAATGGAAACTATTCATTCCATTCTTCGCTTAGTTCAAGAGGGTCAATTTATGACAACAGTAGATTTAAAGGATGCATACCTTCATGTTCCCATCCATTGGGATCATCACAAGTTTCTGAGATTTGCTTTTCTCCACAAACACTTCCAGTTTGTGGCTCTTCCTTTCGGAATAGCTACAGCTCCCAGAATTTTTTCAAAGGTTCTGGGACCTCTGTTGGCAGTGCTCCGGTTACATGGTATTGCAGTGGTGCCTTATCTGGATGACATTCTGGTTCAGGCCCAGTCTTTTCATCTAGCAAGCTCCCACACAGAGATGCTTGTATCCTTCCTGCGCTCTCACGGTTGGAAGGTGAATCTGGAAAAGAGTTCCTTAATTCCATCTACAATGGTAGTCTTTTTGGGAACGATAATAGATTCCGTTTTGGTGAAACATTTTCTGACGGAGGTCAGAAAATCCAAGATTTTCGAATCTTGTCTGTCTCTTCAGTCCTCTCCTCAGCCATCAGTGGCTCAATGTATGGAGGTAATCGGTCTCATGGTAGCCGCCATGGATATTATTCCTTTTGCTCGTTTCCATCTCAGACCTCTGCAGTTATGCATGCTCAGACAGTGGAACGGGGATTACGTGGATCTGTCTCTGCAAATTCATTTGGATCAGATGACAAGAGATTCTCTTCCTTGGTGGTTGTCTCAGGATCATCTCTCCCAGGGAACCTGTTTTCGCAGACCTACCTGGGTGATAGTGACTATGGATGCCAGCCTGACAGGTTGGGGAGCAGTCTGGGGCCTTCTAAGGGATCAGGGGACATGGACTCGGGAAGAATCTGTTCTCCCCATAAACATTCTAGAGCTAAAAGCAATCTTCAATGCTCTTCTGGCCTGGCCTCAGTTAGCTTCTGCCTGGTTTATCAGATTTTAGTCGGACAACATAACCTCAGTGGCTTACATCAACCATCAGGGTGGAACTCGGAGTTCTTTGGCCATGAAAGAGGTGTCCAAGATTATTCAGTGGGCGGAGACCCACAACTGTTGTCTATCTGCGATCCACATTCCAGGAGTGGACAATTGGAAAGCGGATTTTCTGAGCAGACAGACCTTTCACCCGGGGGAATGGGAATTGCATCCAGAAGTGTTTTCCAACTTTATTCTCAAATGGGGACAGCAGGATCTTGATTTCATGGCATCTCATCAGAATGCCAAGCTCCTGAGGTATGGGTCGAGGTCCAGGGACCCTCAGGCGGTTCTGATAGATGCTCTGGCAGTTCCTTGGAATTTCAATCTTGCATACCTATTTCCTCCATTCTCTCTCCTTCCTCGGGTCATTGCTCGGATCAAGCAAGAGAGGGCGTTGGTGATTCTCATTGCTTGGGCGTGGCCTCACAGGATTTAGTATGCAGACCTAGTGGAGATGTCAGCTCTCCCTCCTTGGAAAATTCCTCTAAGAAAGGACCTTCTACTTCAAGGGCCCTTCCTTCATCCAAATCTCGTTTCTTTGAAGCTGACTGCTTGGAGATTGAACGCTTAATTTTATCTAAGCGTGGTTTTTCAGATCAGGTAATTGAGACTATGATTCAGACTCGCAAGCCTGTTGCCAGGAAAATTTACCATAAGATTTGGCGTAAATATCTGTATTGGTGCGATTCCAAAGGCTACTCTTGGAGTAGAGTTCGGATTCCTAGGATTTTATCTTTTCTCCAAGAGGGTTTGGAGAAGGGGTTATCGGCAAGCTCCTTGAAAGGTCAAATTTCTGCCTTATCTATTTTGGCATAAACGTCTGGCAGAGGTACCAGATGTTCAATCATTCTGTCAAGCCTTGGTCAGAATCAGGCCTGTGTTCAAACCTGTTACTCCTCCTTGGAGTCTTAATCTTGTTCTTAAGGTTCTTTAGCAGGCTCCTTTTGAACCTATGCATTCCTTAGATATTAAGTTGTTATCTTAGAAGGTTTTGTTTCTTGTTGCTATTTCTTCTACTCGTAGAGTCTTTGAACTCTCGGCTTTACAGCTTGAGTCTCCCTATCTTATCTTTCACTCGGATAAGGTTGTTTATGTACTAAATTGGGTTTTCTTCCTAAAGTAGTTTCAGATCGGAACATTAATCAGGAGATTGTTGTTTCTTCTTTATGTCCTAATCCTTCTTCTCATAAGGAACGTCTTCTGCACAACCTAGATGTGGTTCGTGCTCTAAAATTCCATTTACAGGCGACTAAGGATTTTCGTCTGTCTTCTGCACTATTTGTAGTTTTCTCTGGGAAACATAAGGGGCAGAAAGCTATGGCTACTTCTCTTTCTTTTTGGCTGAAGAGTATAATTCGCTTTGCCTATGAAACTGCTGGACAGCAGCCTCCTGAGAAGTTTACAGCTCATTCTACAAGGGCTGTTTCCTCTTCCTGGGCATTCAAAGATGAAGCTTCTGTGGAACAGATTTGCAAGGCTGCAACTTGGTCCTCTCTACACACTTTTTCAAAATTCTATAAGTTTGGGAGAAGGGTTCTTCAAGCAGTGGTGCCTTCTGTTTAGGTTCCCTGTCTTGTCCCTCCCTTATCATCTGTGTCCTCTAGCTTGGGTATTGATTCCCAATAGTAATTAGATGATCCGTGGACTCATTGGCCTCTATTTATCAAGCTGTCAACCGCATATACGCTGGAATTCCGCAGCGTATTTGTGGCGAGGCTGATTCGCCGTAGTTATCAAGCCCTACAGCCCGGCAAAAGTAGAATTTAGTGACGTAACCTACGATCCGCCGGACTCAGTCCGACAAAGATCGATGGTTACATCACTACAGATGTTCTGAACGCAAGCTCGGCACAATCTGACTACTTTTGGTAGTTATCAAATACCTACCAGGTACGCTCGCCACTATTCTGGCCCAGCGTACCTGGTTTTCAATCCGCCGCCCTGGAGGCAGTGGATCCCATAGGAATCAATGGGAGTCTGACAGCAGCGAGAGCTCATGTTCGCTGCTTCCCGATATCCCATTGATTCCTATGGGAAGTGTCTGCACCTAACACCCTAACATGTACCCCGAGTCTAAACACCCCTAATCTGCCCCCCTACACCGCCGCCTACATTATACTTATTAACCACTAATCTGCCGCTCCCGGACCCCGCCGCAACTAAATAAACTTATTAACCCCTAAACCGCCGCTCTCGGACCCCGCCGCAACTAAATAAACTTATTAACCCCTAAACTGCCGCTCCCGGACCCCGCCGCAACTATAATAAATATATTAACCCCTAATCTGCCACCCCTATACCGTTGCCACCTATTTTAAATTTATTAACCCCTATCCTGCCCCCCCATACCGCCGCCACTATATTAAACTTATTAACCCCTAAACCTAAGTCTAACCCTAACCCTAACACTCCCCTAACTTAAATATTATTTAAATAAATTTAAATAAAAATTACTATTATTAAATAAATTATTCCTATTTAAAACTAAATACGTACCTGTAAAATAAACCCTAAGCTAGCTACAATATAACTAATAATTATATTGTAGCTATTTTAGGGTTTATATTTATTTTACAGGCAACTTTGTATTTATTTTAACCAGGTACAATAGTTATTAAATAGTTATTAACTATTTAATAACTACCTAGTTAAAATACTTACAAAATTACCTGTAAAATAAATCCTAACCTAAGTTACAATTAAACCTAACACTACACTATCATTAAATTAATTAACTACAATTACCTAAAATTAAATTCAATTAAATAAACTAAACTATAGTACAAAAAAAACCAAACACTAAATTACAGGAAAAAAATACAAGACATTTAAACTAATTACACCTAATCTAAGCCCCCTAATAAAATAATAAAGCCCCCCAAAATAAAAAAATGCCCTACCCTATTCTAAATTACAAAGTAATCAGCTCTTTTACCAGCCCTTAAAAGGGCTTTTTTGCGGGGCATTGACCCAAAGTAATCAGCTCTTTTACCTGTAAAAAAATATATACAACCCCCCAACATTAAAACCCACCACCCACATACCCCTACTCTAACCCACCCAAACCCCCCCTTAAATAAACCTAACACTAACCCCCTGAAGATCTCCCTACCTTGAGTTGTCTTCACTCAGCCAAGCCGAATTCTTCATCCAAGCGGGGCAAGAAGAGGTCCTCCATCCGGTAGAAGGCTTCATCCAAGCGGGGCAAGAAGAGGTTCTCCATCCGGTAGAAGTCTTCATCCAAGTGGTGCAGAAGAGGTCCTCCATCCGGTAGAAGTCTTCATCCAAGCGGTGTCTTCTATCTTCATCCAACCGCAGCTCCATCTTCCAGACCTCTGATGCGGAACATCCTGCTGGCCCGACGGACTAACGACGAATGAAGGTTCCTTTAAGGGACGTCATCCAAGATGGCATCCCTCGAATTCCGATTGGCTGATAGGATTCTATCAGCCAATCGGAATTAAGGTAGGAAAAATCTGATTGGCTGATTCAATCAGCCAATCGGATTGACCTCGCATTCTATTGGCTGATCGGAACAGCCAATAGAATGTGAGGTCAATCCGATTGGCTGATTGAATCAGCCAATCGGATTGAGCTTCAATCCGATTGGCTGATTAATTCAGCCAATCGGATTTTTCCTACCTTAATTCCGATTGGCTTATAGAATCCCATCAGCCAATCGGAATTCGAGGGACGCCATCTTGGATGACGTCCCTTAAAGGAACCTTCATTCATCGTTAGTCCGTCGGGCTAGCAGGATGTTCCGCTTCGGAGGTCTGGAAGACGGAGCCGCGGTTGGATGAAGATAGAAGACACCGCTTGGATGAAGACTTCTACCGGATGGAGGACCTCTTCTGCCCCACTTGGATGAAAACTTCTACCAGATGGAGGACCTCTTCTTGCCCCGCTTGGATGAAGAATTCTTCTGGATGGAGGACCTCTTCTTGCCCCACTTGGATGAAGAATTCGGCTCGGCTGAGTGAAGACAACTCAAGGTAGGGAGATCTTCAGGGGGTTAGTGTTAGGTTTATTTAAGGGGGGTTTGTGTGGGTTAGAGTAGGGGTATGTGGGTGGTGGGTTTTAATGTTGGGGGGGTTGTATTTTTTTTTACAGGTAAAAGAGCTGATTACTTTGGGGCAATGCCCCGCAAAAAGCCCTTTTAAGGGCTGGTAAAAGAGCTGATTACTTTGTAATTTAGAATAGGGTAGGGCATTTTTTATTTTGGGGGGCTTTATTATTTTATTAGGGGGCTTAGATTAGGTGTAATTAGTTTAAACGTCTTGTATTTTTTTTTCTCTGTAATTTAGTGTTTTTTTTTTGTACTATAGTTTAGTTTATTTAATTTAATTTAATTTTAGGTAATTGTAGTTAATTTATTTAATTAATTTAATGATAGTGTAGTGTTAGGTTTAATTGTAACTTAGGTTAGGATTTATTTTACAGGTAATTTTGTAAGTATTTTAGCTAGGTAGTTATTAAATAGTTAATAACTATTTAATAACTATTGTACCTGGTTAAAATAAATACAAAGTTGCCTGTAAAATAAATATAAACCCTAAAATAGCTACAATATAATTATTAGTTATATTGTAGCTAGCTTAGGGTTTATTTTACAGGTAAGTATTTATTTTTAAATAGGAATAATTTAGTTAATAATAGTAAGTTTTATTTAGATTTATTAAAATTATATTAAAGTTAGGGGGTGTTAGTGTTAGTGTTAGACTTAGGTTTAGGGATTAATAAGTTTAATATAGATGGCGGCGGTATAGGGGGGCAGGATAGGGGTTAATAAGTTTAATATAGGTGGCGGTGGGGTCCGGGAGCGGCGGTTTAGTGGTTAATACATTTATTAGAGTTGCGGCGGGGTCCGGGAGCGGCAGTTTAGGGGTTAATACATTTATTAGAGTTGCAGCGGGGTCCAGGAGCGGCGGTTTAGGGGGAATAACTTTATTTAGGTGCGGGGGGCTCCGGGAGCAGCTGTTTAGGGGGTAAAACAGTATAGTTTAGTGTGGGTGCTTAGTGACAGTATAGCAAGAAAGCTGCGAAGAAGCCGATGAGCAGCGAGATCGATGACTGTCAGTTAACAACAGTCCACTGCTCATCTCTCTGTACTTGGTGCGCGGCTTCTTGACAGCTTTCTTGATAACTTTGGTGAACATATTCAGGTCCGCAGCAGCGATGGTAGGCGAGCTTAGGCGAGCGTATTGGGCCGGCGAATGCAGGAAAGTAGATGGCTTCATAACTAGAGGCCATTGTGTCATTAGAAAGAAAACTAAATTTATGCTCACCTGATAAATTTATTTTTTTCTTGATACGATGAGTCCACGGCCCGCCCTGTTTTTGATGACAGGATATTTTTTGTTATGTTATAAACCTCAGGCACCTCTGCACCTTGTTACTTCCGTTCTCTCCTTTACTTCGGTCAAATGACTGGGGTTGGAGGGAAGGGAGGTGATATTTAACAGCTTTGCTGTGGTGCTCTTTGCCGCCTCCTGCTGGACAGGAGGTGAATATCCCAATAATATTTAGATGATCCGTGGACTCATCGTGTCAATAAATAAATAAATTTATCAGGTAAGCATACATTTCGTTTTTTAAAGCATTTTAGAAATGATTTTGTTCATTCAAATGTTTTATTCAGAATTTAAACAAAACTTTGTAACAAGGCACCAAACTAAATGCATACATTGTGTTCTGTGTATTATTTGAATATTTATTTAAGGTGCGCGGACGGCTGATTATTGAGTCTGCAGAACTGTATGTCATGTGGAAGAAGCGTGGTCTGTCAGAAAATCTTTTTAATAAAATAATGACTGCAGGAAAAATGGAAGATGACATTGAATGGCTTAAGTTCTTAGCCCTGGCAAGCAGTTCTCTCGGCATGGTAAGTCACCAATATAAATAAACTGTCTTTATAGGGCTTTAAAGGAACAGTAAAAGCAAAATTAAAATGTAATCATTTAGACAGAGTATGCAATTGCACACAACTTTCCAAACTACTTGTATTAACAAATTTGCTTTGTTCTTATGTTATTATTTGTTGAAGAGTATATCTAGCTAGGCTCAGGAGAGTGCAGGTGTCTTTATTACTCTATGACAGTAGTGTTTGCAATACTTTATAACACTGCTACAAACAATGTTACAAACACTGCTGCCATAGACTAATAAAGACACGTGCACTCTCCTGAGCCTAGCAAGGCTTACTCTTCAACAAATGATACCATAAGAACAAAGCAAATTTGTTAATAAATTGGAAAGTTGTTCACAATTGAATGCTCTGGGGCATGTTTCCAGCGAGCCTTCAGGCTTGCGGAAACAGAAGTTATGAAGCAGCGGTCTAAAGATCGCTACTCCATAACCTGTCCGCCTGCTCTGAGGCGGCGGACAGAAATCGACAGAAATCTGCAGGGTGCAATGATAAATGCTGAGAGCATATGCTGTCGGCATTTATCGATGTTGTCCGCTCGCACAATCATAAATATGCCCCTCTGTCTGAATCATTACATTTTAATGTTGCTTTTAATGTTGCTTTAAAGTAATAATTCATAATTAAATGTACTGTTTAAAACCATGAAGAAAAATATATTTACTAAACGTAGGAGAATGACATATGGGAGATTAAGATTAAAAATATATGTGCATGTCTATTGCAGAGAAGTGAATCACAGGGTAAGTGTACAAGTGCTAAACTAGTCTTTTACACCGCATTTTTATGGTTGCTAAGCAACATACTCTGAGACGCAAACTTTCCTCTAAATATTACCAAACTGGTGGGTGTGAAATTAAAATGAGAATAAGGTTATGTAATAAGGGCTATTATAGTAAATACATTACATGCTCTAATCCGTTAGCGCATATAACATTAAGACTATCGACCCTAGACTACCATGTGTTTAAAGGGGCATTCCACATGGATGCATTTTAGTTTTGCATAGAAGCATTTTTGTTATAAACATGTATTAGCAAAAATGCTTCTAAAAAAAACTATAGCTGTGTCAAATGTGTATTTAAGTATGCACTATGCACCATAATTTTAAACACAGCACTTGCTCAGAGAGCCTAAGATGCTTGTACCACATGGTAAAGACTCAATTTGTTAATTACTGGCATGATACAAGTCCCACTGGTGCTCTGAGCAGCTGCAGTATTTAAAATGTTAGTGCGCTGAGAATATCTAGCTATGCTTCACATGCACGTGCAGATAAAAATAGTAACACTAAAACAGTGATAACTATTACTAGAAGCATTTTTGCCAAAACATGTATATTGCAAATAGGTTTCTATTCAGAAATCTGATTCATCTATGCGCATTTCATTTTTGACTGGAATGCCCCTTTAACTTCCACAAAGGGCTTGGGACTCGCAGAGCACAGTTGGTCATATTCGGAAAAAAGCAGCTGATGCAGTCAGCAGCGCTAGTCGTACCACTCATATGTGGAACCAGGACTGCTGATTTGATCAGCTGCATTTTCCACTCAGGACCAGCAGTGCTCTGCGAATCCAGAGTGGTATTTCTACCGTGTGTTTAACCCCTTTGTGGAGGTTAAACATACAGTGTTCTAGGGTCAATAGCCTTTAAGTTACTTATGGATTAGAGCATGACATTTTTTGTCTATAATGGCCCTTTTACACTCGAGGAAGAAAAATGGAAGCCAATATCACATTACACCAGCTGAAAATTATAATACTTCATGGCAATATTTTGAAACACCGCCAATGTGAACTCAGCCCTGACTATTATTTTTTTATAATCGGGCTTGCACAGTTGATTTCGTATTGCATCATTAGAATGACCTGTTTTTAATATGATTGTTATTCTAAAACATTTAATATATTATACAATACTAGATGCAAAAAGGGTTACATATATAGATAACTAGCTCTTGGAAACCATAATACATTACAGCTATTGAGCATGGAGTAGCCAATGATTGACAGATAAGTGCATTTGCTGCTTTTAAATGGATTGACCACCTGTGTTCTTTTTAAAATACTGTAACTACCAAAATGGATTTTAGGTATGTGTTTAACCACTTTAGAAAGGTTAGCACGGTGCAAAATTAGCAAGCTCTAATAAATTAGTGTTTAGTATCTGTAAAGAAAACGATCGAGCACATATCATAAAGGGACATTTAACACCAATTAAATAATTGCTTGCATGGTGTGTTCAGAGCAAAGATTAGCCTGAGAATAATTTGTACATGTGTTTTTAAAAATGACATTAGTTGTTGAAATATTGAAAAAAATAAGGGTAAAGTTAATGTCCATAAGGCAGTGGGTGTGGCCATATTGTAACTTAGGTTACCTTTTCTGCTGAGCCAATTAGGAATAGTGATAAATGGCTTACTAGAGTGTGCAACCAGTGACTGTGTGAAATATTGCTGTGTCTGCACTTCCATGTTTAACATGAGAAAGCCCCAAATATTCAGAATAAAATAACAGGAAAGGAGAACAAAATAAATAATGAAAGTATATTGCAAAGTTATTTTACTACATGTAATTAAGCAATTTATATTAATATCTTAAGGTGTTTTATGTCCCTTTAACTACCTTGGTATCTCTACTAGTTACTGGCCTTCTGGAAAGATGACTGTCTTTCAGGTCATGCATTATCTATTTGTTCTTCTAACTGGTGCCTAATCATGAGCAGTCTGAGTGTGATAAATATTTACACTGAGATCTAGCTGCCCGTGACATTCTAGCATAAGAACATCACAACCCACGAAGGAAGATGTGTTGGCACGTTTATAGCTAAGGTGTTAGTTATGTTACCTATATGGCTAGGGTTAACCCTTTGGATGCCAGAGAGTTTGCAAGCCATTGGTAATGTCATCTGCAACTTTGAAACACAGGCAACATTACTCCGAGGTGACATTTGTTTGTCAATTGTATCATCAGGAATTCAATCCTAATGTCTCAGACTCTCTGCAATATTGTCATGGGGCACAATTTAGTGGCAAGAACCCTTCTTTCTTTAATTTAATTTTAATATGTTACAGCTCATATAGCTCATATACATGGTAATATATATTACATTTATATTTTGTATGAAGCTAACACAACTCTTTATTATTGCACACAAGAGATTACCTCTTCCAGTAATTTGAGTTTATGCTCAGATCCAGATATGGATGATTTTTTTATATATATACTGTGATTGATGGATGCTGCCATATAAGGATTTAACTATTGTTTTGTTTTAAATCGCTAGACTGTTTCTAAAGTCATGAAGATTTTATGCAAGGTTTTGTCATCAAGTCAACTCAGAGGTCCACCAAGAATGCCGTTCAGCACATTTTCATTTCTGTACATGTACCTGGCTGAGCTTGCAGGCATCTCAAAATCACATGTGGTTCAAGCTTTAAAGGTCTTAGAAGAGGTGTAAGTACCAGTCTGCTTTTTTACCATGCAAACCAAGAGAAGATGACACTGTAGACAGATAGATGGATGCATACTATATGGATAGACAAATAAGACAGACAGATAAAACACAGCAATCTAATTGTCTAGTGATAATCATAGGTCAACAATTCATTTTTTGCCAACAGTTGAACAGGATGTTGCATTATAATTAATTATGTACATGAAATCCCAAATTTTTATTTAATGGTTCAGATAGAGCATACAATTTGAATCAACTTTCCAATTGACTTTTATTATCAAATTTGCTTTATTCCATTGGTATCCTTTTTTTGAAGGAGCAGCAATGCATACTGGGAGCTCAGCTAGGGGAACAAATCAGGTGAGCCAATAACAATAAACATATATGTGCATCCACCAATCAGCAGCTAGCTCCCAATAATGCTCCTGAGCCTATCTAGGTATGCATTTAAAAAAAGATATTGAGAGAATAAAGCAAATTAGATAATAGAAGTAAATTGGAAAGATGTTTTAAACTATGTGCTCTCTGAATAGTGAAAGAAAAAAAAAAAGGGGTTTCATGTAAGGTCACTATTCTTTCCAGGACAGTACAAAAGTTCCGAACTCTGTCCCAAATGTTTCTAATATCCGATTGTCCTGATTTGTAGAATCTGCCCCTCACATTGTCCCACATCCCTACTGAAGCTCGCTGATGGGTTACATTTTTTACCCAATGGCAAGCTTCAATAAGGATGTGGAACAATGTTAGGTTCATACTCTCCAAATTTGGGACAAAGTCAGTTTAATGTTGACCTAAGTCAGAGAGTTCCTCCCTCCACCCCCCCCATCCATATGCTTGCAGCAGAACCTTCCCTGTCATGTCAGTTAGGCCAATGCTGTAGTTTGAAACTACTACAGAAAGCTGTGAAACTTGGGTTATATAAACCGTAGGCCCCACCTATCATCTTTTAATTCAATTTCCTTGCAGCTCCATCCACTGCCATGGACCTGGGCTCACAGGTAACATAAGGGGCAGATATATTTTATTTATAAAGACACTTACAGCTATGGGTTGGAAACTTTCGGTTAGATTACGAGTTGTGCATTAGGGTTAAAAAACAGCATTGAGAGGTCCCAACGCTGCTTTTTAACGCCCGCTGGTATTGCGAGTCTTGAAATGACAGGCTCACCGCTCACTTTTTGGCCAGACTGGAAATACCGCAAATCCACTTACGTCAATTGCGTATCCTATATTTTCAATGGGACTTGCATAGTGCCGGTATTACGAGTCTGACAAAAAGTGAGCAGTAGACCCTCTCCTGTCAAGACTAATACCGCATTTAAAAGTCAGTAGTTAAGAGTTTTACACTACAACGCTGTAGCATAAAACTCTTAACTAAAGTGCTTAAAAGTACATTAACACCCATAAACTACCTATTAACCCATAAACCAAGGCCCCCCCACATCGCAAACAATAAATAACATTTTTACCCCCTAATCTGCCGAACCGGCCATCACCGCCACTATAATAAATATTATTAACCCCTAATCTGCCTGCCATAACATCGCCGACACCTACCTACATTTATTAACCCCTGATCTGCCGCCCCCAACGTCGCCGCCACTATAATAAAGTTATTAACCCCTAAACCTAAGTCTAACCCTAAACCTAACACCCCCTAACTGAAATATAATTTTAATAAATCTAAATAAAATTACTATCATTAACTAAATTATTCCTATTTAATAACATATTCTGCTATATGAAGAATATTGAAATGTGAAATATTTATATTTTCATGTCAGGTTAGCGCACTTGCGCAATGGGGGAATACATTAATGCGATCGCAATATTCTAACTTCGGCTTTTTGAGCGCATTGGGTAAGCGAGCGAATGAAAACATTTTACTTTCAACTAGTAATACACGCAAAAAGCTTACATCTAGCGGAGTTAGCATGCTAGCGGGAGCATTAAATACCTCTCCACTTGTAATCTGGCCGTTACTGGATAGCCTTCCAAAATACTATTCTGTCCTGTTAAAGGCATAGGAAAGTCAGAATTAAACTTGCATGATTGTGATAGAGCATATCATTTTAAGACACTTTTAAATTCACTTCTATTTTGAGATGTGCTTTGTTCTCTTGGTATCCCTTGTTGAAAAAGAATACACACATATCCTACACTAGTGGGAGCTAACTGCTGATTCAAACATTTGTCTCTTGTGATTGGCTAACTAGATGTGTCCAGCTAGCTGCCAGAAGTGCATTGCTGCACCTTTAGCAAAGGGTAACAAGAGAATAAAGCAAATTTTATAATAGAAGTAAATTGGAAAGTTGTTTGAAATTGTATGTTCTATCCAAATCATTAAAGAAAATTTTGGAGTTTTCTGTCCCTTTAAATACTGGCTACCTGGCAACCCTAGTCATGTTATACTTGCACTGTGGATGTTCTAGTATATCACAATAACACTAATTCATATTATTATATTATTATTATTATTATTATTATTATACTTATTAAATAGATTTGTAAGTTCAGTAGCTGATGCTTATCTGATTCTTTACAGGATCGGCCCTGATGGGATTATTAGGATAACCGATTTTATCAAAAACTCACGGGTGAAGCTGGATAACGGTTACCTCGGGAGGCATTAATCATCATGCTAGTAATGCCGACGTACAGATAGTAACAGGGGAGCTTCTGTTCATCTACCAAATAAACCTCCCCGAGCAATAATAAAATCACAGTAAGGGTAAATCAGGAGATAGCAAACTTATGCACGTCAGAATAAGGCAAACATGAATAATTACAGCAATAGCATGAATATTGGCAAACATCGTCTCCAATAAAATACTTTAAAACAGCAACCATGCATGTCTTCCTTCCACTATACAAAGCAAAATATATATAAATCAATTGCTTTTAAAACATGAGAAAAATACCAAACTAACGAGTGAATACATGTGTGTATATATAAGGTAGTTTGGAGATAAGAGCGCATAATTAGAAATTATCCTTAGTTTATTAGAAATGTTATTTCCTTCTTATCTAATGAGAGTACATAGTTTCATAACATTGCATCCTCTCAGGAGGAGGTCAAGAACCCTTATAGAGCTTTTCCCTCTCCAGTTTTGTTCTTGGCCTCCGAGGAGAGAGCTTGAAGATTTTAAAGGTGCTCTACTATCAAGAGTTTTTTTTTTTCCATATGATTTGTGGGTTCAGACCTGACTTGGGACCCAGTAACCTCTAGGCAATTTCTCTCCAAGAAGATTTAAGAAAATTTAAGAAGACTTTGAAACAGGGATAAGGATTACCTCTGTTATGTGCTTTCCATTGCTCTATGGCCATAACTCCCCTCAGGCAACGGTGGGACCTTTCCCTAGCCCTGCCCTGAGGGGTTACAGGAAATTCCACAGTATCCACTGCAGTATAATTACTTGCAATGGTTGGGCTCTCTACTGGGTCAGCGACCTGTAAGGGAGAAAGGCCTCAGCATGCTGGTAAGACACAATGGAGGGGTTCTTCAGTCCAGATAAGTGACTCAGGCGCTAAACAGCCCAGGAGCTATCCAATAGTACTCTTTTCTCCTGTTAAGTGTGGTCAGTCCACGGGTCATCATTACTTCTGGGATATTATCTCCTCCCCTACAGGAAGTGCAAGAGGATTCACCCAGCAGAGCTGCTATATAGCTCCTCCCCTCTACGTCACCTCCAGTCATTCTCTTGCACCCAATGAATAGATAGGATGTGTGAGAGGACTGTGGTGATTTTAATTTCTTCAGGCACGCAGAGCACTGTGGCTAAAATCCTGGTCAGCTGATGTTACTTCTAAATCTAAATTGCTTAATATACCTTTCAAAGGGCAGACCTTATTCGGGCCCGGGTTGAAAGAGATTATCGCTGACATTACAGGAGGTAAAGGCCATGCCCTGCCTCAGGACAAAGCCAAACCTAGGGCTAGACAGTCTAATTTTCGTTCCTTTCGTAATTTCAAAGCGGGAACAGCATCAACTTCCTCTGCACCAAAACAGGAAGGAGCTGTTGCTCGCTACAGACAAGGCTGGAAACCTAACCAGTCCTGGAACAAGGGCAAGCAGGCCAGGAAACCTGCTGCTGCCCCTAAGACAGCATGAATCGAGGGCCCCCGATCCGGGACCGGATCTAGTAGGGGGCAGACTTTCTCTCTTCACCCAGGCTTGGGCAAGAGATGTTCAGGATCCCTGGGCGTTAGAGATCATATCTCAGGGATATCTCCTGGACTTCAAATCCTCTCCCCCAAGAGGGAGATTTCATCTGTCAAGGTTGTCAACAAACCAAATAAAGAAAGAAGCGTTCCTACGCTGCGTACAAGATCTTTTATTAATGGGAGTGATCCATCCAGTTCCGCGGTCGGAACAAGGACAAGGGTTTTACTCAAATCTGTTTGTAGTTCCCAAAAAAGAGGGAACTTTCAGGCCAATCTTGGATTTAAAGATCCTAAACAAATTCCTAAGAGTTCCATCGTTCAAGATGGAAACTATTCGAACAATTTTGCCCATGATCCAAGAGGGTCAGTACATGACCACAGTGGATTTAAAGGATGCTTACCTTCACATACCGATTCACAGAAATCATTACCGGTATCTAAGGTTTGCCTTTCTAGACAGGCATTACCAGTTTGTAGCTCTTCCATTCGGATTGGCTACGGCTCCAAGAATCTTCACAAAGGTTCTGGGTACTCTTCTGGCGGTACTAAGACTGCAAGGAATTTCGGTAGCTCCGTACCTAGACGACATTCTGATACAAGCTTCAAGCTTTCAAACTGCCAAGTCTCATACAGAGTTAGTACTGGCATTTCTAAGGTCGCATGGATGGAAGGTGAACGAAAAGAAGAGTTCTCTCTTTCCACTCACAAGAGTTCCCTTCTTGGGGACTCTGATAGATTCTGTAGAAATGAAGATTTACCTGACAGAAGACAGGTTAACAAAGCTTCAAAATGCATGCCGTGTCCTTCATTCCATTCAACACCCGTCAGTAGCTCAATGCATGGAGGTGATCGGCTTAATGGTAGCGGCAATGGACATAGTACCTTTTGCACGCCTACATCTCAGACCGCTGCAATTGTGCATGCTAAGTCAGTGGAATGGGGATTACTCAGATTTGTCCCCCACTCTGAATCTGAATCAAGAGACCAGAAATTCTCTTCTATGGTGGCTTTATCGGCCACACCTGTCCAGGGGGATGCCATTCAGCAGGCCAGACTGGACAATTGTAACAACAGACGCCAGCCTACTAGGTTGGGGCGCTGTCTGGAATTCTCTGAAGGCTCAGGGACTATGGAATCAGGAGGAGAGTCTCCTTCCAATAAACATTCTGGAATTGAGAGCAGTTCTCAATGCCCTTCTGGCTTGGCCCCAGTTAACAACTCGGGGGTTCATCAGGTTTCAGTCGGACAACATCACGACTGTAGCTTACATCAACCATCAGGGAGGGACAAGAAGCTCCCTAGCAATGATGGAAGTATCAAAGATAATTCGCTGGGCAGAGTCTCACTCTTGCCACCTGTCTGCAATCCACATCCCGGGAGTGGAGAATTGGGAGGCGGATTTCTTAAGTCGTCAGACTTTTCATCCGGGGGAGTGGGAACTTCATCCGGAGGTCTTTGCCCAGATACTTCGACGTTGGGGCAAACCAGAGATAGATCTCATGGCGTCTCGTCAGAACGCCAAGCTTCCTCGCTACGGGTCCAGATCCAGGGATCCGGGAGCGGTTCTGATAGATGCTTTGACAGCACCTTGGACCTTCGGGATGGCTTATGTGTTTCCACCCTTCCCGATGCTTCCTCGATTGATTGCCAGAATCAAACAGGAGAGAGCATCAGTGATTCTAATAGCACCTGCATGGCCACGCAGGACTTGGTATGCAGATCTAGTGGACATGTCATCCTGTCCGCCTTGGTCTCTACCTCTGAAACAGGACCTTCTGATCCAGGGTCCATTCAAACATCAAAATCTAACTTCTCTGAAGCTGACTGCTTGGAAATTGAACGCTTGATTTTATCAAAACGTGGTTTTTCTGAGCCAGTTATTGATACCTTAATACAGGCTAGGAAGCCTGTTACCAGAAGGATTTACCATAAAATATGGCGTAAATACTTATATTGGTGCGAATCCAAGAGTTACTCATGGAGTAAGGTTAGGATTCCAAGGATATTGTCTTTTCTACAAGAAGGTTTAGAAAAGGGGTTATCCGCTAGTTCTTTAAAGGGACAGATTTCAGCTCTGTCCATTCTTTTACACAAACGTCTGTCAGAAGTTCCGGACGTTCAAGCTTTTTGTCAGGCTTTAGCTAGGATCAAGCCTGTGTTTAAAACTGTTGCTCTGCCATGGAGTTTGAACTTAGTTCTTAATGTTTTACAGGGTGTTCCGTTTGAACCCCTTCATTCCATTGATATCAAGTTGTTATCTTGGAAAGTTCTGTTTTTAATGGCTATTTCCTCGGCTCGAAGAGTTTCTGAGTTATCTGCCTTACATTGTGATTCTCCTTATCTGATTTTTCATTCAGACAAGGTAGTTCTGCGTACTAAACCTGGGTTCCTACCTAAGGTGGTCACTAACAGGAATATCAATCAAGAGATTGTTGTTCCATCTTTGTGTCCTAATCCTTCCTCGAAGAAGGAACGTCTGCTACACAATCTAGATGTAGTCCGTGCCCTGAAATTTTATCTACAGGCAACTAAGGATTTTCGTCAAACGTCTTCCCTGTTTGTCGTTTATTCTGGTCAGAGGAGAGGTCAAAAAGCTTCGGCTACCTCTCTCTCTTTTTGGCTTCGTAGCATAATACGATTAGCCTATGAGACTGCTGGACAGCAGCCTCCTGAAAGAATTACAGCTCATTCTACTAGAGCTGTGGCTTCCACTTGGGCCTTTAAGAATGAGGCTTCTGTTGAACAGATTTGCAAGGCTGCAACTTGGTCTTCTCTTCATACTTTTTCCAAATTTTCCAAATTTGACACTTTTGCTTCTTCGGAGGCTGTTTTTGGGAGAAAGGTTCTTCAGGCAGTGGTTCCCTCCGTATAAAGAGCCTGCCTGTCCCTCCCGTCATCCGTGTACTTTTGCTTTGGTATTGGTATCCCAGAAGTAATGATGACCCGTGGACTGACCACACTTAACAGGAGAAAACAAAATTTATGCTTACCTGATAAATTCATTTCTCCTGTAGTGTGGTCAGTCCACGGCCCGCCCTGTTTTTTATGGCAGGCTAAGAATTTTTTTGGATTATACTCCAGTCACCACTACACCCTTGGGCTTCTCCTTTCTCGTTGGTCCTTTGGTCGAATGACTGGAGGTGACGTAGAGGGGAGGAGCTATATAGCAGCTCTGCTGGGTGAATCCTCTTGCACTTCCTGTAGGGGAGGAGATAATATCCCAGAAGTAATGATGACCCGTGGACTGACCACACTACAGGAGAAATGAATTTATCAGGTAAGCATAAATTTTGTTTTTCTCCAACATTGGTGTGTCCGGTCCACGGCGTCATCCATTACTTGTGGGATATTCTCCTCCCCCACAGGGAAAGGCAAGGAGAGCACACAGCAAGAGCTGTCCATATAGTCCCTCCCAGGCTCCGCCCCCCCAGTCATTCTCCTTGCCGCTCTGAACAAGTAGCATCTCCTCGGGGATGGTGAGGAGTTTGTGGTGTTTAGTTGTAGTTTTTTATTCTTCTATCAAGAGTTTGTTATTTTAAAATAGTGCTGGTATGTACTATTTACTCTGAAACAGAAAGAGATGAAGAGTTCTGTTTAAAAGAGGATTATGATTTTAGCAGACAGTAACTAAAATCAGTTGCTGTTCCCACACAGGACTGTTGAGATGAGAGAACTTCAGTTGGGGGGAGCAGTTTGCAGACTTTTCTGCTCAAGGTATGACTAGCCATTTTTCTAACAAGACTGTGTAATGCTGGAAGGCTGTCATTTTCCCTCATGGGGATTGGTAAGCCATTTTCTTAGTCTCAAACAGAATAAAGGGCTTATTATGGGCTTTACACTGGTAGACACTCTTAAGGGCTAAATCGATTGCTTTATTTAAGTATTATATGCAGTTTGAAGTTGAATTTCACACTTTTATAACATTGGGGAACGTTTGTTAGCACCAGGCACTTGTTAAGACACCTTCCCAGTCAGGAAGGGCCTTTCTCTGTAGTAGGCAGAGCCTCATTTTCGCGCCATTACTGTGCAGTTACTTTTGAGTACAGTACATGCAGCTGCATGTGTGTGGGTCTGGAATCCACTAAAAACGTTCCTAGAAGGCTTAATTTGATATCATATACCCCCCTGGGATTGGTGAAGTCGCAGCAAAGGCTGTAGCTGGGACTGTAAGGGGGTTAAAATAAAAAATGGCTCCGGTTTCCACATTTTAAGGGTTAACAGCTTGAAAATTGGGGTGCAATACTTTGAATGCATTAAGACACTGTGGTGAAAATTTGGTAAAGATTGGATAATTCCTTCATAGTTTTTCACATATTCAGTAATAAAGTGTGCCCTGTTTAACATTTAAAGAGACAGTAACGGTTTTGTTTTAAAACGGTTTTTGTGCTTTATTAACCAGTTTAAGCCTGTTTAACATGTCTGTACCTTCAGATAGATCATGTTCTGTATGTATGGTAGCCAATGTGGTTCCCCCTTCAAATATGTGTGATAATTGTGCCATAGCGTCCAAACAAAGTAAGGACAGTACTGTCACAAATTGTAAAGTTGCCCAGGATGATTCCTCAGATGAAGGAAGTAGACATAGTTCTACATCATCTCCTTCTGTGTCTATACCAGTTATGCCCGCGCAGGCGACCCCTAGTACTTCTAGCACGCCAATGCTTGTTACTATGCAGCAATTGACGGCAGTAATGGATAACTCCATAGCTAATATTTTATCCAAAATGCCAGCATTTCAGAGAAAGCGCGATTGCTCTGTTTTAAACACTGTAGAGCAGGAGGGCGCTGATGATAATTTTTCTGTCATACCCTCACACCAATCTGAAGTGGCAGTGAGGGAGGGTTTGTCAGATGGGGAAATTTCTGATACAGGAAGAATTTCTCAGCAGGCAGAACCTGATGTTGTGACATTTAAATCAAAATTAGAGCATCTCCGCGCATTACTTAAGGAGGTGCTATCTACTCTGGATGATTGTGAAAATCTGGTCAACCCAGAAAAATTGTGCAAGATGGACAAGTTCCTTGAGGTCCCGGTGCACCCTGATGCTTTTCCGATACCTAAACGGGTGGCGGACATAGTGAATAAGGAGTGGGAGAAGCCAGGCATACCTTTTGTCCCTCCTCCTATATTTAAGAAATTGTTCCCTATGGTCGACCCCAGGAAGGACACATGGCAAATAGTCCCTAAGGTCGAGGGGGCGGTTTCTACTCTAGCCAAGCGCACGACCATTCCTATTGAGGACAATTGTGCTTTCAAAGATCCTATGGATAAAAAATTGGAGGGTTTGCTTAAAAAGATTTTTGTACAGCAAGGTTACCTCCTTTAACCTATTTCGTGCATTATTCCTGTCACTACAGCGGCGTGGTTCTGGTTCGAGGAACTGGAAAAGTCGCTCAGTAGGGAGACTCCGTATGAGGAAGTCATGGACAGAATTCACGCACTTAAGTTAGCTAATTCCTTTATTTTAGACACCGCTTTGCAGTTAGCGAGGTTAGCGGCGAAAAATTCAGGGTTTACAATTGGGGCGCGTAGAGCGCTCTGGCTAAAGTCTTGGTCGGCGGATGTATCTTCCAAGACAAAATTGCTTAATACCCCTTTCAAAGGTAAGACCCTTTTTGGGCCAGAATTGAAAGAGATTATTTCAGACATCACTGAGGGAAAGGGCCATGCCCTCCCACAAGATAAACCTTTCAAGGCTAAGAATAAGTCCAATTTTCGTTCCATTCGCAATTTCAGGAACGGACCGGCTTCCAACTCGGCAGCCTCTAGACAAGAGGGTAACGCTTCCCAGACTAAACCAGCTTGGAAATCAATGCAAGGCTGGAACAAGGGTAAACAGGCCAAGAAGCCTGCTGCTGCTACCAAAACAGCATGAAGGGGTAGCCCCCGCTCCGGGACCGGATCTAGTAGGGGGCAGACTCTCTCTCTTTGCTCAGGCTTAGGCAAGAGATGTTCAGGATCCCTGGACACTAGAAATAGTCTCTCAGGGTTTTCTTCTGGAGTTCAAGGAACTACCCTCAAGGGCAAGGTTCCACATGTCTAACTTATCTTCAAACCAAATAAAGAGACAGGCATTCTTACATTGTGTAGAAGACCTGTTAAAGATGGGAGTGATACACCCAGTTCCAACTGTGGAACAAGGTCGGGGGTTTTACTCAAATCTGTTTGTAGTTCCCAAAAAAGAGGGAATTTTCAGACCAATTCTGGATTTAAAAATTCTAAACAAATTTCTCAGAGTTCCATCGTTCAAATGGAAACCATTCGAACAATTTTATCTACAATCCAGGAGGGTCAATTTATAACTACCGTGGATTTAAAGGATGCGTATCTACATATTCCTATCCACAAAGATCATCCAAGGATTTTCACAAAGGTGCTAGGGTCCCTTCTAGAGGTTCTAAGACCAAGGGGTATTGCAGTGGCACCTTATCTGGACGACATTCTAATCCAAACGTCATCTCTTTCCAAAGCAAAGGCTCATACAGACATTGTTCTAGCCTTTCTCATATCTCACGGGTGGAAGGTGAACGTAGAAAAGAGTTCCCTGTCTCCATCGACAAGAGTTCCCTTCTTGGGAAAGATAATAGATTCTTTAAAAATGAAGATCTTCCTGACAAAAGTCAGAAAGTCAAAGCTTCTAAAGCTTGTCAAGTTCTTCACTCTATTCTGCAGCCTTCCATAGCTCAGTGCATGGTAGTAGTAGGGTTGATGGTTGCAGCAATGGACATAGTTCCTTTTGCTCAAATTCATCTAAGACCATTACAACTGTGCATGCTCAAGCAGTGGAATGGGGACTATACAGACTTGTCTCCAAAGATTCAAGTAGACCAGATGACCAGAGACTCACTCCGTTGGTGGTTGTCACAGGATCACCTGTCTCAGGGAATGAGTTTCCGCAGACCAGAGTGGGTCATTGTCACGACCGACGCCAGTCTATTAGGCTGGGGCGCGGTCTGGGATTCCCTGAAAGCTCAGGGTCTATGGTCTCGGGAAGAGTCTCTTCTCCCGATAAACATCCTGGAACTGAGAGCGATATTCAATGCTCTCCGGGCTTGGCCTCAACTAGCGAAGGCCGGATTCATAAGATTCCAGTCAGACAACATGACGACTGTAGCTTACATCAACCATCAGGGAGGAACAAAGAGTTCCTTGGCGATGAGAGAGGTATCCAAGATCATCAAATGGGCGGAGGATCACTCCTGCCATTTATCTGCAATTCACATCCCAGGAGTAGACAACTGGGAGGCGGATTATCTGAGTCGTCAGACTTTCCATCCGGGGGAGTGGGAACTCCACCTGGAGGTTTTTGCCCAGTTGACTCAATTATGGGACATTCCAGACATGGATCTGATGGCGTCTTGTCAGAACTTCAAGGTTCCTTGCTACGGGTCCAGATCCAGGGATCCCAAGGCGACTCTAGTGGATGCATTAGTGACGCCTTGGTCGTTCAACCTAGCTTATGCATTTCCACCGTTCCCTCTCCTTCCCAGGCTTGTAGCCAGGATCAAACAGGAGAAGGCCTCAGTGATTCTGATAGCTCCTGCGTGGCCACGCAGGACTTGGTATGCAGACCTGGTGAATATGTCATCGGCTCCACCATGGAAGCTACCTTTGAGACAGGATCTTCTAGTGCAAGGTCCATTCGAACATCCAAATCTAGTTTCTCTCCAGCTGACTGCTTGGAAATTGAACGCTTGATTTTATCCAAGCGCGGGTTTTCAGATTCAGTGATAGATACTCTGGTCCAAGCCAGAAAACCTGTGACTAGAAGGATTTACCATAAAATATGGAAAGGATATATCTGTTGGTGTGAATCCAAGGGATTCTCATGGATTAATATTCCCAGGATCCTCTCCTTTCTAACAAGAAGGTTTGGATAAGGGATTTGTCAGCGAGTTCTCTAAAAGGACAGAGATCTGCTTTATCTGTCTTGTTACACAGACTACTGGCAGCTGTGCCAGATGTACAAGCTTTTGTACAGGCTTTGGTCAGAATCAAACCTGTTTACAGACCTTTGACTCCTCCCTGGAGTCTAAATTTAGTTTTTTTTCAGTTCTTCAAGGGGTTTCATTTGAACCCTTACATTCCATAGATATCAAGTTACTATCTTGGAAAGTTCTGTTTTTGGTTGCTATTTCTTCTGCTAGAAGAGTTTCTGAACTATCTGCTTTGCAGTGTGATCCACCCTATCTGGTGTTCCATTCAGATAAGGTTGTTTTGCGTACCAAGCCTGGTTTTCTTCCAAAAGTTGTTTCCAACAAGAATATTAACCAGGAAATAGTTGTCCCTTCTTTGTGTCCGAATCCAGTTTCAAAGAAGGAACATTTGTTACACCATTTAGATGTAGTCCGTGCTTTAAAGTTCTATTTAGAAGCAACAAAGGATTTCAGACAAAACTTCTTTTTTGTTTGTCGTTTATTCTGGTAAGAGGAGAGGACAAAAAGCTACTGCTACCTCTCTTTCTTTCTGGCTGAAAAGCATTATCCGATTGGCTTATGAGACTGCCGGACGGCAGCCTCCTGAACGAATCACAGCTCACTCTACTAGGGCTGTGGCTTCCACATGGGCCTTCAAGAACGAGGCTTCTGTTGATCAGATATGTGAGGCAGCAACTTGGTCTTCTCTGCACACTTTTGCCAAATTCTACAAATTTGATACTTTTTGCTTCTTCGGAGGCTATTTTTGGGAGAAAGGTTTTGCAAGCCGTGGTGCCTTCTGTTTAGGTAACCTGATTTGCTCCCTCCCTTCATCCGTGTCCTAAAGCTTTGGTATTGGTTCCCACAAGTAATGGATGACGCCGTGGACCGGACACACCAATGTTGGAGAAAACAGAATTTATGCTTACCTGATAAATTACTTTCTCCAACGGTGTGTCCGGTCCACGGCCCGCCCTGGTTTTTTAATCAGGTTTGAAAAATTTCTCTCTCTATACACTACAGTCACCACGGCACCCTATAGTTTCTCCTTTTTTTCTCCTAACCGTCGGTCGAATGACTGGGGGGGCGGAGCCTGGGAGGGACTATATGGACAGCTCTTGCTGTGTGCTCTCCTTGCCTTTCCCTGTGGGGGAGGAGAATATCCCACAAGTAATGGATGACGCCGTGGACCGGACACACCGTTGGAGAAAGTAATTTATCAGGTAAGCATAAATTCTGTTTTACAGGTACTACATAGATGGGGGTCACAGTCTCATCTGAGGAGCTTTACCTGTGTGTTTCACATAGTAATTTGTGGGAATTAGACACAGGATAGTTCTTATCTAGCATTTTTAGGACTTCTTAGCAACTTAATTTACCCTTTTTTACCTCAAAAACCTTATTTCTTCTAAAGATGTGGTGAGTCCAAGGGTTTATCTTAATTACTGTTGGGAAAACCACTCCTTGCCAGCAGGAGGAAGCAAAGAGCACCACAGTAAAAACTGTTAAGTATCACTTCCCTACCCATAAACCCTAGTCATTCTCTTTGCCTCTATGTGCATGGAGGAAGTGAATTTTTTGTGTGTAATTAAAATTATATTTTCAAAGAGGATTGAGTCTTTAATCAAGCTATAAGGTATAACCCAGTCCACGTTAGTCTTTGCAGTCAAGCTGTGATGGTTTTAAAGTGGTGGAGATCTTGCAAAGTGGTGATTGCTCCATTTCTCTACCTAAGCTGCCCTGATTTTAGATATCTAAGTTTGTTACTTGGCTATCAATGTTATCCTAGTCGCTGTGAGGAGAATGTGTCCTCTCATATTAGGAGATGTCGTCATGTCAGACATCAGAGCAAGTAAGTGCTGTTTTCCTTCCTATGGGGAGAGGGGCACTTCAGGATACCTGTTTTATTTAATGTAAGGGACGGATAATGCACTCATGGGATGGGTGTTATTACTAGACATGCTCGCATGCACAGGTTATAGAGACATGTGAGACTGAAGAGTCTCAAGGCTAATTTTTTTTTGTGTGTGTGTGTGTGTTTTTAGCTGCACTGTTTATTATTAGTTAAACGGTTTTGTTTTTTGCTTTAGTTTGCGGGTGGGTTTTAACCACACCCACCTCGTTGTTCAGACCACGAGAGTGTTTTCGCGCCTTCTGACGTTGGTGACATCACTGGGCCTGCGCATTTTGGCTCTGTGTGAATTTCTTGCTGCGTAGTGAGGAGCGCCTTAGGGGCGCAAGTGATAAGTTGCAGGATTGATCTGCTTCAAGTGGTGGTAAGAGCACCTCGGTATACTGAGGTGCAGAGGGAGGTTTTTTCTGAGGTCATTTGATTAAAAGTGTTTATTGAAGTCTTATTCTTTTGAATTGTTTAATTCTTACAGTATATTAAACGCTAGAGAGTTTGAATAGAGGATAATACCAGTTATGTCTGATATGAATTCCACTCATTTCAATCCCTGTTTATTGTGTTTAGAGTGAATCACAAATTGCAGGTCCTATGCAGTTTTGTTCTTCCTGTGTAAAACAGACATTGCAGGGTAAATACAAGTTTTTTAATGTTGAGCCTTATGTCTCTCAGGAGGATGTTGTCCAGGTAATGCCAGGACCTTCCCCTATTTTGTCCCAAGCCTCTATGGCAGCTAACACTGTGTCCTGCGGTTCTTCTTTAACTCCCAGCAGAGCATTTTTAAAGGCAGAGATTGCTGCACATGTATCCTCAGTGATATCTGCAGCCTTAGCCGAGTTTCCCAGATTTTCAGGGAAGCGCAAGAGGAAATCTAAGATTTCAGAGGCTAGGGTATCTGTTTCTAAGGCTGACCCTCAGGTTTCTTTAAGATCGGAGGATGAAGAGAATTCTCGCTCAGAGGGTGAGATTTTTAGATTCAGACAGTATAATGCTCTTCTCTGATAGTAAAGATTCTTCCTTCAGGTTTAAGCTAGAACACCTCCCGGTGTTACTAAAGGAGGTTTTAGCTACTTTGGACGATTCTGATTCTCAGGCAGTAGTAACGCCTAAGAAGTCCAATAAACTTAATAGTTTCTTTGATGTTCCTTCCTCTTCTGAGGTTTTTCCGGACTCAGATAGGGCTAAGGAAATCATAGCGCAAGAGTGGGAGAAACCAGGAGTGGTTTTTAATCCATCTCCGGTGTTTAAAAAAATGTTTCCAGTAGATTCTTCCATTACGGAGGTTTAGTCTTCGGTACAAAAGGTAGAGGGAGCCATTTCCACTCTAACCAAGAAGACGACTATACCTATTGAGGATAGTTGCGCCTTTAAAGATCCTATGGATAAAAAGATGGAGGCGTATCTTAAAAAGATCTATGCACATCTTGGTCTTCAATGGCAACCAGTGGTCTGTATTGCTATGGTGACTAGTGCTGCCTCATACTAGTTTCAGGCATTAACAGATTCTCTACAGGAGGAAACGCCTCTTGACGAGATTCAGGACAGACAGGCTTTATGGTTGAAGTCTTGGTCAGCTGATGTTTCATCTAAGGCTAAACTGATGGCTCTTCCTTACAAGGGGAAGACCTTATTTGGATGGGGTTTGGCGGAAATCATTTCTGATGTTACAGGTGGAAAAGGGTATTTTCTGCCCCAGGATAAGAGGAGCAAACTGAAGGGACATCAAAGTAATTTTCGTTCTTTTTGCAACTATAGAGGAAAGTCCTCATCATCTTCGTCCAAGCAGGATAATAACAAGCCAGCCTGGAAACCGACTCAGTCCTGGAGTAAGAGTAAGCAGGCCAAAAAGCCCACTACCGACTCTAAGTCTGCATGAAGGGGTTGCCCCTGATCCAGGCTTGGGTCTAGTGGGGGGCAGACTCTCTCATGTCTGGTTAAGGGACTTTCCAGACCTATGGGTGGTGGAAATTGTGTCTCAGGGCTACAGGTTAGAATTCAAGGGTTGTCCCACCAGGGGCAGTTTTCACCTTTCCAGGTTATCTGCAGGCCAGATAAAGAGAGAGGCGTTCTTGAGGTGTATCGAAGACCTCTTGTCCCTGGGGGTGATTGTTCCGGTTCCAAAGTTGGAACAGGGTCTGGGTTTTTACTCAAACCTGTTCGTAGTTCCCAAAAAAGAGAAAACCTTCCGCCTGATTCTAGACTTAAAATGTCTAAACAAATTCCTCAAGGTTCCATCGTTCAAGATGGAAACCATTCAGACAATTCTTCCTTTGATCCAAGAGGGTCAGTTTATGATGACCATAGATTTGAAGGACACTTACTTACATGTTCCCATCCACAGGGATCATCACAAGTTTCTGAGATTTGCATTTCTGGATCATCACTTTCAGTTTGTGGCCTTGCCTTTCGGCCTGGCCACAGCTCCCAGAATATTCTTGAAGGTTCTAGGGGCCCTTCTAGCGGTGGTCCGGTCAAGGGGGATAGCAGTGGCCCCCTATCTGGATGACATTCCAATTCAGGCTCCCTCCTTTCCAAAGGCAGCATCTCACATTTTACTCTCCTTCCTCTGGTCGCACGGGTGGAAGGTAAATATGGAAAAGAGTTCTCTGATTCCAGCAACAAGAGTTGTGTTCTTAGGGATGATTATAAACTCTGTTCTGATGAAGATATTCCTGATGGAGACCAGAAAAGTCAAGCTCCTATCGGCATGTTGAGTCCTTCAGGAGACACTTCATCCTTCAGTTGCTCAGTGTATGGAAGTAATTGGACCGATGGTGGCAGCCATGGACATCGTGCCATTTGCTTGTTTTCATCTGAGAGCTTTACAGTTATGCGTGCTCAATCAGTGGAACAGAAGTTATCTGGATCTTTCTCAAAAGATAGTGTTGGATCAGAAGACAAAGGATTCTCTTCATTGGTGGCTTTCTCTGGAGCAACTGTCCCGGGGCACTTGCTTTCGGAGACCATCTTGGGTGATAGTGACTACAGACACCAGCCTGGTGGGCTGGGGGGCAGTCTGGAAATCCCTCAAAGCTCAGGGTCTTTGGACTCTGGAGGAGTCCAAACTACCAATCAACATTCTGGAGTTGAGAGCAATTTACAATGCGCTTTTAACTTAGCCTCAGTTGGCCTCGAACCAGTTCATCAGATTCCAATCAAGAAAAGGAAAGTGTGGAGTGATATGTAGATAGGACTCAACTAGCTTCCCCAAATCTGATATGCTCCCAATATCAGATGTATAGAAATGTGCAAGTAGTGATGGGTGTGGGGAGCGCTCTAAAAGAGCTGTGAGTATAAACTATGATTTGAAGTGTGTATACACTGTGATAGAATGTGTATGGATTTACCAAATATAATTTCTTTGAATAAATATAATTACTTTGAATCATAAATTTTTGTGTGGTTCTGGTGTTATGTAGTGTCTCTCCAAAAAATGTGAACAAATAAACAAACAAAAACAAAACGTTGATTCTCAAAATTCTTCAAGGACAATTTTATAAAATCCTTCTATTTATTCAAAATGTGTATGCTCGGTGTATTATCACTGTACCTTTAAATAAATTGATGTGCCTCTAAATAAATTGATACACAAATTGTGCTTCAAAATGGATAGACAAACAAATCGTTATGAATTTGAAACGTGATGAATTTAAAACGTGATGAATTTAAACAAATCGTGATGAAAAAAATGACTTAACTTCTAGATGAATAAACAAACAAATCGTGATAAATTTAAAAAACTTTACTAAGATAAAAAACAGTATAAGATCGTTTCAATCGTATTTTATGGTTATACCATACAATGAATCAGTTTAGAGCATGTGGGGGTACATCTTTATCGTAAAACAATGCTAAAAGTTCGGATTTTTAATCCTTATGGTGGAAGTTCGGATTTGTAATCCTTATGGTTTTCTTAAGTTGTGGCCACAACCAATTTTAAAACAGTTAAAATCCAAATGTAGTACTGTGCTGTTGTTAATTTTGCAGTTTATTCTCCCCCTAACCGGACCTCTGATATTCCTTACCTCCGTGTTTTCTTTGTATTACCTTGGGTTCTGGGAAGAGTGCTTTTTGTAAGTAGGTCGAGTTCTCCAAGCGGCTTTGCCGCTGTTTGAATTTCCTCCGCAACTACTTCCTACCCTGATGTGCGTGTGACGTTGACGTTGTACACGGAGGACCAATCAGGACCAATCAGGCAACCGGATCGTGGGGGGGGGAGTGTTTCTTGTACTGGAGCCAATCTTTCCACACTCGATGTCAGGTTTTCTACGCGTTTCAGCGCCGTAACTTGCGCCTTTATCAAGACTGTATCAGATTCCAATCAGACAACATAACATCAGTAGTGTACATCAACCATCAGGGGGGAACACAAAGTTCCCTAGCAATGAGGGAGGTGTCTCGGATCATTCAGTGGGCGGAAGACCACTGTTGCTGTCTGTCAGCTATCCACATCCCAGGAGTAGACAACTGGGAAGCGTATTTTCTAAGCAGGCCGACTTTCCATCTGGGGGAATGGGAACTCCATCCGGAAGTGTTCTCCAGACTGGTATCCAGATGGGGGATGCCGGAGTTTGATCTTATGGCATCCCGCCAAAATGCAAAGCTTCCAAGGTACGGTTCCAGGTCAAGGGATCCTCAGGCCTTTCTAATAGATGCCCTGGTAGTTCCGTGGGACTTCCAGTTGGCTTATATTTTTCCTCCATTTGCCCTCCTGTTTTGGGTGATTGCCAACATAAGACAGGAATGAGCATCTGTGATTCTAATCGCCCCAGCTTGGCCTCAGAGAATCTGGTATGCAGATCTAGTGGAGATGTCAACTCTACTTCCGTGGAAGCTTCCCCTGAGGAAGAACCTTCTTCTTCAGGGGCCTTTTCTTCATCCAAATCTTGTTTCTCTGAAGCTGACTGCTTGGAGATTGAACGCTTGATTCTATCTAAGCGGGGGTTTTCAGAGTCAGTGATTGAGACACTGATCCAGGCTTGTAAGCCGGTCACTAGAAGGATTTACCATAAGATATGGAGGAAATATCTTTTTTGGTGTGAAGCTAAGGGATATTCTTATAGTAAGGTTAGGATATGGAGGGTCTGGATAAAGGCTTGTCTGTTAGCACTCTGAAGGGTCAAATTTCTGCCTTATCAGTCCTATTACATAAACATTTGGCAGTCTTTTTGTCAGGCCTTAGTCAGAATTAGGCTGATGTTTAAGGTGATTGCTCTTCCTTGGAGCCTTAATCTTGTTCTTAAGGTTTTACAATGGCTTCCGCTTGAGCCGATGCATTCCCTTGGCATTAAACTTTTGTTGTGTAAAGTTTTGTTCTTGTTGGCTATTTCTTCTGCTTGGAGAGTATCTGAACTCTCTGCTTTACAGTTTTATTCTCCTTATCTACTAAGTTGGAATTCCTTCCTAAGGTTGTATCCACTAAGAATATTAATCAGGAAATTGTGGTTCCTTCCCTGTGTCCGAAGCCTTCTTCAGACAAGGAGCGCTTGCTGTATAATCTGGATGTTGTTCACGCTCTTAAGTTTTACTTGGAAGCGACTAAAGACTTTCGGAAGTCTTCAGCTTTATTTGTTCGTTTTTCTGGGAAGTATAGAGGCCAGAGAGCGTCTGCCTCTACTCTAGCTCTTTGGTTGAGGAGTGTGATCCGCAGGGCTTATGAATCCTCTGGGAAACAGCCTCCAGAAAGGATTAAGGCTCATTCAACCAGAGCCATAGCCTCTTCTTGGGCTTTCAAAAATGAAGCCTCTATGGGGCAGATTTGCAAAGCTGCAACTTGGTCGCCTTTGCATACTTTTTCAAAATTTTACAGATCTGATACTTTTGCCTCGGCTGAGGCAGCTTTTGGGAGAAAGGTTCTTCAAGCGGTGGTGCCTTCTGTTTAGGCATGCTGTTTTTTTTATCCCTCCCTATTTATCTGTGTACTCTAGCTTGGGTATTGGTTCCCAACAGTAATTAAGATGAACCCGTGGACTCACCACATCTTTAGAAGAAAACAAAATTTATGCTTACCTGATAAATTTATTTCTTCACCACCCTTTATTTTTTGGGTAATTGTTTTAGGTTTTTGACTGAACCTCAGTCACCTCCGCACCTTGTGTTACCTTCCTTTCTCCATTTACTTTCAGTCGAATGACTGGGGTTTATGGGTAGGGAAGTGATACTTAACAGTTTTTACTGTGGTGCTCTTTGCCTCTTCCTGCTTGCGAGGAGTGGTATTCCCAACAGTAATTAAGATGAACCCGTGGACTCACCACATCTCGAAGAAATACATTTATCAGGTAAGCATTAATTTTGTTTTTTTTTCTTTAAGAGAGCCAGTAACTGCCTTTTGCAGTTATCAGTTAGATCTCTCACAGTGCAGTTGGGCAGGAGGACACAAGGGGCCTTAGGAGAGGTGTTTTAATTCAAAATGTTAAATTTTGACAGTTTATTTCAAAATCCTGCACAGGTCTTGAGCCTGCATATTGTTATGATGATAAGCTCCGCCCCTCTCCTTGGCAACCTTTTTCTCTTCTTTGCTTCAGCTTCAGCTGCTTTGAATTTGATTGGGTGGATTCTAAGGCATTTTGGTGTTTTATTTTGGGAAGTTTAACCCCTTCTGTGCCCAGGAGTTAAGAGCTTTTAGGGGTGCTGGGCAGTGTTACCTATAAGTAGGCTGACCATATTGCCGCTTTAAAAAGGGACACATATGAAAAATACATATGTCAGGGTTCTTATACAAAACATTTCTTTAAACAGCCTTGACATATGTATTTTTCATATGTGTCCCTTTTTAAAGCGGCAATATGGTCACCCTACCTATAAGGCCAGTTTTGTGTGCAGCCTAGCAGTGAAACAGTTGATTAGAGTAATTAGCAAACACTACACAATGCAGACTGCAAGGTGGCATTCCATTATTAACTGTTTCACTGCTGAACCACACACAAAACTGCCCTTTGAGGTTTAACGTGGTGGTGGGTGTAGATGTGGAAGGTTTTCTGTGCTACTTAATTTTAATTCTCTTAGATCTTTTTATGTTCTGAGGTGTGCTGGGGGCTAGTACTGGTGGGAATAATTTTAATCCCAGTTTTTGTACAGAAATTTGCTTTTTAATTGTGTATCCCCACCTGTCCACAGTTCTGTGTATTGAGCAGCAAATGTAACCCCCCCTTTTAACCCACTAAGTCTTGCTGTCTTAAGCAGGTTTGCCAAACCTGTGTTACCACAACTTGGTTTATTTTCATGCAGCAAGCTGATCAAACTGCTTTAGTTTGTATAATTAGTTTATTTATTCTAAAAGGCATATCTGCTCTAAATGAACAATTTACATATTCATTCTTCATAAAGGAATTCTTGATATATCTCAGCTGCTTAAATTTACATACTAAATGTATAAATATATTACATGTATGTCCTTGCTGCTAGCATATGATCAATTATGACAGAGATTTTCTGTAGTGTTATATTGAATACAAACATAAAACGGCGTATTCTCCTTACAGTACATTAATACTATATAGTGGCTCAACTTTGAATATTCCTTCTTTCAGACATAAATATTTATTATGTTATAGTTGCATGACTTTTCTCAGGGTGATGTACAAATCTCTGTTACATGCTTGTTTATAAACATAAATATGGCAGAGGTTTTTGTCAAGCTCATACCATATTTCTTATTCCTGCATATCTAGCTTTAATATATACTGTATACTCTAGAGCAGCACTGTATTATTCTGTAGTGAGCCAATAACTTGGGTTTACAAATCCAATGATTATACTTTTCTATACAGATAGGTTCACTTTATGTGCCCACAAGTGAGTGTATTTAAAAAAGCTTAAAAACAAAGCAACCTTTGGTACTTTCTCCCCAAAAACAGCTAAAATGCTTTCAAATATATCTAAAAATAGGAAAAAAAGAGGGCACTAAGTACAATACTCCGAAAGAGATTAACAGACAATTCCAGCTATTCTTTCAAAAACTGTACTCTCCGGTAGAGGTAAATAAGGACGCGAAAAATTGTTTCTGGGAAAATCTTAAAATTCCAAAAATATCCTCAGAACAACTAGCGTCAATAAATAAAGAGATTACGGTAGAGGAGACATGGAAGGCAATCAAAGAGCTAGCTTTAGGGAAAGCTCCCGGTCCCGATCAATTGCCAAGTGAATTCTATAAAGTGCTTTCAGAAGAGATTGCCCCGATATTAACTGAACTATTTAATAAATATTTTATGAACAGTTTAAAACCTTCCCAAACTTTTAGTGCTTCAAATATTATACTCATATTAAAAAAAGATAAGGATCCCAATCAAATGGACTCATACAGACCAATTTCACTGCTTAATAGTGATTATAAGCTTATGGCTAGTATCCTAGCTGCGCGTCTTAAAGAAAGTTTGGGAGATGTTATACACCCAGATCAAACCGGGTTTATTCCCGGCAGGACAGCACAGAAAAACATAAGAAAAGCGATGACTCTAATTGAATATGTATTGGGATCCCATGGGGCAGAGTCAGATGTTAAGCATGATTTTGCATTACTAACAGTCGACGCTGAAAAGGCCTTTGACTCTGTCCTATGGGATCATCTATTAACGGCGCTAAAGAAATTTGGCTATACAGGTCATTTTCAAAAATTTATTTCTATATTATATCAAAATCCAATTTCATATCTCTCGACAAATAACATCTTATCCCCTCCTATTATATTGTATAAAGGGACAAGACAGGGATGCCCCCTGTCTCCGCTATTATTCAACATAGCAATCAAACCACTAGCGATAAAATGTCGGGAAGTATTGGAAGGTATAAAAATTAAACAGCATAAAGCTATTCTGTCACTGTATGCTGACGATATTTTATTTTATATAAGGGACTCAAACAAAAATATTCCAAATCTGGTAGATATATTAGCGGAGTTCAGTAAATTTGCTGGGTATAGAATAAATCTTGCCAAATCAGAGATCCTATGGATTATTAAAAATAAAAACAGTTTAATAGAGAATCCATTTAAACTAGCTGAAAAAAATATTAAATATCTTGGAATAATTATTTCTAGGAATCCAGAGGAATGGTATGACATAAATTATACTTCGATATGGAAAAAATGTTCCTCTGAAATACAGAAATGGAGTAAATTACCACTATCTTTGTCGGCAAGGATAGCATTAATAAAAATGCGTACATTGCCTAAAATTTTATTCCTTATTCAGCATATACCTGCCTTCTTACGTAAGGCAGATATACAAAAATTTAATGCTTGCTGTTCTCGCTTTCTTTGGTTACCAAAAAAATCACGAATTTCTTTGGCAAGGCTAACACATCCAAAAGATTTGGGTGGATTTGCATTTCCTAACCTAACAAATTACAATCTTGCATCTATGGCCAGAATTGCTATGGATTGGCTAACTGAATCCAACTATGTCACAAATATAGATATAGAAGAGGCCATAGTTTTTCCATATGCTTTAAAAGCATTACTCCACAGTGTCAAATTTAAAGAGGTAAAAGGATATGTCCCAAAATTTACAACTTATAATGTAATCATAGCATGGTACAAAATCTGTAATCTCCTAGAAGTGAATCACTCGCTCTCTAAATTTCTACCTATTATAGGAAACCCAGATTTTGAGAGCGGATGTACATCACCCGCTTTCAGGAAATGGTCAACAAATAATCTGAAATTCTTGGAACAGGCTGTGGACCCCCTTAATAAGCACATGAAAACGTTCGAAGTATTAAGTAGAGAGTTCAACCTGGATAAGAGGTCATTTTTTGCATACTTACAATTGAGGCATTTTTACTATAAACAAGAACCTCTGGAGGCAGATGCCTGGTCGCTGGGCCCACTAGATGATATTATTGCTAGATTTTCTGTAGGTAATCACTCTATCTCATATATCTACAGAATATTAATACTTAAAGAGGCCAAAGTCAAGGTAAATAAGCTGTTTCACTTTTGGAAATTAGATATCCCGGAAATTGATTTGAATTTTTTTCAACAGAGCTTTGATAGAGTAAGAAAGTTCTCAAATAATATGGCAATAAGAGAGTCACACTTAAAACTTCTTAATAGAGCATACCTGACACCTAGCAGAATGGGTAAATGGAAAGGAGATATGGCCTGCTTCAGATGTAAATTCCCTGCAGCCGATTTGTTTCATGTCTTTTATGCATGCCCAAAAATTTCTCAACTATGGAAACAAATAGAATTCTGGCTTAATAGATTTCTGCCAGATAAAATTCGGCTTAAACCCTTACATATCTTCTTTCTGGTACATGGTCAAGTGCAGAATAAGTCCCTGATTAATACTACAATCCTGTTAGTTAGACAGAGGATTTTAAGGGCCTGGAAGGATAAAAACGCTCCTAGTATAGCTGTAGTAATTCAAGATGTAACTTATCAAATGGCCTTAGATCAGAATGACCAACTAATTTTTACAGAGAATAAAATAAAAAAGTACATGGCGAAATGGGATAAAGTGATCTTAGATCAGCCCAGAGAGGCACAGCTGCAGCTATTAGGCCATTTTCGAAGTTCACCAGAATTTCTACAATTACTACTAACAGATGAGTATCCAGAATTTTGGAGACAACAATTCCTTTGAGGAAGGGGCGGGGGAGGGTATTGGGGGGGAGATGGAGGAGAGTGGGAGAGATTTTCCCTTTTTTTTTTCCCTCTTTTCTTCTTTTTTTTTTTTTTTTTCTCTTTCTTTTTCTGATCTAGCAAATAAACAATGCTTTGCACATAGGGAATGTCGTGTCTAGATCTAAATAAGTTTTTTCCCTCTCTTTATAAATATAAAAACAGTAAGGAGTTATATTTTTGATAAACTGACAGACTATTTACGATATACTGTTGTATGATGTAAATGTAAAGCTATATTTTGTTCTTTTTTTTTTCTTTGTCTAACAATGTTTTGTCTGTCACCAAGAAAATTACTGTAATAAAAATTATATTTAAAAAAAAAAAAAAGTGAGTGTATTTAAAATTGGTTACATAACAAGTTTATGTCAGCAATATATGTTTTATATGATCTTTCCTGTATAGACTCAAATATATTAAGGGGGATATCTATCAAGCCATTAACCTGAAATACGCTGGAATTTAGCAGCATAATTGTGACGAGCTTGATTCGACCTAGTTATCGAAGACTACAGACCGGCAAAAGTTGAAATCTGTGACGTAACATACGATCCGCCGGTCTCAATCCGACACAGATCGATGCTTACGTCATTATAGATGTTCCGAATACACATTCGGCACTATTTGACACTTTTTAAAAGTTATCAAATAGTTAACCGGTACGCTAGCGGCTATTTCGGCCCAGCGTACCTGGTTTTCAATCCGCCACCCTGGAGGCCGCGGATGCCAGAGGAATCAATTGGAGTCTGAAAGCAGTGAAAGCTTATGTTCGATGCTGCCAGATATCCCATTGATTTCTATGGTAGAAAACCAGAAAAGTTTACACCTAACACCCTAACATAAGCCCCGAGTCTAAACACCCCTAATCTGCATCCCCGACATTGCCGCCACCTACATAATGTTGTTAACCCCTATCCCGCCGCTCCCGGACCCCGCTGCAACCTAAATAAAGCTATTAACCCCTATTCTGCCGCTCCCGGACCCCGCCGCAACTAAATAAAGTTATTAACCCCTATCCCACCACTCCAGGACCTCACCGCAACTAAATAAATGTATTAACCCCTAAACCCCTGGCCTCCCACATCACTACCACTAACTAAACCTATTAACCCCTAAACCGCCAGCCCCCACATCGCCATAAACTAAATTAAGCTATTAACCCCTAAACCTAACAACCCGCTAACTTTACATTAAAATTACAACATCCCTATCTTATAATAAATTAAAACTTACCTGTAGAATTAAATTAAGCTATTAATTAACCTACCCTAACTATTATCCTATAATTAAATTCAACTATATTAAACTATTAATTAACCTACCCTAACTATTATACTAAAATTACATTAAACTACCAATTAAATTAACTATATTACATATTTAAAAACCTTACCCTACTCAAATTACTTAAATCTACGATTAAAAATTACTAAATAAAAAAAATAAATAAAGGCTAAGTTACCAAAAATAAAAAACACTAACGGCTAGATTACGAGTTTTGCGGTAAGCTAAAAAGCAGCGTTAACAGGTGCTAACGCTGCTTTTTTACTACCGCTGGTATTACAAGTCTTGCAGGTTTAGGGGCACCGCACACTTTTTTGGCCTTACCGCAAAACGACTTACGTAAACTTCGTAAAGTCTTTTTTCTATTGGACTTTCATAGCGCTGGTATTAGGAGTCTGTCCTGGGAGGCCAAAAAGTGAGCGGTACACCCTATCCTGTCAAGATTCCTACCACATTTGAAAATCAGTAGTTATGAGTTTTATGTTACAACGCGGTAGCATAAAACTCATAACTAAAGTGCTAAAAAGTACACTAACACCCATAAACTACCTATTAACCCCTAAACCGAGGCCCTCCCGCATCGCACACACTAAAATACATTTTTTAACCCCTAATCTTCCGCTCCGGACATCGCCGCCACTAGAATAAACATATTAACCCCTAAACTGCCACACTCCCGCCTCGCAAACACTAGTTAAATATTATTAACCGCCCCTAACATCGCCGCCACCTACCTACATTTATTAACCTCTAAACCTAAGTCTAACCCTAACCCTAACACACCCCCTAACTTAATTATAATTTAAATAAATCTAAATAAAATTACTATCATTAACTAAATAATTCCTATTTAAAACTAAATACTTACCTATAAAATATACCCTAAGCTAGCTACAATAAAACTAATAGTTACATTGTATCTAGCTTAGGGTTTAATTTTATTTCACAGGCAAGTTTGTATTTATTTTAACTAGGTAGAATAGTTAGTAAATAGTTATTAACTATTTACTAACTACCTAGCTAAAATAAATACAAATTTACCTGTAAAATAAAACCTAACCTAAGTTACACTAACACCTAACACTACACTACAATTAAATAAATTAACTAAATTAAAAACAATAAATTAAATTAAATTAAATTAGCTAAATCACAAAAAAAAAACCCCCACTAAATTACAGAAAATAAAAAGCAAATTACAAGATATTTAAACTAATTACACCTAATCTAAGAGCCCTATCAGTATAAAAAAGCCCCCCAAAATAAAAAAACCCTAGCCTAAACTAAACTACCAATAACCCTTAAAAGGGCCTTTTGCGGGGCATTGCCCCAAAGTTATCAGCTCTTTTACCTGTAAAAAAAAATACAAACAACCCAAGTAAAACCCACCACCCACACAACCAACCCCCCAATTAAAATACTATCTGAAAAAAAACTAAGCTCCCCATTGCCCTGAAAAGGGCATTTGGATGGGCATTGCCCTTAAAAGGGCAGTTAGCTCTTTTGCGGCCCAAACCCTAATCTAAAAAATAAAACCCACCCAATACACCCTTAAAAAAACCTAACACTAACCCCCTGAAGATCGACTTACTGTTCTGAAGACCGGACATCCATCCTCAAGGAAACAGCAGAAGTCTTCATCTAACCGGGCCGAAGTCCTCAACGAAACCGGGAGAAGTCTTCATCCATCCGACGCGGAGCGGCTCCATCTTCAAGACATCCGACGCAGAGCATCCTCTTTATTCGGAGTCTTCTTACTGAATGACGGTTCCTTTAAGTGACGTCATCCAAGATGGTGTCCCTTAGATTCTGAATGGCTGATAGAATTGAACTTCAATCCTATTTGCTGTTTATAGGTAAATTTTTATTTATTTTAGCTAGGTAGTTATTAAATAGTTAATAACAATTTAGTAACTATTCTACCTAGTTAAAATAAATACAAACTTGCCTGTGAAATAAAAATAAACCCTAAGCTAGCTACAATGTAACTATTAGTTATATTGTAGCAAGCTTAGGGTTTATTTTATAGGTAAGTATTTAGTTTTAAATAGGAATTATTTAGTTAATGATAAGAATTTTATTTAGATTTATTTAAATTATATTTAAGTTAGGGGGTGTTAAGGTTAGGGTTAGTCTTAGGTTTAGGGGTTAATACATTTAGAATAGTGGCGGCGATGTTGGGGCGGTAGATTAGGGGTTAATAAGTGTAGGTAGGTGGCGATGATGTTGGGGGCGGCAGATTAGGGGTTAATAAAAATAATGTAGGTGTCGGTGATGTTGGGGGCAACAGATTAGGGGTTCATAAGTATAATGTAGGTGGCGGCGATGTCGGGGGCAGCAGATTAGGGGTTAATAAGTTTAAAATTAGGGGTGTTTAGACTCGGGGTTCATGTTAGGGTGTTAGGTGTAAACATAAATTTTATTTCCCCATAGGAATCAATGGGGCTGCGTTACTGAGTTATACGCTGCTTTTGTGCAGGTGTTTTTCACAACCGGCTCTCCCCGTGGATTCCTATGGGGAAATCGTGCATGAGCACGTTACACCAGCTCACAGCTCACCGCTCACTTAAGCAGCGCTGGTATTGAAGTGAAGTGTGGAGCAAAATTTTGCTCTACGCTCACTTTTTGTCTTTTAACGCCGGGTTTGTAAAAACCTGTAATATCAGCGCTGTAGGAAAGTGAGCGGTGACAATAACGTGCAAGTTAGCACCACACCCCTGTTACCGCAAAACTCGTACAAAAACAAACAAACCACAGTATCAAAAATAAAAAATAATTACACCTAATCTAATAGCCCCATCAAAATAAAAAGCCCCCCCCCCAAAATAAAAAAAACCCCTAGCCTACAATAAACTTCTAATGGCCCTTAAAAGGGCCTTTTTCGGGGCATTGCCCCAAAGAAATCAGCTCTTTTACCTGTAAAAAAAAATACATACACCCCCAACAAAAAAAAAAACACCACCCCCACAACCAACCCCCCCAAATAAAAACCCTATCTAAAAAACCTAAGCTCCCCATTGACCTGAAAAGGGCATTTGTATGGGCATTGCCCTTAAAAGGGCATTTAGCTCTTTTACTGCCCAGACCCTACTCTAAAAATAAAACCCACCCAAAAAAATCTTAAATAAACCTAACACTAACCTCTGATGATCCACTTACAGTTTTTGAAGTTCCGCTTCAAGGATCCATCCAGCCGGCAAGAAGTCTTCATCCGGGCGGCCTCTTCCATCTTCATCCAGCCGGCGAAGTCTTCATCCATGCGGCCTCTTCTATCTTCATCCATCCGGTGAGGAGTGGGTCCATCCTGAAGACATCCGGCGTGGAGCGGGTCCATCCTGAAGACATCCGACGAGGAGCTCCTCTTCAATACGGTCTCCGCCGTAAACTGGATCTTGAATGCAAGTGACGTCATTCAAGATGGTGTCCCTTGCATTCCTATTTGCTGAAAGGTTCCAATCAGCCAATAGGATTAGAGCTGCTCAAATCAGCCAATCAGCCAATCAGAATCAAGTTCAATCCGATTGGCCGATCCGATCAGCCAATCGGATTGAACTTGATTCTGATTGGCTGATTCCATCAGCCAATCAGAATATTCCTACCTTAATTCTGATTGGCTGATAGAATCCTATCAGCCAATCGGAATTCGAGGGACGCCATCTTGGATGACGTCCCTTAAAGGAGCCTTCATTCGTCGGTAGTCCGTCGGGCCAGCAGGATGTTCCGCGTCGGAGGTCTTCAAGATGGATCCGGAAGAAAGAAGATTGAAGATGCCGTTGATAGAAGACTTCAGCCGGATCATGGACCTCTTCAGCTCCCGCTTGGATGAAGACTTCAGCCGGATTATGGACCTCTTCAGCTCCCGCTTGGATGAAGACTTCAGCGGGATCATGGACATCTTCAGCCCCCTGCTTGGGCTTGGATCAGGTCATCGGAGGAGCTCTTCTGGATCGATCGGTGAACCTGGTATGGTGAAGACAAGGTAGGAAGATCTTCAGGGGCTTAGTGTTAGGTTTATTTAAGGGGGGTTTGGGTTAGATTAGGGGTATGTGGGTGGTGGGTTGTAATGTTGGGGGGGGGTATTGTATGTGGGTTTTTTTACAGGCAAAAGAGCTGAATTTCTTGGGGCATGCCCCGCAAAGGGCCCTGTTCAGGGCTGGTAAGGTAAAAGAGCTTTGAACTTTAGTAATTTTTTATTTTGGGGGTCTTTGTTATTTTATTAGGGGGCTTAGAGTAGGTGTAATTAGTTTAAAATTGTTGTAATATATTTCTAATGTTTGTAAATATTTTTTTATTTTTGTAACTTAGTTCTTTTTTATTTTTTGTACTTTAGTTAGTTTATTTCATTGTATTTATTTGTAGGAATTGTATTTAATTTATTTATTGATAGTGTAGTGTTAGGTTTAATTGTAGATAATTATAGGTATTTTATTTAATTAATTTATTGATAGTGTAGTGTTAGGTTTAATTTTAACTTAGGTTAGGATTTATTTTACAGGTAAATTTGTAATTATTTTAACTATTTTAGCTACTAAATAGTTCTTAACTATTTAATAGCTATTGTACCTGGTTAAAATAAATACAAAGTTACCTGTAAAATAAATATAAATCCTAAAATAGCTACAATATAATTATAATTTATATTGTAGCTATATTAGGATTTATTTTACAGGTAAGTATTTAGCTTTAAATAGGAATAATTTATTTAATAAGAGTTAATTAATTTCGTTAGATTAAAATTATATTTAATTTAGGGGGTGTTAGTGTTAGGGTTAGACTTAGCTTTAGGGGTTAATACATTTATTAGAATAGCGGTGAGCTCCAGTCGGCAGATTAGGGGTTAATAATTGAAGTTAGGTGTCGGCGATGTTAGGGAGGGCAGATTAGGGGTTAATACTATTTATTATAGGGTTAGTGAGGCGGATTAGGGGTTAATAACTTTATAATAATAGCGGTGCGGTCCGCTCGGCATATTAGGGGTTAATAAGTGTAGGCAGGTGGAGGCGACGTTGTGGGGGGCAGATTAGGGGTTAATAAATATAATATAGGGGTCGGTGGTGTTAGGGGCAGCAGATTAGGGGTACATAGGGATAATGTAAGTAGCGGCGGTTTACGGAGCGGCAGATTAGGGGTTAAAAATAATATACAGGGGTCAGCGATAGCGGGGGCGGCAGAATAGGGGTTAATAAGTGTAAGGTTAGGGGTGTTTAGACTCGGGGTACATGTTAGGGTGTTAGGTGCAGACGTAGGAAGTGTTTCCCCATAGCAAACAATGGGGCTGCGTTAGGAGCTGAACGCGGCTTTTTTTGCAGGTGTTAGGTTTTTTTTCAGCTCAAACCATTGTTTTCTATGGGGGAATCGTGCACGAGCACGTTTTTGAGGCTGGCCGCGTCCGTAAGCAACTCTGGTATCGAGAGTTGAAGTTGCGTTAAATATGCTATACGCTCCTTTTTTGGAGCCTAACGCAGCCATTCTGTGGACTCTCAATACCAGAGTTATTTTAAAGGTGCGGCCAGAAAAAAGCCAGCGTTAGCTACGCGGGTCTTTACCGACAAAACTCTAAATCTAGCCGTTAGTGTTTTTTATTTTTGGTAACTTAGCCTTTATTTTTTTTGTAATTTAGTAATTTTTAATTGTAGATTTAAATAATTTGAGTAGGGTTAGGTTTTTAAATATGTAATATAGTTGATATAATTGGTAGTTTATTTTAATTTTAGTATAATAGTTAGGGTAGGTTAATTAATAGTTTAATATAGTTTATTTTAATTCTAAAGATAAGTTTTAATTTATTATAAGATAGGGATGTTGTAATTTAAATGTAAAGTTAGTGGGTTGTTAGGTTAAGGGGTTAATAGCTTAATTTAGTTTATGGCGATGTGGGGGTTGGCGGTTTAGGGGTTAATAGGTTTAGTAAGTGGTAGTGATGTCGGAGGCCAGGAGTTTAGGGGTTAATACATTTATTTAGTTGCGGTGGGGTCCGGGAGCGGCAGAATAGGGGTTAATACTTTTATTTAGTTGCGGTGGGGTCCGGGAGCGGCGGGATAGGGTTAATAACTTTATTAAAGCTGCGGCGGGGTCCGGGAACGGCAGGATAGGGGTTAAACATTTTAGTATAGTGGCAGTGTTTAGTGACAGGGTATAAATAAAGTTGGTAAAAAGCAGAATAGCAGCGAGATCGATGATTGCTAGTTAACAACAGTCCGCTGCTCATCGCCCGTACTTGGTGCACGTTTTTTTGCCGGCTTTTTTTTAATAAATATGGAGATCGTATTCAGGTCCGCGACCGAGATGTTAGGCGAGCGTATTGGTGCCGTCGAATGTAAGAAAGTTGACGGCTTGACAGATAGGCCTCCAAGGCTCCAAGTATATGTTCAACAATATACTTGGTATTTTAAAATTTTAGTTGATTTAATTTTTTTTCTCTGTGACAGATAAAAATAAATCATGTCACAGAGAACATAGACGCCTCTATCTCTTACTCAGACCCCAATTTTGACCCTGCCATAAGCTCAGATACACTATTAAAAATCGTCTCAACTGATAGTGATGTATCTGGGGCTGCTAGCCCCCCTGCCAGAAGGAGACTTGTTGCTCCAGCTGCCATTGCTGCTGAAGAGTGGGTAACGTCTCATCACCAGAAGCCAGATATCCTACCTTTCACTGCAAATCCTGGCATCAATGTGAATGTGGCAGGATTTAGCCCCTAACAGTTTATTGAGGTGTTTCTGGGCGATGATGTGTTGGGGAACATTGTCGCCCCAAACTAATTTATATGCCCATCAGTTCTATGCTGTAAAGCCTGACACTTTTTTGGCAAAGCAGCAATATGCCCCAATCAATGTGCCAGAATTTAAAAAAATTCTGGGCATTGACTATGCTGGTGGGCATCATAAAGAAACCCTCCATCTGCTCCTACTGGAGCAGTAGCCCCATTTGCTCTACCCCTATTTTCTCCCAGAGTATGTCAAGGAAGAGGTATGAAATGATTCTACATTTCATGCACTTCAGCGACAACAGCCTGTGCCCCCCTAGGGAGCATCCCCAGTTTGACAGGCTGTATAAAATCTGCTCCCTGATTACCCAATTTACTGCCAGGTTTGCAGAGGCTTATACACCTAGAAGGAATATATGTGTGGATGAATCCCTGATGAAGTATAAGGGAAGGCTGGGATTTAAGCAGTATATTCCTTCCAAGCGCTCCAGGTATGGAGTAAAGGTGTATAAGTTCTGTAAGAGCGAGACTGGGTATGCTTAAGCATTCTGGGTGTACGAGGGAAAGGCTATCCACCTTGACACTCCAGACTGCCCAGAACATATTGGAACCACTGGCAAGATTATCTGGGACCTGATTTTACCTCTGATGAACAAAGGGTACCCATTTGTATGTAGACAATTTTTATACAAGTGTCCTTTTGTTCAAGCTACTGTATTGTTTTGATACAGTAGCTTGCGGTACAATTAGAAATAACCGCGCAGGTTTCCCAGGACAACCTCAGCTCTGCATCAAGAGGAGCTGTTGGCAGTTAAGTACAGAGACAAGAAGGAAGTATACCTTCTTACTACCATCCACACAGAGAGGACTGTGGAGGTCTGTATGTGCAGAGCTGAGAGCACAATAAAGCCAGTGTGTATCAAGGCTTAAAACCGGCATATGGGTGGGGTTGATCTAGCAGAAGACAACGGCCTGGTACAAAAAGGTTGCAATTTACTTAATGCAGATTGCAACCCACAATGCTTTTTTGTTGTTCAAAAAAGCAAACCCCGAAAAAAACCAGACTTTTTTACAGTTTCAGCACCAGATCATTTTGGGGATTTTGAACCAAAATGCACCTGCTCCCCGGGCGGTGATGGGAGAGAGCAGAGTTGGGGCTACCAATTTTATTTTCAAAATCCCCCCTACAGCGGCAAAGCAGAATCCTCAGTAAAAATGCAGAGTCTGTACCAAGAGGGGGCAGAGAAAGGACACCATATATTACTGTCCTGATTGCCCTGGACAGCCTGGACTCTGCATTGGGGACTGTTTCAAGGGTTCACACACTGGTAAAAATTATAATTTTTTTTAACATTTGCCATTGTTTGTTTGGTTATGTTTAATGTTACTGAGTTTTTGTTTTTTTACTTTTACTGTGCCAGATTTTTAAATTTCACTGTTCTATTTTTTACAAGTTCTAAAATTGGTGCTGTTTTTTACCAAAACTCCTGTCAAACCTATACATGGGGGGTATGGGTCTACCTATTGCAGAAAACAATCTGGAGGTTTTTCTTGCAATAACTTACAACAGGCTCTCCTAAATCAAAAAGCAACGTGTGTGTAAAAATGAAAATTGAAACATTACCACCATACACTTTCTCCAATTTTTTTTGGCTAAAACGGTTGAATCAAAGGCTTCAAAGAACTCTATATACAATACCTTGGGGTGTCAATGTTTCAAATAAATACACTTTCATGGCAATAAATAAAACTGGGGTATGCAATAGGCTGATTGGAACAGCCAATAGAATGCCAGCTCAATCCTATTGGCTGATTGGATCAGCCAATAGGATTGAGCTTCAATCCTATTGGCTGATTGCATCAGCCAATAGGATTTTTTCTATCTTAATTCTGATTGGCTGATAGAATTCTATCAGCCAATCGGAATTGAAGTAACGCCATCTTGGATGACGTCATTTAAAGGAACCTTCAGATTAGGGGTTAATAAATGTAGGTAGGTGTCGGCGATGTTAGGGCCGGCAGATTAGGGGTTAATAATATTTAACTAGTGTTTGCGATGCGGGAGTGCGAGAGTTTAGGGTTTAATATATTTATTATAGTGGCGGCGATGTCCGGTTCGGCAGATTAGGGGTTTAAATATTTATTTTATTGTTTGCGATGTAGGGGGGCCTCGGTTTAGGGGTTAATAGGTAGTTTATGGGTGTTAGTGTACTTTTTAGCACTTTAGTTAAGAGTTTTATGCTACAGCGTTGTAGTGTAAAACTCTTAACTACTGACTTTAAAATGCGGTATCAGTCTTGACAGGAGAGAGTCTACCGCTCACTTTTGGTCAGACTCATAATACCGGCGCTATGCAAGTCCCATTGAAAAAATAGGATACGCAATAGACGTAAGTGGATTTGCGGTATTTCTGAGTCTGGCCAAAAAAATGAGCGGTGAGCCTTTCATTTCAAGACTCGTAATACCAGCGGGCATTAAAAAGCAGCGTTGGGACCGGCCAAAGCAGCTTTTTAACCCTAACGCACAACTCGTAATCTAGCCGATGGTTTGATGAGGGTAAATTATATTGGCCGGCTTCAAAAATGTCCCAAATTGGACATGGGTGCATGGTGACAGATGTGAAAATTCCAAGTTGGAAAAGTGGAATGCACCCCCCAAAAATAAGGCCTTTTAGCCCCCTGAGAACTCAACAAACCTATTCATGGGTGTCACTGTACTAAGGAGATGTTGTTGAACACATATTGAGGTGTTTTTTGGCAGTAACACATAACAGGAACTAAGAATCCATGCCTAAAGTACAATGTGTGTGAAAAAATACACCAAAAAATGACTACCCAAAAGTTTGACAAAGACTGGTGGTTGAATTAGTGCATGGAAAGTGTTAAAATACCAGCATTTCAAATACCCTAGGGTGTCTACTTTTCAAAAATATATGGTTTGATGGGTGTAAATTACATTGGCCGGCTTCAGAAATGTACCAAATAGGACATGGGTGCATGATTACAGATGTGAAAATTCCAATTTGGAAAACTGGAGTGTGCCATTTAAAAATAAGGCCTTTTAACCCACTGATAACTCGACAAACTACTCAGGACTCAGGAGATATTATTGAACACATATTGAGGTGTTTTCTGTCAGTAACCCATAACAGGAACTAAGAATCAATGCCTAAAGTACAATGTATGTAAAAAATAACACAAAAAAATTACTACCCAAAAGGTTGACAAAGACTGGTGGTTGAATTAACACATGGAAAATGTTAAAATACCAGCATTTTAAATACATAAGGGTGTGTACTTTTCAAAAATATATGGTTTGATAGGGGTAAATTACATTGGCCGGCTTCAGAAATGTCCCAAATAGGACATGGGTGCATGATGACAGATGTGAAAATTCCAAGTTGGAAAACTGGAATGCACCCCCTAAAAATAAGGCCTTTTAGCCCCTGAGAACCCAACAAACCTATTCATGGGTGGTATAACTGTACCCAGGAGATGTTTTTGAACACGTATTGAGGTGGTTTTTTTGTCAGTAACACATAACAGGAACTAAGAATCCATGCCTAAAATACGTGTGCGAAAAATAACACAATAAAATGACTACCCAAAAGTTCGGCAAATACTGGTGGTTGAATTAGTGCATGGAAAGTGTTAAAATACCAGCATTTCAAATACCCTAGGGTGTCTACTTTTCAAAAATATATGGTTTGATGGGGGTAAATTACATTGGCCGGCTTCAAAAATTTCCAAATAGGTCATGGGTGCATGATGAGAGATGTGAAAATTCCAAGTTGGAAAACTAGAATGCACACTCTAAAAATAAGGCCTTTTAGCCCCCTGAGAACCCAAAAAAACTATTCATGGGTGATATCTCTGTAATCAGGAGATGTTGTTGAACACATATTGAGGTGTTTTTTGTCAGTAACACATAACAGGAACTAAGAATCCATGCCTAAAGTACATGTGTGAAAAATAACACAAAAAAATGACTACCCAAAAGTTTGACAAATACTGGTGGTGGTTAAATTAGTGCACGGAAAGTGTTAAAATGCCAGCATTTCAAATACCTTAGGGTGTCTACTTTTCAAAAACATATGGTTTGATGGGGGTAAATTACATTGGCAGGCTTCAGAAACGCCCCAAATAGGACATAGATGCATGATGATAGATGTGAAAATTCCAAGTTGGAAAACTAGAATGCGCCCCCTAAAAATAAGGCCTTTTAGCCTCCAGAGAACCTGACACACCTATAAATGGGTGGTATCACTGTACTCAGGAGATGTTGCTGAACACATATTGGGGTGCTATTTGGCAGTAACCTATAACTTTCTCAGTAAATGTATTCTTAAATTGCTATTTCTTTCTTAAGATGTGGTGAGTCCACGGCTTGAGTAATTACTGTTGGGAATATCCCTCCTGGCCAGCAGGAGGAGGCACAGAGCACCACAGTTAAACTGCTAAGTATCACTCCCTTACCCACAACCCCTAGTCATTCTCTTTGCCTTCGGTGCATGGAGGAGGTGAAGTTTAGGTGTCTGAAGAAAATTTTTGATTTAATCTACAAGCAAGTTTTGGGGTATAGCCGTATTCCACGTCATTCCTTGCAGTCGGGTAGTGGTAGCTTTAAAGCAGTTAAAAACTTGTAAAGAGGTACTTACTGCATTTTCCTAACTATTGGTGCCCTAATTTAGAAAGCCAGAGTTGGCTACTCTGTTCTTTCTTTTTCACAGGTCTTTGTGAAGAACTGTGTCTTCTCATACCTTGCTTGCTTGAAAAAAGCATATCAAAGAGCAAAAGACATTGACAGGAGGACACTACTGAGTGATACTAAAAAAGAGATCAAGGAGACTAATCCTGTTAGGATTATTGGCACTTTCGATGAACAACACAATAAGATGAGAGGAATTTTTGAAAAATACTGGTATATCCTCGAAAAAGATGAAGATCTTAAGGAGATATTACCAACTAAACTAATGATAACGAACAGATGCTCACGCAAACTTAAAGACATTCTAATGCATAGCCCCTTTCAAAAAACCCAATCAGAAACTTGGCTGAATAGAACTAAAGGATTTTTCAAATGTAGCCATTGCAAGGCTTGTGATAACATGAAACCTACAAAATGTTTTGAACACCCAGTTACTGGTAAAAAATACAATATAACATCATTTATGAACTGTAGATGTAAAATGGTTATCTATGTAGCTATGTGCAGTTGCCCAAAGATCTATTTAGGCGAAACGAAGAGAGAACTACATACTAGAGTCCTAGAACATTTGGGTGACATCAAATGGGGTAGACCTGTTCCAGTTGCAAAGTACATGAATTTTATACATAGTGACCGTAAATATGATATTACGTTTTTTGCAATTGAACAACTTAAACTTTATGGTAGAAAAGGTAATATAACTAAACTGTTATTACAAAAAGAATGTAGGTGGATACATGAGTTATGATCTTTGTCACCTATGGGACTAAATGAGGCCTTGTCTTTCAAATGTTTTCTATGATATTATATGAAATGCTGTAACATGGAGACTTTTGGCTCTCTGATCATCTTTCAGTATAGTCCCCTTCTTTTTCTCCTGTCCTGGATATAAAATAGTTCAATATCTCTATAAGATGTAAAATATCTGTCATAGCAGTTTCTTTTGGCTATAGGAACATAGGAGCTATGTAAAATATTAATTAGATTGCATGAGGCTTCAAAAATGCCTATATGTGTTATACTAAAAAGTGTTTTGTGTTCTCACTATCAATGACTCTGGAAGTTGTAGATGCATTCTAATGTGTCTACAACAATTAAGTGTCAGTTTTAATATAGTGATGATGACAACGGTGTATAAAAATACACAATTAATCCCTTGATAACATTGACAACTATGTATCTTCAGTGGATCACTGTACCAAAATGATTAATAGTGTGGTTACTATTAAATTCTTAAGAGAAAAACATTTTGTGGATTTTTCTATATACATTATTATTCTGAATATATCTCCCTTCTTTGGGCGAACATGACACTAATAAACATGTATTTATGGTGTCACGGATACCAGATGGCTAAGGCTACCCCCCACCCCCTACAACCTCACCCCTGTTGTTTCTCAGTGGTTTTGGGCTCCTCAGAGCAACCACAATCTCTGGAAGCTTTTGGTTGCATGGTTTTGTGTTCTGAACTTGTTTAAGAGGAGCTGGTCTATGACCTGGAAAACCCTCCTAGGCTGGCTGGGCTCCTGGAACTCCCGGTCGGCTGCCTCACAATGGACACCCGCCTAACCCCTCTCAGGCTGTCCAGGCTCTTGGAACTCCCGGTCGGCCACAGGACAGCAGAACACCCGCTAACTTTACCCCTGGTCGCTCCAGCAACCATGTGCCCCAGAGCTCCGCTCTTTTGGGGATTAATAGCCCCTAGGGAGGACAAGAGGTGGGAGAATTACCGGAGGGGAGCTGCTTTGGGAACTGGGGGTTTTGGACACCCCTACCCCCATAACTTAAACGGGCTGTATCTCCGGTCCCCAATAACGAATCATTGGACTGCAGCATCTGGGGACCGAGAGCTTTCAAATGACACCCTGGAAGTGCCGCCGCTCCCCCAGGATCACCCCAAAACCGTCACCACTGTGTCCTGGGATTCTGTGAGACTATGGTTGCTATGGAGGTGCTGGTCAGTCTGGAGGGGCGGGAATGGCGGGAAAACTGTGGCATTGTCTCCCTGTTTTATCAAGATGAGCTGTGTGTATAAAAAGAGTGTATGTTGTACAATAAAATCAGTTCTTGTTTCACCTGAATGCTAGTCTGTCTAGTTATTTTGGTGGGCTCTTGCTACAATCACTTTCCTGAGCTACATAGCAGCCTGTTCCAGGCAGAGCAAGGATCCTCAGGCAGAGCTACCTAGTCTGGGTAGCTGGAGTCTGCCACAGGGTGGGACTCTGAGTACTGGTGCTGTCAGGCATCAGGGGTGGCTACCGGCTGTGGTCACTTGCCAGCTACATAGCTGCAGTTGGCAGGGAGGAAGCAGGACCCATTTGGCGGAGCTACCCAGTTGGGGTAGCCGGGGTATCCGTCACATTGGCTGGCAGCGGTGGGATCTGCTTCTTCCACATGATTCCTGCTGACAGAGAAGGGCCACAGTAGCTGGTAACTATGGAAGTCGAGTACCTAAGGAGAGCCAGGAGCCGGGAGAGAAGACAGTCGGTCTCTCTCCCCAGTGGCAGAGCCATCCCCTGGGAGCAGAGGTAGTCGTCCTCCCTCCCCGTAAACAGAACCCCTTCCCAGGAGAGGAGACAGTTGGTCTCTCTCCCCAGTGGCAGAGCCATACCCTGGGAGCAGAGGTAGTCATCCTCCCTCCCCGTAAACAGAACCCCTTCCTGGGAGATGAGACAGTCACTCTCTCTCCCCAACGGCAGAGCCAGGAGCCGGGAGAGGAGACAGTCGGTCTCTCTCCCCAACGGCAGAGCCAGGAGCCGGGAGAGGAGACAGTCGGTCTCTCTCCCCAGCAGCAGAACCATCCCCTGGGAGTGAAGGTAGTCGTCCTCCCTCCCCGTAAACAGAACCCCTTCCCGGGAGAGGAGACAGTCGGTCCCTCTCCCCAGCGGCAGAGCCAGGAGCTGGGAGAGGAGACAGTCGGTCTCTCTCCCCAGCGGCAGAGCCATCCCCTGAGAGCAGAGGCAGTCGTCCTCCCTCCCTGTAAACAGAACCCCTTCCTGGGAGAGGAGACAGTCGGTCTCTCTCCCCAGCAGCAGAGCCAGGAGCCGGGAGAGGAGACAGTCGTTCTCTCCCCAGCAGCAGAGCCATCCCCTGGGAGCGGAGGTAGTCGTCCTCCCTCCCCTTAAGCAGAACCCCATTCTGGGAGAGTAGACAGTCGGTCTCTCTCCCCAGCGGCAGATCCATCCTTAGGGAGTGGAGGTAGTCATCCTCCCTCCCCTTACAGAGAAGCCCTTGCAGGGAGAGATGGGTATCGATATCTCTCCCCAGTGGCCAAATCCCTTTCTGGGAGAGGAGACAGTTGGTCTCTCTCCCCAGCGGCAGCACAGTTTCCCATGGAGCGGAGGTAGCAGACCTCCCTCCCCAGTGGTAGATCTCCTTCTCAGGAGAAGAGACAGACGGACTATCCCCTCAGTAGCTTGGCAGGGTCTCTACCCTTTTCTTGTCCCGGAGTATTTCTCACCAAGGGCAGGCGTTGCATTGGGCAAGGAGAATAAAAGTGTATACAGTTATGGCATCTCCCCAGGAGAGGAACTCCTCTAGAAGCCCTCTATATCTCGTTCTATACCATGTATCATATCATTTATCTTATATCTCATATTACTTACATCCTGATACTCTGCTATGGGAATAATTGTTCCAGAATGTAATCTGATCCATATTATACATAAAAGCCCAGGGTCTCCGAGCAGGTTTCTACTTGAGCATATGTATAGAGTTCAGCTATAATGATGACAGCCTGGAAAGTCTGTAAACCTCAATTGAATCTATAGCTCCGTCCCCCGCCTTCATAGCTATTGTCCACTCTTATTTTAGGTGGACAAATAAGCGGTATTAACCCGCCACAGATATCACCTTGTCATAATTTGCTCTTAGTCTTCTGTCTATCAAGAAAATGAGGCACTTTGCCCCCCGTTCACGTATATCTAATAGGAGCAACTTGTTAGGACTCCCTATAATTTGTCAATCTTCAAATAATTAATACACCTATTTTATAATTAATATACCATTCTATAGGAAGTATAATTTTCTCGGGATGTTTAAATTCTATCATTTTATTATGTATCTACATAGGAAACAAAAGGAAAAAAGAGGTAATGCTTGATTTTATGTATTTGATTTCGTATATGCATACAATGTTTTCTATTTTTTTTTATGTTCCATTGATGAGATACATATATAATACTTGAATTAAGATCTCTTTATTCTCTTATATGTAAAGGTTCCAATATCCAATCGATAAACAATGTTTTGTACGCAAAAATCACCAAAGTAATCCAAAATTTACATTGTGTTCATGTTCTTTCTTTTTCTTGTATTGCCTCAATAAAAAACTTTGATTAAAAAAAAAAGTGTATACAGTTGGTGCCACATGTTTGGGCACCCGAGCTTTACCTACCCCACCAAGGAGCAACCTCCCCCTCTGGTCTGGGGTGGGAATACAGCTGGGAAACCGGCACTAGCTTTGTTTGTGGGTGGGTCAGCCAGTACTAAACAGAGTGTTACAGAGAGAGGCAGTGTGGCCATGGAACTTAAGGACACTGGAACTTGTGGGACAGCAATTGTTTTGGAGCCGGCCTTAGAAAACTTGTTCGGGACGTTGCCTTATGTGACTATCCCTGCGCCCAGGGTGCAGGGTATAAATGTCAGCAGGAACCCCACAGGATGACCCAAGCTCAGGAGAGATTGGATAACCTCTTCCAGCAATCGAGAAGTGGAGGGCCATCGTCGGACAGCCCCAGGCCTAACCCCTCTCAGGCTGTCCGGGCTCTTGGAACTCCCGGTCGGCCACAGGACAGCAGAACACCTGCTAACTTTACCCCTGGTCGCTCCAGCAACCATGTGCCCCAGAGCTCCGCTCTTTTGGGGATTAGTAGCCCCTAGGGAGGACAAGAGGTGGGAGAATTACCGGAGGGGAGCTGCTTTGGGAACCGGGGGTTTTGTACACCCCTACCCCCATAACTTCAATGGGCTGTATCTCCGGTCCCCAATAACGAATCATTGGACTACAGCATCTGGGGACCGAGAGCTTTCAAATGACACCCTGGAAGTGCCGCCGCTCCCCCGGGATCACCCCAAAACCATCACCACTGTGTCCTGGGATTCTGTGAGACTATGGTTGCTATGGAGGCGCCGGTCAGTCTGGAGGGGAGGGAATGGTGGGAAAACTGTGACATTGTCTCCCTGTTTTATCAAGATGAGCTGTGTGTATAAAAGGAGTGTATGTTGTACAATAAAATCAGTTCTTGTTTCACCTGAATGCTAGTCTGTCTAGTTATTTGGGTGGGCAGACTTTCTCAGTTATCTCAAGCCTGGATACAAGATGTCCCAGATCCCTGGACTGTGGACATAGTATCCCAGGGTTACAAATTGGAATTCAAGACTTTTCCTCCCAGAGGCAGATTCCTTCTCTCAAGGTTATCTGCAGATCAGATAAAGAGAGAGGCGTTCTTGAAATGTATACAACATTTTTCCTCCCTGGGAGTGATAGTTCCAGTTCCAGTGCAGGAACAGGGTTTCCTGGTTCTACTCCAACCTATTTGTGGTTCCCAAAAAGAGTGAACTTCCTGTCCCATTCTAGACTTGAAGTGTCTATACAAGTTTCTCAAAGTTCCATCCTACAAGATGGAGACTATACGCTCCATTCTTCCTTTAGAATAAGAGGGTCAGTTCATGACAACCATAGACCTAAAGGATGCATATCTTCATGTTCCTATTCACAGGGACCATCACAGATTCCTGAGATTTGCCTTTCTGGACAAAAATTTCCAGTTTGTGGCCCTTCCATTTGGTCTAGCCACGGCTCCCAGAATTTTTTCAAGAAGAGATATGTTTTCATTCCTACGGATGTAATGTAAATCTGAAAAAAGCTCCCTTTCCCCTGCTACAAGAGTAGTGTTCTTAGGGACCAAGATTCTCTATTGATGAAGATTTTTCTGACAGAGGTCAGGAAAAACAAAGTAATTTCCTCTTGCCTCTCTCTTCAGGCTACTGCTCATCCTTCAGTGGCTCAATGTTTGGAGGAAATCGGTCTGATGGTGGCTTCCATGGACATCATTCCTTTTGCTCGATTCCATTTGAGAGCTCTCCAGTTGTGCATGCTCAGACAATGGAATGGCGAAAGTGCGGATCTATCTCAGAGAATAGAGTTAGATCAGTCATCAAGGGTCTCTCTCCTTTGGTGGATTTCTCAGGAACATCTGTCTCAGGGCACATGCTTTCGGAGACCTTCCTTGGTGATCGTGACCACGGATGCTAGTCTGCTGGGCTGGGGAGTAGTCTGGAACTCATTAAAAGCTCAGGGCCTTTGGACTTGGGATGAGTCTGCTCTTCCCATCAACATCTTGGAGTTGAGGGTGATTTACAATGCTCTATTGGCTTGGCCTCAGTTGTGTTTAGCCCAGTTTATCAGGTTCCAGTCAGACAACATAACCTCTGTGGCTTACATCAATCACCAGGGAGGAACTCAGAGTTCCTTAGCCATGAAGGAGGTTACTCGGATTCTTCAGTGGGCAGAGACCCACAATTGCTGTGTATCTGCCATCCACATTCCAGGAGTAGACAACTGGGAAGTGGATTTTCTGAGCAGACAGACTGTTCATCCCAGGGAGTGGGAACTCCATCCGGAGGTGTTTTCCAGCTTAGTCCTCAAATGGGGGGTGCCGGAGTTATATCTGATGGCATCCCATCAGAACGCCAAGCTTCCAAGGTACGTTTCAAGGTCAAGAGATCAGCAGGCCATTCTGATAGATGCTCTGGCGGTTCCTTGGGTTTTCAGGTTGGCATACCTGTTTCCTCCGTTTGCTCTCATTCCAAAAGTCATTGCTCGTATAAACAGGAGAAGGCACCAGTGATTCTAATAGCCCCTGCACGGCCTCGCAGGATCTGGTTTGCAGACCTAGTGGAGATGTCATCTCTCCCACCTTGGAGACTACCTCTGAGGAAGGACCTCCTGATTCAGGGTCCCTTCCTTCATCCAAATCCCGTTTCTCTGAAGCTGACTGCTTGGAGATTGAATGCTTGAAACCATGATTCAGGCTCGCAAGCCTGTTACTAGAAAGATTTACCATAAGATATGGCATAAATATCTTTATTAGAATTACTAGAATTGTATCTTTTCTTCAGGAAGGCCTGGAGAAGGGATTGTCAGTCAGTACCCTGAAGAGATTTTTGTCTGCTGCTCCTCCTTGGAGCCTTAACCTTGTTCTTAAAGTTTTACAGCTGGCTCCGTTGGAGCTGTTGCATTCCATAGACATTAAGTTGTTATCTTGGAAGGCTTTGTTTTTTGTTGCTATCTCTTCTGCTCAAAGTCTCGGAACTCTCAGCTATGCAGTGTGATTCCCCTTATATTTTTTTTCATGCTGATAAGGTGGTTCTTCGTACTAAGTTAGGTTTCCTTCCTAAGGTTGTTTCTAATAGAAATATCAATCAGGAAATTGTTGTTCCCTCTCTGTGTCCTAATGCTTCTTCTCCCAAAGAACGTTTGTTACAAAATGTGGATGTTGTACGTGTTCTTAAATTCTGCTTACAGCCAACTAAGTATTTTCGCCAGTCCTCTGCCCTCTTTGTCTGTTTCTCTGGGAAACGTAAAGGTCAGAAAGCTACTGCTACTACTCTTTCTTTATGGTTACGAAGTATAATTCGTTTGGCTGGACAGCAGCCTCCTGAGAGAATTACGGCTCATTCCACAAGAGCTGTTTCCTCTTCTTGGGCTTTCAAAAATTAAGCTTCTGTGGAACAAATTTGCAAGGCTACAACTTGATCTTCTCTACATATTATTTCCAAATTTTGCATATTTGATATTTTTGCCTCGGGTGAGGCTTCTTTTGGGAGAAAGGTTCTTCAAGCGGTGGTGCCTTGTGTTTAGGACTGCCTGTCTTGTCCCTCCCTATTTATCTGTGTTCTCTAGCTTGTGTATTGGTTCCAAACAGTAATTACTCAAGCCGTGGACTCACCATATCTTAGGGGAAAAAAAAAATTATGCTTACCTGATAAAAAAATGTTTATTTCCGGATATGGTGAGTCCACGGTCCCACCCTTTATTTTAAGACAGTTGTTATTTTGACTATAACCTCAGGCACCTCTACACCTTGTGTTACTTCTTTTTCTCCATTTGCCTTTGGTCGAATAACTGGAGGTTGTGGGTAAGGGGGTGATACTTAACAGTTTTACTGTGGTGCTCTTTGCCTCCTCCCGCTGGCCAGGAGTTATATTCCCAACAGTAATTACTCAAGCCGTGGACTCACCATATCCGGAAAGAAAAAAAATGATCACGTAAGCATAAGCATAAATTTAGTTTTTTCTAGGCTTCAAGGAGTTACAAAAAGAGAATGAAATACTAAAACAATATGTTACAATTAACCTCCCACATAAAGTGTCCACCACTAGTAAAACCCCTGCTGAAACAACCAAACCAATTGTATCTCCTCCTGAAAATTTTTCTGGTGATCGCTTTCATTAACTTGGATTTAAGAACGCTTGTTAGTTCATTTTTTTCATTAAAACACAGAACCACAATTTCCTTCCTACATGGTGAGCCCAGGGCTTGAGCAGATACCTTCCTTGAGAATGAGGATCCCATATTAAATTATATTGATAATTTTTTCCCTGCAATGTCATTGCTATATGATGATCCAAACAAAGTATTGCAGAAATGGCTATAAGGGCTCTTAAACAAAGATGAAGGCCTGTTGAAGAGTATGTCACAGAATTCAAACATTGGGTAACTGATTCACAATGGAATGACATAAGCTTAAAGGGCTAGTAAACCCACATAGTGCAGAATTATATAACATTAGCTTAGCGCCAACTTTATAGATCAAAGGATTTCCAGGTATTTTATTTCAAAATTGGATTTTCCTAAACGCCGCTCCTGGCTCTACTGAGCGGGTCTTTCTTTTCCTAAGCGCATTGCGGGCACACTGTTTAGTCACAGCCAGCCCGATCGTGCCATTAAACTGAATGTAGCTCACTCCTGCTCTGGTCTGGTAGCAGGAGCGATCGGGCTGTCTGTGGCAAGACAGCGTGCCTGCAATGCGCTTAGGAAAAGAAAGACCCGTTCAGTAGAGCCTGGAGCGGCCTTTAGGAAAATCCAGCATTGAAATAAAATATCTGGAAATCCTTTGATCTATAAAGTTGGCGCTAAGCTAATGTTATATAATTCTGCACTATGTGCAGAATTATATAACATTATTTTGTAGATTTACTGTCCCTTTAAAGAATCAATTCCGCCTAGGTTTACAGAATCACTAAAAGACGAATTAGCATGAACTACTATGCCAGCCACTCTGGAGGAACTAATCAAACTTTGTATTACCATAGATTGCAGATTAAGCAAAAGGATATCAGAAAGGTTTCCTTTGGACAATATTAAAAAACCTCCTGCCCCTTTTCAACATATAAGGAAATCACTACACAACCCTTAGCCAATGGAGATCAGTGTAGTAAAGTGTAGTAAGGGGACCACTAACTTAGTACGAGAAGAACCAACGGCGACCGCTACAACTCTGCATGTATTGCGCTTCAAATGAACATGATTTGAAACCAAATACAACCAATGAGAAAGATTCAGGAACATCACCAGTCCATGTAACTGAAAAAAAACAATGAAAATAAAGGAGGAGCGTTAAAAGGAGGATTACGACACCAGAGGATCATACTTCTCGAATAAGCTGTGTAAGACAGTGAAATGTACGTTGGAGGTTTTCAGGCTTAGTCACGTAGAAAAGTCAGGGTGAAGGACCGGCACCTAAAGATAAGTGGACAGAGCAATTTCGGACTTTATTGAGTTATATGCCTGTGAATTATCTGTATTTCCTTATTTGCGTGCTTATACCCTGAGTGACTTTGTAGCCTTTATATTTAAACTATATTTTAATTGTATTTTAATAAATCTAAATTAGAGGAATTTGATCCTGCTTGTGCTAGTGGGTTTATTCACACGCTTATGTATCTCAGAGCTGGATTATTTTTACTGCTTTTGACACACCTTATCGCACTATGAAAAATGTCTTTTTCTTCTTTTGAGGCTTTTCCTTGGGAAGAGTTTCGAAGGACTTTTCTATGGACTTCGTTTACCATCAATATAAGTATTTCTATTTTTTAACAGTGGTGTTTTTATGGTGTTTCACTTCTATTTTTATACTTCACATTTATTTAAAACTATAAAATCAGAATTGTGCTATCATTTTTGTTTATTTTGAGTACTTGTTCAGCCTTAAAGGGACACTGAACCCAATTTTTTTCTTTCATGATTCAGATAGAGCATACAATTTTAAGCAACTTTTTAATTTACTCCTATTATCAATTTTTCTTCGTTCTCTTACTATCTTTATTTTAAAAGCAGGAATGTAAATCTTAGCAGCCAGACCATTTTAGGTTTAGCACCATGGATAGTGCTTGCTTATTGGAGGCTGACATTTACCCACCAATAAGCAAGCATAACCCAGGTTCTCAACCAAAAATGGGCCGGCTCCTATGCATAACATTCCTACTTTTTAAATAAAGATAGCAAGCGAACAAAGAAAAATTGATAATAGGAGTAAATTAGAACGTTGCTTAAAATTGCATGATCTATCTGAATCATGAAAAAAAATAATTTGGGTTTAGTGTCCCTTTAAAGAAGAAAAATAATAATTTTCAGTTCAATTTCCTCATTCTGAGATTTTTCTATCATATCTATACATATCACTTTCCCATTCTCTCTCTTTTTCACTTTCTTTTTTGTTTCTTTTTCTCTTTCTCACTATGGGCCCGCAGTCATGGGGAGTAATCATCAGCTTATTTTACTGAGCACTATATTTTAAAGTAAATGTCTCTCCTTCACATAAAGAATATTAGTGAACTCCCCTTAATGAGATATAGAGTCACTAAGGTAGTAGCAGACCTACTCAACAGAGGGTCCTGGTGCAAAAATATTTTTGGCGTCCTATGCATTAGGATTGTACACATTCTGCACATACCTATGTATAGCCTGGCTGCTATGGGCCCCCAGCACTTGAGCCCTGGTGCCACCTCACCAGCTGCACCAATGGTTGCTCCGCCCTGGCCTAAAGGTAAAAATTACCTGGAAAACAATCCCTGATTGGCCTCATAATTCTGACAAGGCATTTTATAGAATCTCATCAGACCAGAGAGCTTTAGAGTTCCGAGCCCTATATCTGCCCCTTCCTCATTTTTTACTTCCTGATCCCTCTCTTTTTTCTCCCTCCTAACTCCTTTATTTATATTTATTGTTTCCATTTTTGTCTCACTCTTTTCTATCACTTTTCCCTTCTGTCTCTCTTTCCATTTCCCTTAGCATTCACCCTAAATTATTAGTTATCTCTCTTCCACATTTTTCCTTTTCCTCAGACCATCACACTTTTGTATCCTTTTTATCTTTTTAAAGGTGCATAAAACATTTTTTATTTCATGATTCGGACAGAAAATACAATTTTAAACAATTTTCCAATTTACTCCTATTGTCTAATTTGCTTTGTTTTCTTGGTAGCCTCTGTTGAAAAGAATACCTAGGTAGGCTCAGATGCAGCTAAACACTACTGGGAGCTTGCTGCTGATTGGTGGCTGCACATATTTCCGCTAGCTTCTAGTAGTGCATTGCTGCTCCTTCAACAAAGGATACCAAGAAAATGAAGCTAATTTGATAATAGAAGTAAATTGGAAAGTTGTTTGAAATTGTACATTCTCTCCAAATCATCTTTCATTATCCCATTCCACTTTACCCTTCCCCAGATACTCAGGGGCCTATTTATCAAGCTCCAAACAGAGCTTGACAGCCCGTGTTTCTGGCGAGTCTGAAGACTCGCCAGAAACAAAAGTTATGGAGCAGCGGTCACAAAGACCGTTGCTCCATAGCCCTGTCCGCCTGCTCTGAGCAGGTGGACAGGAATCGGCGGAATTCAACCCGATCGAGTACGATCGGGTTGATTGACACCCCCTGCTGGCAGCCCATTGGCCGCGAGTCTGCAGGGGGCGGCGTTGCATTAGCAGCTCTTGTGAGCTGCTGGTGCAATGCTGAATACAGAGAGCGTATTGCTCTCCGCATTCAGCGAGGTCTTGCAGACCTGATCTGCACTGTCGGATCAGGTCCGCAAGACATTTAATAAATAGGCCCCTCAGTCTTTCCTCTGATCTGTCTTCTTCTGTTCATTTTCCCAGTTTACCTGTTGCTACATTTTTTCTCAGCTATTTTCCCCTTCTCTTTCCTATATCACCTTCTTCTCATATCTCTGTATTCATTCTACCCTATACTTTAATGATGTTCTGTTGAACTATTCTACAGAATTGGGATCAACCCCCTTAATCACACAGGGGTCAATCATAATCATTTATAAACTTATCTAATGATTATCAACAGAAAAACACCTTTATAAGTCTATGAGACTTTTTGTAGAGGAATCAAGTGTTTTATTTTTCTGAAGGATTAGTATCAACCCCCCCCCACACACACACACACACAGTTACTAAAAAAATGATCCTATACTTTGATTGAGGAAGTCTTGTTTCTACTGATCACAATAAAAGTAATTTTATGGGGGGGCGGAGCTAGCTGACAAGCAGAGAGGACGTGTGCTGAGATAGCTCTCTGTCTGTTCACCGAAAACACAATAAAATTATACTTATTTCATAAAATTTAGAGGCTAATGAGCACAGGCTTGTGTTCTTTGATGTACCTGGACCTATAAAATAACAGTGGCAGCAGAGTTTCATCAACCCACATTCCTGGCATAGTACCGGTAACTAAAAGAACTATGGGCTGGAAATTGCAAACACCTGAGACTCAAGCCCTGGTACCAAGATCGTCTGTCTACTGCACACCGGAGGGTCGGGGATCCGCTCCGGTGAGCTGCGGTACTATAACTGAGAGTCTATTGAACTGTGACCTCGGCTCAGTCTGACTGAGCGAAAACGGCTACGAGACAGGCAGAGACCGAAGGCAAGGGAGCTACAAGGAGGCACAGAGGACAGCCCATCAATAATCACAACGTACCGGAGATTCCTGCTATAGAACTTCGGCGAAGAAAGGGCGGTGAGTGAAGGGAGGCAGCGGAGGTCAACCTGATTGCTCCAGAACTGGCGCGAAAAATCCGCCATCTTGACCACGGTACTCCTAGCCCCAGCACAAGCCGGATAACATACAGCATCCGGAGCAATAGTGGAGGAACTGGCCGATACATTCACTCTTCAACAGTGAGCACGTAAGGGAAAATAGCCCTCCTACCTCCCCTTAATTACTCGGCATACCCGGTCATATATACCGGCACCTGTACACCCCCACGTGGCATTGAGGCCCTTAAAGATTGTGTCTCCGCAACAGGGGCTCCCATACACAATAAAGGGGCTTATTGATCCCATCTTCTGCACTGCAGAGGCCTCCGTGCATTATAGGGCTAAGACAACCTACAAGATACAGGCAGGGTAATATGAAAAGGGCCTCAGGAGGGTAGGATTGTTATAGGTGGACACCTTTGACCAGGAAGTGGAAAAGGCCCTGAGTGTGTTGCATAGCACCGTTATAAACGCCCAGCACAGAGACTATTAAACTAAGAGGTCATGGAGAGAAAGCATGGGGGAGTTTAGGCAGAGCTACAGAGATAGATAAACTGCCCTACATATAGCCTAGCCTCCTGAACTTTCACTGATCACCTCTTTTTACAAGCCCCTAACATTGGTTTGTGAGGCTAAGGCCCCATACATTCCTCTGTCCCAGGACCTACCTAATACTGACACTTTTAATGGTTGGTCATCCTGTTCCCCCTGACATTACCTGGACTACAGAATCCCTCAGTGCCTTCTCCCCCCCCCTTTTCCTGCCATCCTAAACAGGTGGCAGGTCATACCCCCTATACCTTTTCCCGTGATCGTCCTGTGAGGACAACCACCCCGGGGAGAAGGACTTTCTCTGAAAGCAAGGCCCTCTGGAGGAAGGGAACAGGAGGAAAGACCACACCAGATTAGAAGCCTCTACATATCTTTCATACTATTCCTATAAATAAAGGGCGCTACATGTTTGTACTTTACTCACTTGTTTGTGCTTTAACCATGGACATGTAATCCGTATGATAACCTCACAAGAGAGGGCCCATCTAGCACAGTAAGGCATGGAGGAAGGGTAATCCTCTGATTCTATGAGATGTTAATATCCTTTTGTCCTCCATAACACCGCAACATCGCCACAAGTAAAGGTCCAATCAATCAAGATACTAAACACGACTTCCCATAGGTGGGAATATACCACCCATTACAACAGAATTGTACACATCTCTCAACTACACAATGTCTTCGAGAAGGGTGACAAAAGGTGATAAACAAGCCTCTAAATCCTCTACAGTATCGTCCTTCTTTAAATCATCACAACCAGCTAAACCCAATAAGGACATGGAGGAAGAGGAGGATTCGGATCTTGAATCCATACAACCACTAGAGGATAACACCCCACTAACTAAGGCAGACCTACAGACCTTAGTTTCAAAAAAAGACATCAACGACAACTTTGAGAAACTCTGGGAGAAAATCGACTCCATCCATTCTTCGGTCACCAGCAGTCTCACAGAGATTAAATCAGACCTCACAGATATGGGAAATAGGATAGACACGCTCGAAGACCAGAAAGATGCTATGGTTGAGAATGTAGATGAAATATCTCAAGCGGTCTCATCACAGCAACAACAACTTCTAGAATTCCAGGATAAACTAGATGACCTGGAAAACAGGAGTAGAAGAAACAATCTCAGACTGAAAGGAGTCCCAGAGGAAATAACAGGAGGGGAACTTTTAGCTTACCTTACACAGCTTTTCACTCAGATCACAAATTCTCCCTCCGACTACACCTTCCATGTCGAAAGAGCTCATAGAGCATTGAAAGCTAAACCGAAGATGGGCCTTCCTCCCAGAGATGTCGTGATCAAAATGACCTTCTTCCCAGATAAAGAAAAGATTCTCCAGGCTGCTAGAAAACAACCCACTTTTAAATTCCAAGGTAATGTGATCCAGTTCTATCAAGATCTAAGCCTTCGGACCTTGCAGAGGCGAAGCGCCCTACGTCCACTTACATCCTTGCTGAGACAAAAGCAGATCCCATATAGATGGGGCTTCCCCTTCGCATTACTCATAACAAAAGACACTAAAGTCATAACTATTAAGGAACCAGAAGATATCCCCGAAGTATGTGAGGTGCTAGGCCTGGATACACCTTCACTACCTGAGAGAGAATCAACCCTAATATCCAAACCACCATCTACGCGGACAGAGGACCAATCTAAATGGCACACATCAAAATACAAGAAACGGAGGACAAAGGAACTCAGAGATAAAGAACTTTGACAATGATCTCAACTTTCAACCTCATGAGACAAAGAACTTTGAAGCATAACACTTAAAAGTGGGACAGCAAAACTCTTTTTGGGCATCTCCTGCAACAGGATGCCTAAGTGACAGAAGTAATTGACAAGAGTACAGGCTATGTATCATTTATGTTTGACATTTAAAAAAAAAAAAAAAGTTAAAAGAAAAGATGTGCAAAGCTGTAGGACCCTTGAGCCACTAGGGTTATGTTAATGTTATTGTTCAAGAACTATTGTTTTGTAATAACTTTCCTCTCTTTTCTTTAATTAATAAGATAAAACTGATATGTCTAGATGGGCCCTCCCAGCCCTTCCCTCTAACTGAGGAATAAACAGGGAACTCACAACAGTTAACCAGCTATTTATATCAAATGTTCTATCCCAAAGTTAGGGATAAAGTTTTAGTTATTGCTCCCAATAATGGGACTTGTTTCTCACCCTTGTTGTTTTTTCTCCTTCTAGTGACACCTCCGTGGCGCGCTCCTGTGGACCCCAAGCTCCGAAACAAAACATCACTGCAAGTAAGACTTTACATCTGAAGGTAATCATGGACACGCATGACACTTTCAGGGCGCAGATAGGGGACAGGGGAATTCATAATGTCTTCTAATATACATATAGTTTCACATAATGTTAGAGGGCTTAACACTGATACCAAAAGAAAGGTAGCCATATCCCAATATACATGTCTAAAGGCCAATATCTTGTTTCTTCAGGAAACACACTTCCTCAAAACCAATATCCCAAAATACTGGTCAAAACACTTCTGCACCCACTTTCACGCCACTGCAGTTGCTAAAAAAAGAGGAGTTTCAATCCTTATACATTCATCTATTAACTTTGCCCTCGAAAGCATCTTGGCAGACCCGGAGGGCCGATACCTAATAGTCAGAGGAAAGATGCTAGATACTGAGGTTACATTATGTAACATTTACGCTCCCAACGAAAACCAACATGATTTCTTTAGACACGTCTCCAATCTCTTAACCCAATGGTCCCAAACTAAAATTATACTAGCGGGGGATTTTAATATCTCTATGGCCCCACTAGTGGGAACTAAACACATTCCCTTATCCAACAAACAACACAGACACAATAGATTAGTTAAATCGATACAGGATTCTCTTACACCACACTCCCTGATGGACTCTTGGCACACGCTATACGGAGCAACAAATGACACCACTTTTTTCTCCACGGCTCATAACACCTATACAAGGTTGGATTACATCTTTGTTAGTCAGGCGCTCCACCCGTTGCTGCAGAACTCAACTATTCACTCATGTGTTTGGTCGGACCACTCTATTCTATTATTAAAGTTAAGTGGGATGATAGATAGCAATAGAAAAAGATCGTGGACTTTTGATCCGACTCTTATGAAACACCCGCAGAGATTTGACAAGGTTCTGCAGTCGCTGGTGGAGTACTGGGAATTAAATATAGACACCACAAACAACCCTATAAACACATGGGCAGCACACAAGGCAGTGATCAGGGGACTACTGATACAAGAGAAAGCCAGAATAAATCACCAAAATAGGCATCTATTAGAACAATTACAAAAAGAAATAGAAACTTTGGAAAGACAACATAAATTAACAGGGAAGAAGACAATATTACAGACCCTCCAAACCAAGAAAACCATGCTAGCAAAAATTTTAAATTCCCAAGCTGCAAGAGCAATCCAAAAATTGAAGGCACATTATTTCATCTATGCCAACAAACCAGATAAATTTATGGCACACAGGATTAGGGAAAGAGGCAAAGCTACATTCATTCCTACGATAGAAACAGATCAGGGAACATTGACTTCGAACCCACAAGAAATAGTTGACACATTCGCCACCTTCTATAGCAAATTGTATGATGGGAAAAAAGTCTTACATAACACGGGGACAGATAAACATACTGACACATTCTTAGCAAACTGCCCATTAAAAGTCCTTACTAAAGAGCAAAAGGATACCCTAAATGCCCCAATAACTGCCTTAGAAGTGGTGAAAGCAGTAAAAGACCTTAAGCCTGGTAAAGCAGCAGGCCCCGATGGTTTCACGGGAGAATATTATAAATTGTTCCGCGGCACCCTAATACCACACCTAACCAAAGTCTGTAACTATATTTTAGAAGGGAACTCTATCCCGAGTGAGCTGCTCCTAGCCAAAATAGTGGTGATCCCCAAACCCGATAGAGATCACAAAAGATGTAAGAACTACCGCCCAATCTCGTTGATAAATCAGGATCTGAAACTATTTACTAAGATACTAGCGAATCGCCTTAAGGAGATTCTCCCCAATTTGGTCCACCCTGATCAGGTGTGATTCGTGAAAGATAGGGAAGCCCCAGATAACCTACGCAGAATTACTAATATTATTCACCATCTAGAAAGACAGAGGACGCCTTCTCTGCTATTATCGCTGGATGCGGAGAAGGCGTTCGACAGGATTGACTGGCAGTATATGACCAAGGTTTTACTGAAAATGGGCTTTGAGGGCACATTCATGACAGCTATCCAGGCTATATACTCACAACCCCAAGCCCAGGTGACTGCGGGAGGATACAGATCTGCTATATTCCCCATACTTAATGGCACGAGACAGGGGTGCCCCCTGTCACCCCTGCTTTTCGCGCTCTGTATTGAACCTCTGGCAGCAAGTATTAGAGCACACCCAGATATAGAAGGAGTTAAGATAGCACAATCAGAATACAAATTGACCCTATTCGCGGACGACATCCTATTGACCATCACAAAACCCCTCATCTCCTTACCCAACCTATATGCAGCATTAACATCCTTTTCGACTATCTCAGGTTACAAAATTAATTCGGACAAGTGTGAGGTCCTCCCTATCGCTATTCCTCACCAAACTAAGAAGCTACTGGAGCTAAACTTTGATTTTCGTTGGGTTAAGCACACACTTAAGTACTTAGGGATTTATCTTTCTCAACAAACACAACACTTATATAAACACAACTACCTACCTCTATTTCAAAAAATCAGACAAGATATAGCAAAATGGCGTAAATATAACTTCTCTTGGATGGGTAGACTGGCTGCCGTCAAAATGACCATATTACCCCGAGTACTCTATCTATTTAGAGCGCTACCAATCAAGATTGTCAAGGCAGACATCGAAAGACTACAGACAGATCTCTCAGCTTTCATAAGAGGTACTAAAATGGCAAGAATTTCTAGACACCTAATACATAGACATAGATCACTAGGAGGGGTCGGGGGACCTAATCTAATGGACTACTATAGAGCAGCGAGATTAGCACAAGACGCAATGATACTGAAAAGAGAGGGAGAAGCTGTTTGGATTAAACTAGAAGCAGAACTAGAGGGGAGACCATACCCGGACTCCATTCTGTGGGCCACACAACAGAATAAGATTGATAGCTATCATTCAGACTCACACACAAGACACCTTACCATTAAGGTTTGGTCAACAACTAGGAAAAGAGAGGACATCTTCCCTAAAAACTCATTGCTAATGCCAATTAGATACCTATTGCAGGGAGATACACATAAACATCTAGAAAAATGGGAAAACAAAGGTCTCTACAGGGTAGCTGACATTATAGAGAAGAACACACTGATACCTTTCTCTCAGCTCCAAGAGAAGATCGCCCCCCTCAAGCTACAATGGTTCATTTATTTACAACTGCAATCTTCTCTCCGAGAATTCCTCAAAAATGCACCTAGTAAGGTATCCACTCCGTTAGAAATCTCTAGTGTCTGCCCACATAGACTCAAACGCTCAATATCCAAGCTATATGTATCTATCCAGTCCCCCCCTTCTGAACCAAAAACACAAGTGATGCTAGCATGGGAGAAGGAGCTGGATATAGTAAAACATAAACAGGAGTGGGAGTTAATTTTTCAATCGGGAGATAAGGGGTTACTAAGCGTTGACTTAAAAGAGAACACACTAAAAACAGCCTTCAGGTGGTATTTGACCCCAGTTAGGTCGGCACACTTCAAGCCCCAGGGGAGTAACTTGTGTTACAGAGGATGCGGACAAAAAGGCACATACAGACACATGTGGTGGGATTGCATATCTGTGCAAGAAATATGGAATAAATTATCTTCGTTTATAGGCCAGTTGATAGATGAGGAGGTGACCCTCACCATACAACAAGCACTACTACATGAACCCATAGAGACGTATCACAGACACCTGAACACCTTCATTAGAATTCTATGCACAATCACAAGAATATGTATCGCAAGATACTGGAAAGTAGGCGCACCAACATGGACAGAAATATATAATAAAATACAACTTACCTACACCATGTACGAGGAAGCAGCAGGAATTCTAAACAATAGGGAAACAGTACAAAAAGTATGGCTATATTGGATAGGTAGACAAGAACAGAGGTCTAGGGTCTGAAACTCACATGAGCTGATATGGGGTTGACGGGAGTGCGCCGCGGGAAGAAGTGTCTCCAACCCTCAGGTACTATACTATTCTTAAGAAAGAGACACTGTTTAATATATGAATGGAGGGAGAAATTGTTTGAATTGTTTGGTTTGTTTACAACTAGTACTTTACTAATTGACTTTACTATGTTTGCAACGAATACTACTCATCCCACAATTATGTGACCCACCTTTTTTGGTTATATAAGACGGATTGAGATCAAAAGGAAAATTTTCTAAGGAATCTTAGCCCACGCTTGAGATTCACACTCTGTTTAGTGGTAAGGTATATAGCTGGGCACAAAGACAGTTGATTGGCCCCAAACACCTATATACCAGAAGGGATGAGAATGTCATGATAAAAGTACTTCTTTCTTTGTATGTTTCTTACAAAAATGTTCAATAAAAAGTATTTTAAATAAAAGTAATTTTATTATTATCAGCCCTTTCCCTTTTTAGCAGCCATTTTTGACTTTTCAAATTAATCAGCTAGGAATAGGCGATGGAGTCCTAGATTGTCTATTGCCACCTTTTACATAAACAGATCTGGATTATTAGTAATATTTTATATGGAATTTAAATCATCAGTTGTAATGAAGATACGCTTTAACTTACTTTTTCTCTTGTAAGGTGTATCCAGTCCACGGATCATCCATTACTTGTGGGATATTCTCATTCCCAACAGGAAGTTGCAAGAGGACACCCACAGCAGAGCTGTAATATAGCTCCTCCCCTAACTGTCATAGCCAGTCATTCTCTTGCAACTCTCAACTAGAAAGGACGTTGTAGGAGAGAGTGGTTAAATATAGCTAGTTTATTTTCTTCAATCAAAAGTTTGTTATTTTTAAATAGTACCGGAGTTGTGCTATTTTATCTCAGGCAGTAAATAGAAGAAGAATCTGCCTGAGGTTTCTATAATCTTAGCAGGTTGTAACTAAGATCGATTGCTGTTCTCACATATGTCTGAGGGGATTACACAGATGAGGTAACTTCAGCGAGAGAATGGCGTGCAGTTTATTCTGCTATCAGGTATGTGCAGTTATGATTTTTTCTAGAGATGGAAAACACTAGAAAATGCTGCTGATACCGGATTAATGTAAGTTAAGCCTGAATACAGTGATTTAATAACGACTGGTATCATGCTTACTCCCAGGGGTAATACCCTTATGATATTGCAATAAAAAAAGGTTGGCTGGCATGGTCGTTTTTATATATGCTTTGGTGATAAAACTTTATTGGGGCCTAGTTTTTTCCACATGGCTGGCTTAAATTTTGACTAGAAACCTGAGGCTTTCCACTGTTGTAGTATAAAAAGTTACAGTTGGTGCAGTTAAAATTACAAACTATGACATCCAGCTTCCCTCAAAGGCCCTCTGAATGCTATAGGACATCTCTAAAGGGCCCAAAGGCTTTCCAAAGTCGTTTATTGGGGAAGTTAGGGCCACAGCTTGCTGTGGCAGTTGATTGTGACTGTTAAAAAACGTCTATTTCGTTTTTTTGATCCGTTTTTTGAACTAAGGGGTTAATCATCCATTTGCAAGTGGGTGCAATGCTCTGTTAGCCTATTATACACACTGTAAAAATTTCGTTTGATTTACTGCATTTTTTCACTGTTTTTCAAATTCTGACAAAATTTGTTTCTCTTAAAGGCGCAGTACCGTTTTTTATATTTGCTTGTTAACTTGATTTAAAGTGTTTTCCAAGCTTGCTAGTCTCATTGCTATTCTGTATAAACATGTCTGACATAGAAGAAACTCCTTGTTTATTATGTTTAAAAGCCATGGTGGAACCCCCTCTTAGAATGTGTACCAAATGTACTGATTTCATTTTATGCAATAAAGATAATTTTCTGTCTTTAAAAAATGTATCACCAGAGGAATCTGACGAGGGGGAAGTTATGCCGACTAACTTTCCCCACGTGTCAGACCCTTTGACTCCCGCTTAAGGGACTCACGCTCAAATGGCGCCAAGTACATCTAGGGCGCCCATAGCGTTTACTTTACAAGACATGGCGGCAGTCATGGATAATACACTGTCAGCGGTATTAGCCAGACTACCTGAACTTAGAGGTAAGTGAGATAGCTCTGGGGTGAGACAAAATGCAGAGCATACTGACGCTTTAAGAACCATGTCTGATACTGCCTCACAATATGCAGAAGCTGAGGAAAGAGAGCTTCAGTCAGTGGGTGATGTTAATGACTCAGGAAAGATACCTGATTCTAATATTTCTGCATTTAAATTTAAGCTTGAACACCTCCGCGTGTTGCTTAGGGAGGTTTTAGCTGCTCTGAATGACTGTGATACCATTGCAGTGCCAGAGAAATTGTGTAGACTGGATAAATACTATGCAGTGCCGGTGTGTTCTGATGTTTTTCCAAATACCTAAAAGGTTTACAGAAATTATTAATAAGGAATGGGATAGACCAGGTGTGCCATTCTCTTCCCCTCCTATTTTTAGAAAAATGTTTCCAATAGACGCCACCACACGGGACTTATGGCAGACAGTCCCTAAGGTGGAGGGAGCGGTTTCTACTCTAGTAAAGCGTTCTACTATCCCTGTCGTGGACAGTTGTGCTTTTTTTTTTTTTTTTTTTTAGATCCAATGGATAAAAAATTAGAGGTTACCTTAAGAAAATATTTATTCAACAAAGTTTTATCCTACAGCCCCTTGCATGCATTGCCCCTGTCACTGCTTGTAACATTAACAGTATTAACTTGAGTAACTGTTAAATTTAAAGACAATAAAATTGTGTTTTGTAACACCAAATCAGAAAGTGAACACTATGTGAAGTGACACCAGGTTGATTTGGTGTAAATTAAGCCTTTTAATATTGGTAGGATTCTGAACTGTTTAGCTAACAGTCAGATACAAACAGCACAGGAAATTAGTAAGTTAGCAAGGTACTTTGTAGTTCAGGAATAAATGCAAGTAGTAGTCATACAGTCATTAGACATAGAAATCTTATACTTTAGTTAGCTAACCAGATCAGATATGCTTGTCTCCCTTCAGTTGAAGCTGCAGCTGACATGCAGAGATGAGATCCTGTGTTGAGGGAGAGAGGCGCGGTGTTTGGAGTGTGATGTCACCACAATCACTTATCCAGAGCTCAGAAGGATTTCTGACAATATTAAAGCTGAAACAATTATGGAACAAGGTTTGAGAGTTACCTTTGATGAGATTGGATATTACACTCCTTAGTTAGGTAAATCAGTCTGTGAAAATGTGGAACAGGCTGCAGTCTGATTAGCTGAGTGCAGCTGGAAGTCTGTGAAAACTGCAGGCATCCGGTTCAGGGAGAGATGAAACAGAAAGGCTGAATCAGTCTGAAATATAAATAAACACTCTGAAAGGATTAGATTAGATTTGCTCACACAGATAAAAATAGTTGAATAGTACTTTGAAATCCTTAGGTTGTTTAAAGTATAGTTAAATTGGTAGTTAGCTCAGGAACAAGTATGTCTCAGGGAGTTTTACAAATTACTAAGCAAAGCTTGGGGGTGTGAGCAGGTGTGATAAAGGGAGTGTGTACCTGTGATTGGTTAGTACACCTTAAAGGAAAAGCAGCATAACTGAAATACTCTGACAGGACCCCCTCCTCAAGCAAGCTGATCCTCAGCTTGAGGTCGAGGACGGTCTGGGTTGCGACGATGGAAAAGGGATACCAATCTAGGTGCAGAAAGATTGCTAGATGGTTCCCAACTATCCTCCTCCTCTGTGAAGTTTTTCCATCTAATTAGATATTGGAGAACCCCACCGGACATTCGGGAATCCAAGATCCTTTCAACTTCAAAGACATCATTTTCAGATGGTACCAACGTTGTGGGCAATGGGGGAACAGAAGACCTAGTGGGATGGTAGGGTTTCAACAGAGAAACATGGAAAGTGGGGTGGATCTTCATGGTTGTCGGAAGCTGTAACGTGACAGCATTGACATTTACCACTTTAGTGATAAGGAAAGGACCACAATATTTCTGAGTTAACTTTTTACTTGGCAGATGAAACTTCAGATTCTTCGTCGACAACCATACTTGATCACCTATTTTATATTCTGGTGGTTTCCTATGTCTCAAGTCATAGTAAAATTTCTGGGAATTTTGCGCCTTTCCAATATTTTCTTTGATGATACGGAAGTTTTCTAATAGGGTGTTCTTTAGTTCATCCACCATAGGTGAGTCTGCTGGTGTTGAAGATAAAGAAGTGAAGCTGGGATGGTACCCATAATTTGCATAGAACGGGGTCATCTTTGTAGAGGTGCTTGTTAAGTTGTTATATGCAAATTCTGCATAAGGTAAGTATTTCGTCCAATCTTGTTGTTGACATGAACAGAAACAGCGGAGGTATTCATTGAGCCACTGATTCACTCTCTCAGTCTGTCCATTCGCTTGAGGGTGATATGATGTTGTATAATGGTGTTGAATATTTAAGGCTTTGCATAGGTCTTTCCAGAAACGGGACGTAAACTGAGACCCTCTATCAGAAATAATTACGGAAGGTACCCCATGTAATTTTAGGATATGATTCAAGAAGAGAGTAGCAGTTTCAGATGATGATGGAATTTTGTGATATGGTAAAAAATGTGCCATTTTGGTGAATGTATCAATAACAACCATGATGGTATTCTGGTTATTGGAAGGTGGTAACTCTACAATAAAATCTATACCAATCTGCTGCCATGGAGAATTCGAAACTGGGAGGGACATAAGCAGTCCATAAGGTGTTGACCGGTCATTTTTTGAGATCTGACATATTACACAACTTTTAATGTATTCCTTGATTGTATCCTTCATGTGAGGCCACCAGTAATTCCTGGAAATTAGTTCCAGAGTCCTATTTACCCCTGGATGTCCTGCTAAAGGAGTGTCATGATGTTCGTTTAGAATCTTTAAACGTAAGTCAGTTGGTAAGAATATTCGATCATTATAGTAGTAAACACCATCTTTTTGCTTGATGTTTTTGTTATGAACTTGTTCAACAGGAGCTGAGGAATTTCTTATTTCTGTTAAGAGATCTGAAGTGAAACCAATGATTTTTTCTGCTGGTATAATAGCAGTTGGAGTTGGAGAGTCATCGATCTTTAGAAGTTGTCTTGAGAGGGCATCAGCCTTTCCATTTTTGTTAGCAGGTCTGTAAATGATGTGAAAGTCAAATCTAGAAAAGTATAAACTCCATCGCACCTGACGTGAGGACAGTGTTTTGATATTTTGGAGGTATTGTAAGTTCTTGTGATCCGTATAAATTAATATGGGATGCTGGGCTCCCTCCAAGAGATGTCTCCAAAATTCTAGTGCCCTCCTAATAGCTAGTAGTTCTTTATCACCGATGGTATAGTTCTTTTCAGCAGGAGACATAATCTTGGAGAAAAAGGATACAGGATGAAGTGGGGAGCTTTCTGAAGTACGTTGTGATATTATGGCACTGATTGCGTAGTCTGATGAGTCTACCTCCAAAACATATTGTAAATTTACATTTGGAAATCTTAACATTGGTGCTGAGATGAATCGATTTTTTAAATGTTGAAATATTTCAGTATGTTTCTGGGTCCAATGGAATGATACTGTGGAGCCGGTGAGTTGCGTGAGTGGTTTTACTATCCAAGAAAAATCTCTAATAAATTTGCGATAGTAATTAGTGAAGCCTAAGAATCTCTGTAGTTCTTTTTTATTGGTTGGTACTGGCCAGTCTCTAACGGAATCTACCTTTTCGGTTTGCATCTGAATTCCTGAGGAGGAAATTGTATAACCTAAAAATGAAATTGTTGATTTGTGGAATGAACATTTTTCCAATTTAGCATATAATTTATGTACTTTTAATCTGGCAAGCACCCAACGTACATGTTTGATGTGATCTGTCATATTGTTGGAGTAAATGAGAATGTCGTCTAGGTAAACGACTATGCATATATCCAGTAAGTCACGAAAAATGTTGTTAATGAAATGTTGGAAGGCTGCGGGCGCATTACAAAGGCCGAATGGCATCACTAAATATTCATACAGACCATACCTGGTTCGGAAAGCAGTGAGCCATTCGTCACCTTCTCTAATGTGAATTAAATTGTAAGCACCACGCAGGTCAAGCTTTGTGAAAATCTTGGCATTGGTAAGCCTTTCAATTAGTTCCGGAATTAATGGTAACGGATATCGGTTTTTAACGGTTCGTTTATTTAGCTCTCTGTAATCAATTATTGGTCTCAAACTAGAATCCTTATTTGTCACAAAGAACATACCTGCTGCTGTTGGGGATGAAGATGGTCTAATGAAACCTTTTTTAAGGTTATCTTGTAGGTATTGTTTTAAATAATCGAGTTCGGCTTGACTTAATGGGTATAAATGGCCAACTTGTAGGGTGGAACCTGGTATTAGTTCAATAGGGCAATCATATACCCTATGGGGAGGTAAAGATTCAGCTTCGGTTTTGCTAAAGACATCTGCAAACTCATTATAATCTTTTGGGATGTTAAATTCTTCAGTAGAAGTTAGCATGATAGATTGTTGAGGATAACAAGTATTCTTACAATATGCAGAGTGTAAAGATAACTTAAATGTAGACCAATCTATTGTGGGATTATGAAGTTGTAACCAATGAACCCCTAAAATAATTGGAAAATGAGGAGAAGGTATGACATCAAAGGTGATGTATTCTGTATGTCCTTCGGGTGTAAGTACAAGTAGTGGGACAGTGTGGTGTGTGACTGGACCTTCTGTTAGTGTTGAACCATCAATAACTTTGAGGGACACCGGTATCTTTTTCAAAACAGTTGGAATTTTATTTTTTGTTACTATAGTAGCATCAATGAAATTGCCAAAGGCGCCCGAATCAATGATGGCAGTTGTCTCCAATCTTCTAAGGTCCCACTGTAGTAAAAGAGAGAGGTTACAGTAAGCTGTTGAACTGTTACTATAGTGTGAATTATGTAACATGATTAACTTACTCTTCTTGTTCTTGCGAAGAACTAGGCATTCAGAAACGGTATGGTTAGGGCTGGCACAGTACATAAACAGTTGTTTAGATCTTCTTCTCATCCTCTCCTCTGGGGTAAGCGGCCCTTTAATCACTCCAATTTCCATAGGAGTACTGGTTTCTGAACTGATAGTAGTAGTTGGAGAATAAGAAGATGCATGAGATCGTGGTGTTATTTCTGTCTGCATTCTTTCTGCCTTTCTTTCTCTCAGTCTTCTGTCTATCTGTGTGGCTACCTTAATCATAGCTTCTAAAGTATTGGGCATTTCTATACGAGAGAGTTCATCCTTTATACTTTCGGATAACACTAACCTGTACTGATTTCTTAAAGAAATCATACTCCAAGAGGAATCAGAAGCATGCAACTTGAATTCTGCGGTGTAATCTTCAATAGGCTTCTTCCCTTGCTTTAGTTGTCTCATTTTATGTTCAGCTGTTAGTTGTACATCTGTATCTGTATACAATTCATCCAATGCATTAAAAAAATCTGTTAATGAATTTAGGATAGGTGAATTGGTTTCAAATAATTGATCAGCCCATTTCCTAGGCTCTGCTCTTAAATATGATACAGTGGTAAGAACCTTTACTCTATCAGTGGGATAAGTGAGAGGCTTTAGGTTGTACAATAGATAACATGCATTTTTAAACTGTCTGTAATTCCTTCTGTCACCAGAAAATGCTTCTGGCAAACTCACTTGTGGTTCAGGTGTAGGAAATCTTTGTTCTCTATTGTCCTTGAACATATCCTTTAACACTTTATTCTCCACTTGTAAGTCTCTAATAGCTTGCCCCATCTGGTCGATTTTCTGACTCAAATTATAAGCAACCTGGGGTAATTCAGCTGGATCCATAACTTTAACCAGCTTACTTTTCTTTTTCAGGCTTAGTAATATGTAACATTAACAGTATTAACTTGAGTAACTGTTAAATTTAAAGACAATAAAATTGTGTTTTGTAACACCAAATCAGAAAGTGAACACTATGTGAAGTGACACCAGGTTGATTTGGTGTAAATTAAGCCTTTTAATATTGGTAGGATTCTGAACTGTTTAGCTAACAGTCAGATACAAACAGCACAGGAAATTAGTAAGTTAGCAAGGTACTTTGTAGTTCAGGAATGAATGCAAGTAGTAGTCATACAGTCATTAGACATAGAAATCTTATACTTTAGTTAACTAACCAGATCAGATATGCTTGTCTCCCTTCAGTTGAAGCTGCAGCTGACATGCAGAGATGAGATCCTGTGTTGAGGGAGAGAGGCGCGGTGTTTGGAGTGTGATGTCACCACAATCACTTATCCAGAGCTCAGAAGGATTTCTGACAATATTAAAGCTGAAACAATTATGGAACAAGGTTTGAGAGTTACCTTTGATGAGATTGGATATTACACTCCTTAGTTAGGTAAATCAGTCTGTGAAAATGTGGAACAGGCTGCAGTCTGATTAGCTGAGTGCAGCTGGAAGTCTGTGAAAACTGCAGGCATCCGGTTCAGGGAGAGATGAAACAGAAAGGCTGAATCAGTCTGAAATATAAATAAACACTCTGAAAGGATTAGATTAGATTTGCTCACACAGATAGAAATAGTTGAATAGTACTTTGAAATCCTTAGGTTGTTTAAAGTATAGTTAAATTGGTAGTTAGCTCAGGAACAAGTATGTCTCTCAGGGAGTTTTACAAATTACTAAGCAAAGCTTGGGGGTGTGAGCAGGTGTTATAAAGGGAGTGTGTACCTGTGATTGGTTAGTACACCTTAAAGGAAAAGCAGCATAACTGAAATACTCTGACACTGCTGCTGCGGCGTACTGGTTTGAGTCTCTGGAAGAGGCTTTACAGGTATCGACTCCATTGGATGACATACTTGGCAAACTTAGAGCACTTAAGCTAGCCAATTCTTTTATTCTGATGCCATTGTTCATTTGACTAAACTAACGGCTAAGAATTCTGGTTTTGCTATACATGCGCGCAGAGCGCTATGGCTTAGATCATGGTCAGCTGACGTGACTTCAAAATCTAAGTTACTTAACATTCCCTTCAAGGGGCAGACCATATTCGGGCCTGGTTTGAAGGAGATTATTGCTGATATCACTGGAGGAAAAGGTCATGCCCTTCCTCAGGACAGGTCCAAATCTAGGGCCAATCAGTCTAATTTTTGTGCTTTTCGAAACTTCAAGGCAGGTGCGGCATCAACGTCCTCTAATGCTAAACAAGAGGGAACTTTTGCTCAATCCAAGACGGTCTGGAGACCAATCCAGACCTGGAAAAAGGGTAAGCAGGCCAAAAAGACTGCTGCTGCCTCTAAGACAGCATGAAGGAACGGCCCCCTATCCGGTAACGGTTCTAGTAGGGGGCAGACTTTCACTCTTCGCCCAGGCGTGGGCAAGAGATGTTCAGGATCCCTGAGCGTTGGAAATTATATCCCAGGGATATCTCCTGGACTTAAAAGCTTCCCCCCAAAAAAGGGAGATTTCACCTTTCACAATTATCTGCAAACCAGATAAAGAGAGAGGCATTCTTACACTGTGTACGAGACCTCCTAGTTATGGGAGTGATCCATCCAGTTCCAAAGGAGGAACAGGGACAGGGTTTTTACTCAAATCTGTTTGTGGTTCCCAAAAAAGAGGGAACCTTCAGACCAATTTTGGATCTAAAGATCTTAAACAAATTCCTCAAAGTTCCATCATTCAAGATGGAAACTATTTGTACCATCCTACTAATGATCCAGGAGGGTCAATATATGACTACAGTGGATCTAAAGGATGCTTATCTTCACATTCCAATACACAAAGATCATCATCGGTTTCTCAGGTTTGCCTTTCTAGACAGGCATTACCAGTTTGTATCTCTTCCCTTTGGATTAGCTACAGCCCCAAGAATCTTTACAAAGGTTCTAGGGTCGCTTCTGGCGGTCCTAAGGCAGCGGGGCATAGCAGTAGCCCCTTATTTAGACGACATCCTGATACAGGCGTCAAACTTCCAAATTGCCATGTCTCATACGGACGTAGTACTGGCATTTCTGAGGTCGCATGGGTGGAAAGTGAACGAGGAAAAGAGTTCTCTATCCCCACTCACAAGAGTTTCCTTTCTAGGGACTCTGATAGATTCTGTAGAAATGAAAATTTACCTGACGGAGTCCAGGTTATCAAAGCTTCTAAATTCCTGCCGGGTTCTTCATTCCATTCCACGCCCTTCGGTGGCTCAGTGTATGGAAGTAATCGGCTTAATGGTAGCGGCAATGGACATAGTGCCGTTTGCACGCTTACATCTCAGACCGCTGCAACTATGCATGCTCAGTCAGTGGAACGGGGATTACACAGATTTGTCCCCTCAACTGAATCTGGACCAAGAGACCAGGGATTCTCTTCTCTGGTGGCTATCTCGGGTCCATCTGTCCAAAGGTATGACCTTTCGCAGGCCAGATTGGACAATTGTAACAACAGATGCCAGTCTTCTAGGTTGGGGTGCAATCTGGAATTCCCTGAAGGCTCAGGTATCGTGGACTCAGGAGGAGTCTCTCCTTCCAATAAATATTCTGGAACTAAGAGCGATATTCAATGCTCTTCAGGCTTGGCCTCAGTTAGCAACTCTGAGTTACATCAGATTTCAGTCGGACAACATCACGACTGTAGCTTACATCAACCATCAAGGGGGAACAAGAAGTTCCCTAGCGATGTTAGAAGTTTCAAAAATAATTCACTGGGCAGAGATTCACTCTTGCCACCTATCAGCTATCCATATCCCAGGTGTAGAGAACTGGGAGGCGGATTTTCTAAGTCGTCAGACTTTTTATCCGGGAGAGTGGGAACTCCATCCGGAGGTTTTTGCACAACTGATTCATCGTTGGGGCAAACCAGAACTGGATCTCATGGCGTCTCGCCAGAACGCCAAGCTTCCATGTTACGGATCCAGGTCCAGGGATCCCAAGGCGACACTGATAGATGCTCTAGCAGCACCCTGGTCTTTCAACCTGGCTTATGTGTTTCCACCGTTTCCTCTGCTCCCTCGACTGATTGCCAAGATCAAGCAGGAGAGAGCATCAGTGATACTGATAGCACCTGCGTGGCCACGCAGGACCTGGTATCCAGATCTAGTGGACATGTCATCCTTTCCACCATGGTCTCTACCTCTGAGACAGGACCTTCTACTTCAGGGTCCTTTCAACCATCCAAATCTAATTTCTCTGAGGCTGACTGCCTGGAGATTGAACGCTTGATTTTATCAAAGCGTGGCTTCTCCGAGTCAGTTATTGATACCTTAATACAGGCACGAAAGCCTGTCACCAGGAAAATTTAACATAAGATATGGCGTAAATATCTTTATTGGTGTGAATCCAAGGGTTACTCATGGAGTAAGGTCAGGATTCCCAGGTTATTATCTTTTCTCCAAGAAGGTTTGGAAAAAGGATTGTCAGCTAGTTCCTTAAAGGGACAGATTTCTGCTCTGTCTATTCTTTTGCACAAGCGTCTGGCAGATGTTCCAGACGTTCAGGCATTTTGTCAGGCTTTAGTTAGAATCAAGCCTGTGTTTAAACCTGTTGCTCCACCATGGAGCTTAAATTTGGTTCTTAAGGTTCTTCAAGGAGTTCCATTTGAACCTCTTCATTCCATAGATATCAAACTTTTATCTTGGAAAGTTCTTTTTTTTTTTAGTAGCTATTTCCTCGGCTCGTAGAGTCTCTGAGCTAACTGCCTTATAATGTGATTCTCCTTATCTGATTTTTCATACGGATAAGGTAGTCCTGCGTACCAAACCTGGGTTCTTACCTAAGGTGGTATCTAACAAGAATATCAATCAAGAGATTGTTGTTCCATCCTTGTGTCCTAATCCTTCTTCGAAGAAGGAACGTCTATTACACAATCTGGACGTGGTCCGTGCTTTAAAGTTTTACTTACAAGCTACTAAAGATTTTCGTCAAACATCTGCTTTGTTTGTTGTCTACTCTGGACGGAGGAGAGGTCAAAAGGCTTCGGCAACCTCTCTTTCTTTTTGGCTAAGAAGCATAATCTGCTTAGCCTATGAGACTGCTGGACAGCAGCCTCCTGAAAGGATTACAGCTCATTCCACTAGAGCTGTGGCTTCCACTTGGGCCTTTAAAAATGAGGCTTCTGTTGAACAGATTTGCAAGGCGGAGACTTGGTCTTCGCTTCATACTTTTTCAAAATTTTACAAATTTGATACTTTTGCTTCTTCGGAGGCTATATTTGGGAGAAAGGTTTTACAGGCAGTGGTTCCTTCCATTTAAGTACCTGCCTTGTCCCTCCCTTCATCCGTGTACTTTAGCTTTGGTATTGGTATCCCACAAGTAATGGATGATCCGTGGACTGGATACACCTTACAAGAGAAAACACAATTTATGCTTACCTGATAAATTTATTTCTCTTGTGGTGTATCCAGTCCACGGCCCGCCCTGTCATTTTAAGGCAGGTAATTTTTCAATTTAAACTACAGTAACCACTGCACCCTATGGTTCCTCCTTTCTCGGCTTGTTTTCGGTCGAATGACTGGCTATGACAGTTAGGGGAGGAGCTATATTACAGCTCTGCTGTGGGTGTCCTCTTGCAACTTCCTGTTGGGAATGAGAATATCCCACAAGTAATGGATGATCCGTGGACTGGATACACCACAAGAGAAATAAATTTATCAGGTAAGCATAAATTGTGTTTTAATGTAGCACTGGAATTCAAATACCCTGCGCTCCAGCCCTGACTTCAAAATATTTTTTTTGGGTGAGCTAACGGTTTCAGCTGTTCTCCAATCGGTGCTCTAGCTACAAAAAAATTGTGTGAGTACTGTATGTCTAGAGCACCAATTAGAAAACAGTTCAAACTGTTACCTCTAAAAAAAAAAGACTGTTAAATTGGGCGGCTGGATTGCGGGGTACTGGAATTTCAAGGGTACATTAAAAAGCACAAACCTAATTAATTTAACTCCATCTAAAATATTGCTAACATTCCTGATCTGTTTATACAAAGGGCAACGTTTACCGTAACTTTAATCAATTCATTTAAAAAGTAATAAGCACTTTTATACTATTAAATACTAGCACAAATAATAACCCCATAAACACAAATGACCACTGTACTCATAATCCCCCAGTTCTAATCCCTTAAAGAGATTTATAACAAGTTCACAACAGATATTAACAACTACGATGGCCAATCACAATCATTTAGAAAAGATTAATAAATTATTTAACTTCAAAATTTTGCATAGACTTTCATGGTGAGTTTTGTAATATAAAGTACTTATCTAATTTTTGATAAACAGCTACAATGTCAATTTGTACGTTGTAGGGAGATTTTAACTTCCAATTTGTTTTTTTTTTTCTTTCAACAGTGGCAGTGATTACTTGAAAAGAATTCTATTTCTACTAATATTTTAAAAAAATTTTTTTGCCATAAATATCATCAACAATATAGTTGATCCATTTTTAGTTATTATTTTGATGTGTAGAGTTACAGATCGTTTGTGTTTTTGTGTCTAAATAATTTTAGTCACTAGATGGCAGTATTTCACTGCATCTGAAATGTCTAGTGTATTTACAGCTTTTTTTTAATTATGATTGATTTTGGTGTCTGACATTTAAAGATTGGTTCTCAAATGCAAATCCTTACAGTATAATGAAGCACTGATATTGTCCAAAAAATTAATGTGGCTTTTATATTGTTTAATTCATTTAAGGGTTGCAATTTAACTTCTAAAATAGGCCCCTTTCCAATCCATTAGTGTTTGCTATGTGAAAAGTTTGTATTCAGCTTGGTTAATTTCTGGCTTGAGTGCCAACATCATTTCAGTTCTTTGGAAGTATGAATTAAATGCATTTAGGATTCTTCTTAAAGGGACATGAAACTCATTTTTTCTTTCTTTCATGATTTAGATAGAGAATACAATTTTAAACAACTTTCCAATGTATTTCTATTATCTTCCTTATCTTAATATCTTTGTTAAAGAAACAGCAATGCACATGGGTGAGACAATTACATGAGGCATACACGTGCAGCCACCAATTAGCAGCTCCTGAGCCTACCTATATATCCTTTTCAACAAAGTATTCCAAGAGAACAAAACGAATTAGATAATAGAAATAAATTAGAAAATTGTTTAAAATCACATGCTCTATCTGAATCATAAAAGAAGAAAAAAAAGGTTTCATATCCCTTTAAATGCACTTACATATATGTATATGCTTATACAAAGTTAAGTGATTGACCCGAATTTTAGCTGCATGGTTGAAAATTGTGAAATAAAGTACAAAATATATATCACAAAATAAAAACAAACAATAATTGTGATATACATATATTGATAATAATAGAAAATTATTCAGAATTTGTGTTGCTGTTGATACAGCTAGACAATGTTAGTTCATGTGTGCCTTATAGATAACATGGTGCTCACTCCCGTGGAGTTACTTATGAGTTATTAGCACTGATTGGCTAAAATGCAAGTCTGTCAAAATAACTGAGATAAGGGGAAGTCTGCAAAGGCCTAGCTACAAAGTAATCACAAAGGTAAAAAGTATAATAATATAACAGTGTTGGTTATGCAAAACTGGGCAATGGGTAATAAAGGGATTATCAATGTTTTTAAACAATAAAAAGTCTGGAATAGACTGTCCCTTTAAGTGTATACCACTGCATAGTGCTTTTTTATTACAACAATAAAACAGACTGTTTTATATCCCTTTAAAATGTTACAAATTCTCTATACTTAACACATTTACAGGTCCATTTCCACCAAAACCATTATTTTTCAAATCCACCCTTGTTTTTGAGCACAAGAGGTTAAAGGGACATGAAACCCATCTTGTTCTTTCATGTTTCAGATAGAACATACCATTTTTAACAACTTACCAATTTATTTCTATCATCTAATTTGCTTTTGTCTCTTGGTAACCTTTGTTGAAGAGGCAGCAAATGCACTACTGGGAGCTAGCTGAATGTATTGTGGAGCCAATAACATAAGGCATATATTTGCAGGCACCAATCAGCAGCTTCTGAGCCTACCTAGGTATCATTTCCGACAAAGGATACCAAGAAAACAAAACAAGTGAGATAATAGAAGTAAATTGGAAAGTTTTTTTAAAATCACAATCTCTATCTGAATCTTGAAAGAAAAAAATGTAGTGTTCATATGGCTGTAATTGAACGCATCACCTGTAAGCATCTCTACACACTATAGAGAAAGATTAATCAACATTCAAGCCCTTTACCTTGTGATGTAATCGATAAACCCCCAAATCGCTTCATTTGTTTCATCGGATGGGAATTCCCCTGCTAAACACTAGGAGGAGGCAAAGATAACCCAGAACACCAAAGCTTTAAATCCATTTTCCCTTTTGGGATTGTGATCACTTGGAAAAACAAGCTTTTGATGAGATCGATAATGCTCTAATGATCCCTTTAGAGACCTATAACAAGTTCACAAAAGAAATTAACTACAAAACAACAGATGGCCAAACACAAGAATCTATAAAATATTATGAGATAAGTTATCTACAAAAATTGCTCTAGATTGTAATGGAGAATTTTTGCAGAAACATCATTAGAAAAACGTCTATGGGATTGTGATCAACTCCAAAATGTTTCTTTCAAGATTCAGATAGAGAATATAATTTTAAACAACATTCTAATTTACTTATATTATCTAATTTGCTTCATTCTTTAGATACCCTTTGTTGAAGAAATAGCAAAGAACATATGTGAGCCAATCACACAAGGCCTCTATGTGCAGCCACTAATCAGCAGCTACTGAGCCTATTTAGATATGCTTTTCAATAAATGATATTAATTGAATGAATCAAATTAGATAATAGTAAAAAAAAGTAAATTGGAAAGTTGTTTAAAATTGCACAGCCTTTCTAAATAATGAAAGAAAAAAATTGTGTTTCATGTCCCTTTAAATATATTTGAAAATCGTATTCACTTTGGAAGTCTATTGAGTGGTTTTAACAAACAAATTAATATATAGAGCTTGGATTAGCTGTTTAACTTGTGAGTAGGCAGTTGTTATGTTTGACACTGCTTCTAATTCATTTGTTTTGTTTTGATAGTTCACCTTTCAAATACAAGTGGAGCTCACAAATATTAACTGTGCTCAAGATAAATCAATAGCGCTCCTATTACAAGTTGAAAATAAAATGTTAGCGAAAACTCAGGTGCACTTCCATCTGGAGGTCAGATAGCTTGGCCGCACTAATTCCCTCTCCCCACAGACTTCTATAAAGCATGTTACAAAAGCCTCATCTCACTTTTAATCACGCTCTAACCCTGACGTGCAATAGGACAACGGTGCTAAAGCCAATAGTGTGTTAAGAAATACTTAAAATACTTTTGTTCTTCATTTAGAGGAAAATGTTAATTTTATAATATATATATATATATATATATATATATATATATATATATATATATATATATATATATATATATATATATATATATATTTATATATATATATATATATACACATATACACACACACAAGTCCAGTAGGTTCTGATATTTGGATCACTGCTATCCACCTATTGGCTGTGAAGTGAACTTCCTTTTGTAAACTCAATGGAGGTATTTTGTACTATATGGCCCTCCGTAGCCCCAGTAAACATTTTCTCTACATTCTGTAGAACGTGAGTGTAACTATGTTGCAGTTAAATTGGTGCAACAGGTAAGAGACTGTTTTATTTACTATGATTAATGAGCTGTTAATATGAGTGCTTATAACAGAAGTGCATACAATAACTATGCATATTAATAAATGTGATATTGTGCAGTGCTTAGGTTCACAGCAGATAAAAAATACACAAGCAAATGTAATTAAGCCAATTTGTTATATAATCCTCCTCTTTAGGATGTTATATATTCTTATGCTATGCTGATGTTTTTTTCTGAAATGAAATATTATACAAATAGGTCAAGAAAGGACCTGTATATCATAATTGGCAACAATGTCCGCTTATATAACGTGAGATGGAGCTAATATTGTAATGCAAACAGATTATGTGCTCTTGCTATTAGATTGTATAGGTTTATTTTGTATTTGATATAAAGACACCACATGAAGTGTATTTGATTTATGTGTGACTGGGTTACCATGGTAACTGGTTTTGGTGCAATTTTGTGCACATTTGGGGAGGGGCTTATGGGCTTTAAATGTTTGCTACATATCACTGTTTGTTTTTCTGAGGAAGGGGAGCAAGTCCCGAAACGTCATGTAATAAATTAATCTTTCACTGAAATCCAGTGAGTGCTGTCTGTTTTTTTGCAATATACTTTATTAGGTACACCTTGCTAGTACTGGGTTGGACTTCCTTTTGCCTTCAAAACTGCCTTAATTCTTTGTGGCATAGATTCAACAAGGTGTTGGCAACATTACTCAGAGATTTTGGTCTATATTGACATGATAACATCACGCAGTTGCTGCAGATTTGTTGGCTGCACATCCATGATGCAAATCTCCCATTCCACCACATCCCAAAGGTGCTCTATTGAATTGATATCTGGTGACTGTGGAGGCCATTGGAGTACAGTCATGTTCAAGAAAACAGTTTGAGATGATTTGAGTTTTGTAACATGGTGCTTTAGCCTGCTGGAAAAAGCCATCAAAAGATGTGTACGTTGTACACTGCCTCTGCCAGGCTCATCTCCCTTACACGTCGCTCTTTATCTGCTGCACCTCTCTGCCAATCCCTTCACTGGCTTCCTGTTGCCTCCTGGATTAAACACAAAATTCTTACTCTGACATACAAAGCCCTCAACTGCACTGCTTCCCCCTATATCTCAGACCTTGGCCTCCATTACATATGCAGCGTCGCCCGCAAAAGCCGGCGACGCCAGATTTTACTCAATTTTGGTATTACATATACAGCATAGCATACAAGTTACCTATAGTTTTACCTATAGACTAACATAGAACAGACGCGCAATTTGGTATCCAATATACAGCGTAGGACTTACGCGCGCAGAATTCAGAAAATCTACTCCATTCTCATCTCGCCACAAATTGCAGGGGCAGCAACCCTTGCACTGACTAAAAAAGCAACGTAACTCCCTGGAAGCCTTAACAAACACATACATTTAAGCAGCATCTCAAGGTTAAAGGGACAGTATACTATGATATTTTTTTTTAAGGTTTAGTTGTGTATTTGAAATAGTTTGAAACCACAACATAATCAAATGGATTGAACTTGTAGGTACTTTATCACATTGTGGACATATACTTGCTTATTTACTTAAAATTTGTTCTCAAAACAATCAACAATACTTGGAGGAGAGAACAATGGGAAATCATAATTGTATTACCTTCATCTCTTTATATATGGGTTTATATATGAATTTTGAATAGCGTAAATACGTGTCGCATTTTCATATGAAATCGTGGTTCATTTTTACGAATGTTAGCCTAATTTGCATAAAACTACTCTATATTGACCCTTTCCGTGGTCAAAATACTGGCATAAGTTACTTGCGACGACTAAAATGTGTATTTGCGCACATTTCAGAAGATCGCCAGTTTTTCCTACTTACGCCAGTTTAGCATCTAACGGCACAGTAGATGTAATACCCCGATGTGCGATGTGAAATTACGGGCGGCACAGGTTCCCATGCTTGCGCTGAAACCTGCGCCGTATATTTGATCGCGGCCATGGTCTCCAGATACTCTCCCTCCCGTCCCCTTCACTCTGCTCACAATCTCCTCCTCTCCTCCTCTCTTGTCACCTCCTCACATTCCCATTTACAACACTTCTCCAGACTGGCTCCCATCTTATGGAACTCTCTGCCTCGCTCCACAAGACTCTCCTGTAGTTTTGAAAGCTTCAAGAGCTCCCTAAAGACTCTACTATTCAGGTACGACTCCATTGCTAACTCCATTGCTATCCCCTTGAACCCCTTAGCATGTAAGCCTATGAGCCCAGCTGTTCATAGATCACCCTCATAAGAGCCGACTACAACAGTGCAACTCTCGGCAGGGCCCTTTACCCATTTGATCCCTATAAATGTTATTTTGTATACCGCTTATGTTTATAGCGCTGCGGAATCTGTTGGCGCTCTACAAATACCTGATAATAATAATAACTGTAGTCATAATGGGATGGACATGGTTAGCAACAATACTCAGATAGGCTGTGTCATTTAAACAATGCTCAATTGGTACTAAGGGGCCCAAAGTTTGCCAAGAAAATATCCCCACACAATTACACCACCACCACCACCACCCTGAACCGTTGATACAAGGCAAGATGGATCCATGCTTTCATGTTGTTTACGTCAAATTCTGACCCTACCATCTGAATGTCACAGCTAAAATCGAGACTCATCAGATCAGAAAATGTTTTTCCAATCTTCTATTGTCCAATTTTGGTGAGCCTGTGCGAATTGTAGCCTTAGTTTCCTGTTCTTAGCTGATAGGAGTGGTACCCAGTGTAGTCTTCTGCTGCTGTAGCCCATCTGCTTCAAGGTTCGACGTGTTATGCATTCAGAGATAGTATTCTGCATACCTTGGTTGTAACCAGTGGTTATTTGAGTTACTGTTGCCTTTCTATAATCTCAAACCAGTTTGTCCATTCTCCTCTGACCTCTGACATCAACAAGGCATATTTGTCCACACAAATGCTGCTCACTGGATATTTTCTCTTTTTCAGACCATTCTCTGTAAACCCAGATGGTTGTGCATGAAAATCCCAGTAGCTCAGCAGTTTTTGAAATACTCAGACCAGCTCATTTGTGTCACGCCACGCCGCTCTAGCCGTTGCTAGTGGCGCGGCCTCTCCTTCCCTGCTCGTGGCCAGGGGCTGTGTCGGGTCCGGATGTGTGCGGTGCTGACGTCATCGCCGCACGCTCCTTTCTCTCAAATACCAGTCTGGATTCCTGTGGTGCAAATCCTGTGCCTATATAGGTCTCTCAGTAATGATCTATCACTGCCCAAGTATAGGTGTTACTTTGTGTGCTCCTGGGTGTGATAGATTGTTACTACAGTATTGCCTTAATGTGTTTGAACCCTGTCTGTCTGACTACTCTGTCTGTTTAACCCCTAAATTGCTGGACTGATATACTGCTGCTGAACCCTGCCTGTCTGACTACTCTGACTTTTTAACCGCTAATTTGCTGGATTGATATACTGCTGCTGAACCCTGCCTGTCTGACCATTCTAGTGGTGTGCCCTTGGACTGCTTTACCGTTGCCAAACACTGCCTGCCTTACCATTCTAGTAGTTTGTCCTTGGACTTCTTACTGTTGCCAAATCCTGCCTGTCTGACCATTCTAGTGATTTGCCTTGGACGCCTCTGCCGTTGCCGCTGGGGACTGTCCTGCCTGTGGTGAGTGCCGCCCTCCTCATCTTACTAACTTTCTCTGCATTACAGTCTGGCACCAACAACCATGCCATGCCATGCTGCCATGTGATTGGATGATTAGCAATTTGTGTTACCAAGCAATTGAACAGGTGTACCTAATAAAGTGGTTGGTGAGGGTATATATATTTATAGATATAATAGAAGACAGCACTCTCTGGACTTACAAAATAAGTGCAACAAGTGCCTTTTATTAAGTGACTTTTCGGGGAATGTTCCCCTTCATCAGACCAACACAGAGTGAACAGCAAATATTTAAACCCCATTAGACCCTCCCCCTGTGTAAAAAAAATGCCAAACTGGTTGCCATGGCAACCAGTCAAAATTACAGTGAATAAAAAACAAACACATATTCCTTAACAGTGTAACATCCATACATAGTGAAAATAAAGAGTTAACCACTGCGGTACAGAGAACCCACCATCCTCCAAGTTGTCACAGATAATATTAGATCATATCAGATAAGAGTCATAAACCCCATAACATCTTAATGGCAAAACAAGCAGTATAAATGACATCCCATAATAATCATCATAGCCAAATGGAGACACGTAACCAGACAATTAGTAAGAGGATACTTATTACTAAAATGAAATGTCATTATGTGGTGTGGGGGATATGTACAGAGTTTCAGAGTATCTCTCTGAGGACCAGAGAGTCCCAGAGGTATGATTGTATATTCAAGACAAATGGTTGTAGTGTGGAGACAATAAATGTTGCAAGGAAGTGGTTGAAGTAGAGATCCATGGGCAGACCTCCGGGACTCTCTGAGCCTCAGAGAGATACTCTCCCAGATCACTGACATTGAACCTAATGATATCCTAGCTAGTTTGGATGTTAATAGCTTATATACCATCATCCCCCATGAAATGGGCATTGACATTGTGGCTGATTGCTTGAATAAATACCCATATGTTGGACCGTCACCTGAGTTCATTCTTGAACTGCTCACAGTGTGTCTCAAATTGAACCACTTCAAATTTGAGAAAGGATTCTATCTACAACTAGCAGGAATGGCCATGGGGTTGAACATGGCACCAGCATTTGCCAATCTGTTCATGGAACACATGGAAGAGAAGATACTAAAGGTATATGAACACACACAGATCCTACACTACAAGCGCTATATCGACAACATCCTCCTTATTTGGAGAGGCACAGTAAAAGAACTAAATGACTGGACAGGAAGCATAAATGCATCCACAGGGCCTGTTAAACTCAAAGTCACCGCCAGCACCCAAGAAGTAGACTTCCTTGACCTCAGAATCTATCAAGATGGTACATCACTGGGGAATACCTTATACAAAAAGGAGACAGATTGCAACTCTATCCTCCATGCAATGTTTTGCTACCCATGATCTCTTATTAAGGCCATTCCCAAGGCACAAATGCTCTGAGTCGTACTAAATAACACCTCAGAGGAGAGATGCAGACAACAACTGGACAAGATGGAACAAAGGTTTGCATCAAGGGGATACAGCAGGGAAATTATCTCTAATGCTAGGATGGCTGTGTCCAGTAAGGACAGTGACAAACCCAAGTCCAAGGCTGATACTACTCTGAATAAACAGAGGTTTAATTTCTCCACCACATATACCCCCCAGTCTAGTGCTCTGGGGATGATCCTTAGAGATCGCTGGAGGATAGTGAGATCAGATGAGTCGCTACCATATAAAGAATATAGGCCACCCAGAATTGGCTACAAACGTGGAAGAAACCTCAGGGATGTGCTTATGATAACGGACTCTGTCAGAAGCTATAGCATGGGTGCTAGAACTACATCTACAAGACTGGGCTCATTTAGGTGCCCCAGCTGTACAATGTGCAACTCCATGCTACAATGGAATAACTTCAGGCACCCCCATATGAACCAGGGATTCCCTATCAAACACCATCTCACTTGCACTACGAAGTACGTCATATATATGCTGAGCTGCATTTTTGACCTTTTTTATATCGGCAAGACATCAGATGACATAAAAAAAGCACATGGCTAACCACAGAAGTGCAATATGGACAGCAATCGATAAAGGTAAGAGTGCCTAACCTGTAGCCAGACACTTCTTAGAACATGGACATACTGTTAAAGACCTACAATTTATGCTCATGGACCACATCCCCCCACTAAAAAGAGGGGGTAACAGAGAAAAACTTTTACTTCAAAGAGAAGCCCAGTGGATCTACAAACTTGACACAATCCACCCCAATGGATTAAATATGGGAATAGACTGGTATTGCTTCCTTTGAGGGTTTATCCTCTGCCTTTTATATATGACTGTGGGATTTATGCCCTGATCATGAACTTGTATTGATTATATGAATATTTAGCACTATCATATTCTCTCTCTTTCTCTATCTCTATCTCTTGATCTCTCTATCTCTCTTTCTCTCGCGCAATTAGCACTCTAACGTAAGCTCTTAATAGCGATCCACTCGATCTGGCTCTTATTGATTTAATAACCCCCTGTTGCCTCATGCTCAATCTTTTTTTTCAACTTTTCACAGATGTGAGGTGCAGCAAATAGTAAGTACACATCTCCCTATTAGACTTGTGGGCGGGTGGAAAAATTTGTTTCGGTTCGTTTTGGATTGATTCGGATGTTTTCGAATTTCAGTTTTGGATCGATTCGAATTCGGATACATTCGAAAGGATTAGTTTCGGATTCATTCGGATTCAAATAAATTCGGATGTATTCGGTTCGAATTTGATTCGTAAAATCGGAAGTTCGGTATGTGTTAGGTGGGATGTGCTGTGTATTAGACTAGTATTATGTACTGTAATATTAGGTGTAACCCATAGCAGAGCGATATAACCTAATATACTGTACAATACTAGTGTAATTGTGATTAGTCCATGGCCATCCGAATGTAACGAATAAATCCGAACTAATTTGGATTTATTCGTTAGTTTTGGTGCTACGGTAATTCGGAAATTCGAATCGATCCGACGCTCCGAATTTGACAAATTCGTACGAATTTTGATTCGGAACGAAACGAAACGCACATGTCTACTCCCTATGTATTTGTATAGCAGCACACTCTCACTCTGCTGCAAACTAATCAGATCTAGTATGCTAATGAGCTAAAAGCAGTGTGAGAACGCTCTGCTATTTAAATACATAGGGCTGTTTGCTTTTGGATGCTATTAAACACTCAAAATGTTAAATCTTTGATTCTATCATTTGCGTAAAAAGTATTTACAGTACATGGAAAAAAATAATAATTTTTAAAGTATAATTTCCTGTCCATTATCTATTACTGACTTTCTGTAAATATGCTTGTGCAAATTTTGCATAATTTTAATATTAGTTTAAAATAATGAATATAAATTTGACTTGTTGATTTGTTGCCAACTGCATAATCATTAAATACACCTGAATACCAGGGAGGCTGAATCAACAGCTGAAGAAATGTTAAAGACATGAAGAAAAAAGCCACTGTGAGCCTGTCAACAATCACAAAAAAGTGTGTGGCAACCTAGGGAACAAAACCGATCAAATATGTAATTCACTAAATGTGAGAACCAAGGGTTTTCATGCTCACAGAGAGGGTGAATGGGCTGTAATTGACTCAGATCTGGACACACTTCATAAATGTGAATATGTTGCTTGACACATCAAGAAATATTTGGCCACAAATAGCTGCAAACAGTCACATTCAAATATCTAATGCTTGAATAAATACCCAGAAGGACATTGCACAAAAGCTTCAGTACCTCTGACGTAGGGAATTGAGATTACAATGACTATATTGGTAACAGGTAGGTCATCTTTGAATTTGGCAAGGAATGCTGCAGGAAGGTAGAACTGGCCTTATGAAGGTTGAATTGTCACTTTAGTATTTTGCCACTTCCCATAATTCCTTCCCATCATACACCATCTTCTGATGTTTGGTAAACATTAGAAATCAAAGATGACTAGTATCGTAAGTAGCAGGTACGTAACATGATGATATCTTTGGAGAGTTGAAATCTGGGGAAAAAGTGTGCAATGATGTGGGGGCAGGTGTGTTATGTTTTGTGGGGAGAAATACATATTAAAGGAGGATAATGTTTTGTTGGAGGACAGATAGGCAAGGCAGGAACATAATTGTCTATGACAAAACTGAGTTTAGAGATGAGTGGGTGGGCTGTAGTTGGAGCAAAGAGGTTCGAGAGGTATGTGTGGTCTTTGGTTGGAGCAGAAAGGTTCAAAAGGTGTGGGTGGTCTGTGGTTGTAGCAAAAAGATTCAAAGAGGTGTGGGTTATCTGTGGGTGGAGTAAAGTGGTTATAGAGGTGTAGCTGGTCTGTGGTTGGAACAGAGAGGTTATAGACGTGGGTGATCTGTGGTTGAAGCAGAGAGGTTAGAGATGTGTGGGTGGTCTGAGGTTGAAGCAGAGAGGTTAGAAGGGTGTGTGAAAATCTGTGGTTGGAGCAGAGAGGTTAGAGAGGTGTGTGATGATCTGTTGGCAGGGTAAAGAGGTTATGGAGGTGTGGGTGGTCTGTGGTAGGAGCAGAGAGGTTTGAGAGGTGTGTGATGATGTGGGTGAGGTAGAGAGGGTATAGAGGTGTGATTAGTCTGTGGTAGAAGTAGAGAAGTTAGAGAGATGTGGGTAGTCTGTGGTTGGAACAGAGAGGTTATAGAGGTGGGTGGTCTCTGGTTGAAGCAGAGAGATTAGAGAGGTGTGAGTGGTCTGTGGTTGAAGCAGTGAGCGTAGGGGGGGGGTGCGAAGATCTGTGGTTGAAGCAGAGAGGTTAGAGGTGTGTGATGATTTGTTGCCATGGTAGAGAGGTTATAGAGGTGTAGGTGGTCTGTGGTAGGAGCAGAAAGGTTTGAGGTGTGTGTGTGATGATCTGTGGTAGGAGCAGAGAGGTTAGAGAAGTGTGTGATGATGTTGGTTAGGTAGAGAGGATATGGAGGTGTGAGTGGTCTTTGGTAGTAGCAGAGAGGTTAGAGATGTGTGTGATGATGTGAGTGAGGTAGAGAGGTTATAGAGGTGTGGATGGTCTATGGTTAGTGCAGAGAGGTTAGATAGGTGTGTGACGATGTAGGTGAGGTAGAGAGGGTATAGAGGTGTGAGTGGTCTGTGGTAGGACCAGAGAGATTAGAGAGGTGTGGGTGGTCTCTGGTTGGAGTAGAGAGGTTAGAGAGGTGCTCGTGTTCTGTGGTTGGAGCAGAAAGGTTAGCGATATATGTGATAATCTGTTTTAGTAGCAGAGAGGTTAGAGAGGTGTGGGTGTTCTGTGGTTAGAGCAGAGAGGTTAGAGAAGTATGTGATGATCTGTGATAGGAGCAGCAAAGTTAGAGAGGTCAGAGTGGTCTGTGGTAGGAGCAGAGAGGTTAGAGAAGTGTAGGTGGTCTGTGGTAGGAGCAGAGAGGTTAGAGATTTGTGTGATGATGTGGGTGATGTTGAGAGGTTTTAGAGGTGTGGGTGGTCTATGGTAGGAGCAGAGAGGTTAGAGATGTGGGTGATGATGTGGGTGAGGTAGAGAGGTTATAGAGGTGTGGGTGGTCTATGGTAGGAGCAGAGAGGTTAGAGATGTGTGTGATGATGTGGGTGAGGTAGAGAGGTTATAGAGGTGTGGGTGGTCTATGGTAGGAGCAGAGACGTTAGAGATGTGGGTGATGATGTGGGTGAGGTAGAGAGGTTATAGAGGTGTGGGTGGTCTATGGTTGGAGCAGAGAGGTTAGATAGGTATGTGATGATCTGTGGTAGGAGCAGAGAGATAAAAAAGGTGTGTGATGTGGGTGAGGTAGAGAGGGTAAAGAGGTGTGAGTGGTATGTGGTAGGAGCAGAGAGATTTGAGAGGTGTGGGTGGTCTGTGGTTGGAGAAGAGGGGTAAGAGAGGTATGGGTGTTATGTGGTTGGAGCAGAGAGGTTAGCGATGTGGGTGATGATGTGGGTGAGGTAGAGAGGTTATAGAGGTGCGGGGGTGGTAGGAGCAGAGAGGTTAGAGATGTGTGTCCCCTTCCACGTTTTATATATATATATATATATATATATATATATATATATATACACATACAGTATATATATATATATATATATACACATACAGTATATATATATATATATATATATATATATATACATACACACATATATATGTCTATATATGTATACAGATCTGTTTATGTATGTATTTGTGTATGTATGTATTTACATACATATATATATACACACATAAACACATATGTATACATATATAGACATTTATATTAAGTATATATAAGTGCACTGGAGCCCTTTGCAGTTAGGGAGATGAAAACATGAACATTTAATTTATGCAAGTGTCATAGTGTGTATTTACTGTAAATATTTTACATTCCAATGTTCTGCACATAGCATATTCCTATATATATCTGTATATATCTATAACTATATATAATCTTCTATATATATATATATATATATATATATATATATATATATATATATATGTATAAATATTTATTGTACCAAAATACCATCATATATATGTAGAAATATGTATTTATGAATAAATAGAACATATTCTTCTATGTGAAGAACATTGGAATGTGAAATATTAATATTTTTATTTCGGGTTAGTGCACTTGAGAATAAACGTTCAGGTTAGTGTGCAGTTAGAGTGTTAGGGTTTGTTTCGACTTTTTTTCTCCATTGGATTCTATGGGGGTATAGGTTATCGTGCACGCAATATTCTAATTGCGCTAGAAGAAAGCTGTTACAAACGCAACCCGACGCACATAAAAAGTTTACTTCTAGTGCAAATAGCACTCTAACGTAAGCTCTTAATATCGATCCACACGTAATCTGGCCCTTATTGATTTAATAACCCCCAGCCGCCTCATGCTCAATCTTTTTTTTTTTTCTACTTTTGACAGATGGGAGGTGCAGCAAATAGTAAGCACACCGCTCCCTATGTATTTGTATAGCAGCACACTCTCACTCTGCTGCAAACTGATCAGATCTAGTATGCTAATGAGCTAAATGCAGTGTGAGAACGCTCTACTATTTAAATACATAGGTCTGTTTGCTTTTGGCTGCTTTAAAACACTCAAAATGTTAAACCTTTGATTATATCATTTGCGTAAAAAGTATTTACAGTACATGGAAAAAAATCATAAATTTTAAAGTATAATTTCCTGTCCATTATCTATTACTGACTTTCTGTAAATATGCATGTGCAAATTTTGCATAATTTTAATATTAGTTTAAAATAATGAATATGAATTTGACTTGTTGATTTGTTGCCAACTGCATAATCATTAAATACACCTGAATACCAGGGAGGCTGAATCAACAGCTGAAGAAATGTTAAAGACATGAAGAAAAAAGCCACTGTGAGCCTGTCAACAATCACAAAAAAGTGTGTGGCAACCTAGGGAACACAACCGATCAAATATGTAATTCACTAAATGTGAGAACCAAGGGTTTTCATGCTCACAGCAAGGGTAAATGGACTGTAATTGGCTCAGATCTGGACACACTTCATAACTTTGAATATGTTGCTTAGAGAGGAGCAGAATTATTGCTATTGAGATTATAAATAGGAGGGAACCCTGTAAGAAGGTCCAGACAGAGTAAAGGACAAAGGAGGCTGGAAGTGTTTCTGATAGCCAAGAATAGGCTGAAAAATTCAGGTGAGCTGGACTTCAGGTAAAACATCAATCTGTATAATGAAAGTTTAATTTTGACTTTAGGGTTCTTTTTAACACCATGCTTCCAATAGTAAAGGCACAGACATCAAAACATGTTTTAAAAACATCACAAAACAAATCAATAAAAAATACTCCTTATAAAACAGCCAAGTTGAGAAGCTTTTCTGCATGCCATTTAGTACATGAAGGCCATTGTCTCCCAATATAATTTTTATTCTATTTTATTCAAAATGTGTGGCTGAGGAGATATCTTACAACTCTTCCAATGTGTAATGAGTCAAAGAGGAAAAGTTAAATGTAAATCAGAACCAACCAGATTTAAAAAATGTCCACCAACAGTTCCTTACCCCAATCCTTGCAATGGGTATGAAACTTTTTTTATCTTGATTAAATGGAACATAACAAAATATTTCAGTCACAATGGCTATGCATCACTGCACAGGTTTATATTAAAATGCTGCTAAAATTTGATCTTCTGTGCCTCTCTTGTTAATAAGCCTTCCTGGTAATAATCTCCTCAGAACTCTAACCTCCTACTTGGGCCTACTACGTTACTATCTCTCTCAGAAGGGATATAGTGCTACGTCATCCAGCAGTATCAAGTGTTCCTCACCTTCACAGGCTAAAGTTCCAGGTCTGTTATATATGAGAGCATAAACCTAACACTGTATCTTCTAGTAAACTCACATTTAGATACCATATAAAATTGATTATATCACCTAAACTATTCTTAATGACCCCTCCATAGGTCATATAACAGGGTATTTATCCCCAATATCCTAACATATTATCAAGCCCATAACAAGTACCCTTATATATATTCACCCGTTTCTGATAGGATGGATATTACTGAACTCACTAACCGTGTGGGGGCTTTATCCCAAAACATGGATTTGATGCTTCAGGGACTTAGGGGTTTACAAACAGAAAACCAGGAGCTAAGAAAATATATACATGAACAAGCAATCCCCAAGGCTCCCATAGTGGAGTTACCTACCCCTGAACCCCAAGTCTGCCCCCCAGAAAAGTTTGCTGGGGAGAGGTCACAATTCAGAGACTTTAAGAATTCTTGTACCCTTTATTTTTCTCTTAAACCCCGCACATATCCAACAGAGAAAACTAAAGTTCTACCAGTAATTTCATATTTAAGAGGTGAAGCAAAAAATTGGGCTAATGCCTATTATGAAAATAACGATCCCATATTAAACTCGTTAGATTCATTCTTTAATGCCATGACATTATTGTACGAAGATCATGATAAGCAAAACACCGCAGAGAGTGCCTTAAGAAATCTGAAGCAAGGACGTCGCCCTGTGGAGGATTACATCACTGAATTCAAGAGATGGGCCCCAGATACCCACTTAGATACCAATTTCGTATTGGACTCTCTGACTCCCTGAAGGATGAGCTTGCTCGAACTGAAATTCCTGAAAATCTTGAGGCTCTGATGACCCTAACGATCTCCATTGACCGCTGCCTCAGGGAGAGGAAGTATGAAAGAGGGGTGAGTGATCATACATATAAAAGGTCTTTTGTAACCACTGATCCTTCTCTCATAAAATCCCAGGATGAACCAATGGACATTGCTTTTGTAAGAGGGCCACTGAAACCAGAAGAAAAGCTACGGCGCAAGCTGAATAACATGCCTTTATTGCGCTGCCAAGGATCATGGCGTAAAGGAATGCCCCAGTCTAAATAAAACCAAGAAGGGTAAGAATACCAACTCTCTCCATAAATCTCTACCCTCAATCCGTACATCCTCACACTTTACTCTCTCTGTTTCTTTACAGTGGCCCCACAACCAAGTTTCCACCCAGGTCATTATTGACTCAGGAGCTACGAACAATTTCATCAATTCCACTTTTGTCTTCACTCATAAGATACCTGTAATAAAGAAACACGTTCCACTTGCCATATGAGTCGTGGATGGTTCTTTGATAAATTGTGGTCTGATCACACACCACACAACTCCACTAACCATATGTTTTCCTTCAGGACACACTGAAACCTGCATGTTTGAAATCATACACTCACCTTTATTTCCACTTATTTTGGGTTTGGAATGGTTGAGGAAACACCAACCCACTATCCATTGGCTTAAGGGCTCTATATCTTTCAACTCGCCTTACTGTTCTACAAACTGCAAAATGACTCAGACTATACTACACCTAGACCACACCCCGTGTCACAACAAATACCGACAATATACTCTGACTTCATCGACATTTTTGACAAAATACAGGCACAAATTCTGTCCTATTGATTTGATACCAGGCTAAAAAAAATACCCTTTGGTCACATCTACCCCTTGTCAGACCCTGAGCTTATTCACCTCAAGGAATACTTGGACGAGAATCTGAAAAAAGGTTTCATTCGTCCATCCACCTCACCTGCTGGTTTGGGAATATTCTTTGTGAGGAATAAGGATAACAGCATCAGACCGATCATTGATTATAGGCAGCTAAACAAATGAACCATTAAAACAGGTATCCCCTTCCCCTTATTCCTGAGCTGATAGAATGCCTTCAGGGTGCGAAGATTTATACAAAGCTTGATTTAAGGGGAGCGTACAACTCATAAGAATTAGGAAGGGGGATGAGTGGCCCATGGTGTTTCACACTCGTTACGGCCTGTACGAATACACTGTGATGCCATTTAAGTTATGCAATGCCCCGGCAACCTTCCAGTACTTCATTAATTACCTCTTTAAAGATCTCCTAGACACCTGTATGGTCATCTATTTGGATGACATCCTCATTTACTCAGACACTATAGAGAACCACATAACACATGTAAGAACCATCCTTTTACGTCTCAGACAGAATCATTTATATGCTAAGGCTAAAAAATGCATATTCCATACGGATTCCATCTCCTTTCTTGGTTACAACATATCCCCTTTGGGAATCTTGATGGAGACCAATAAGGTTGATGCCATAACAAACTGGCCTACACCCAGTTCCAAGAAAGACGTACAGAGATTTTTAGGGTTCTCAAACTTCTATAGAAAGTTGATACAAAATTTCTCCAGCATAGTCAAGCCTCTTACTTCTCTGACTAGGAAATCTCTGAAGTTTTACTGGACCCCAGAAGCCAACCAGTCTTTCAATTTTCTTAAGGAACGTTTCATAACCGCTCCTGTCTTACAATTTTTGGATCCCACGAAACAATATTTCCTTGAGGTAGATGCATCTAACTATGCATTTGGTGCTGTTCTCTCTCAGAAGTTTTCAGCTGAACAAACCTTGCATGCTATAGCTTTTTACTCCAGGACAATGAATTCGGCCGAATTAAACTATCCGGTGGGTGAAAAGGAACTCCTGGCCATAAAGGCAGCTTTGGAATTCTTAAGGCACCTCCTCAAAGGTGCTAGGCATCTGATAACAACTTATACTGACCATAGAAACCTAGAGTACCTCAGAACCAACAAACCCCTGTCCGCACGACAGGTGCGGTGGAGTCTTTTCTTTACTAGGTTTGATTTTTCAATCACCTACCGCCCAGCTTCCAAAAATGCCAAGGCTGATGCCCTGTCTAGATGTGGTCCCAAACCTTAACCTAGTACCGTATCCGATACTATTATACCATCACATAGAGTCATAGGTCTCACCACCAACAGAACTAGCCTGTTCAGAAAACATCTATTGGAGGATTCCACAACAAACTCCTTAAATCTAATCAAACATCCAAATGGTCTTCTTTACTTGTGTCATAGGATCTATGTCCCAACTACTCTCAGAGATCAGATTCTCTGCGACGCCCACAATTCACCTCTATCTGGACATCCAGGAGTTTGCAAAATGATACATCTCATACAGAGAGATTTTTGGTAGCCAAAATTGGCACAATCTGTCAAACATTACATACAATCTTGCGCAATTTGCGCCACTTGCAAACCTTCACATAACCACCCTTATGGTTACTTGCTCTCTCCCAATCGCCGACCGACCTTGGCGATTTATTGCCATGGATTTTATAGTCGAATTACCTCCTTCTCTGAGTTACAATACTATATTCGTTGTAGTTGACCAATTCTCAAAGATGGCACATTTTGTGCCCTGCCATGGTACACACAATGCTTCGGAAACTGCTCAACGCTTCTTGAAGCACATTGTACAAATCCATGGTCTTCCAGAATCCATCACTACGGACAGAGGTTCCCAGTTTACCTCCAGGTTTTGCAAGACTCTCCGTATTGAAAGACATTTAACCTCAGCATATCATCCTCAATCCAATGGACAGACGGAGAGGACTAACCAAAACCTGGAACAGTATCTCCGATGTTACTGCACCTACCAACAAGATGATTGGTCTACTCTACTACCAACTGCAGAGTTCTCTTATAACAACACGATTAATACCTCAACCAAGTTGACACCATTTTATGTCAACTATGGTTTCCATCCCTCCTATCACCTTCTACAAAGAGACGACTCTACCTCACCTCTGGTAAACGGCACTATTAACACAGTTGCTCAAGCTTTTCCTATAATCCAAGAAACATTAAAGACAGCGCAGTCTAACCAAAAATTGTACTACGATCGCAAGAGATCCAAGCCCCCTGATTATAAAGTTGTTGACCTCATTTGGCTTTCCTCCAAGCATCTTAGACTGCAAATTCCAAGTAGGAAACTAGCAAGTTTATTCATTGGACCATTCATGATCAATAAAATCCTCAATCCAAATGCTGTCTCCTTGGAACTACCATCCACATACCGTATACATTCCACCTTCCATGTCTCTCTACTTAAACCATACCATTCCACCAGACCCACATCCCGGACTACCCCGGGTCCCGTACCTCTGGACGATGACCTTAGTTATGAGATTGCGGATATCCTCGATTCCAGGTATCACCATCGGACTCTGCAATACCTGGTCCGCTGGAAAGGCTATGGTCCTGAGGAGGATTCCTGGGAGCCATTTTCCAATTTATCTGCTCTCAGGCTTGTCTCCTTGTTCCACCGTCGTCACCCGGATAAACCTAGACCCTGACTTTTTGGGGTGGCCTTGAGGGGGGTATATATATTATTCATGCAGATGCCACTATCAATTTAAATTTCCTGGTCATGTGTTCACTACTCCCTACTTAAGGATCATCTGGCCTCTGATCAATGCTTGGTAATTTGACTCTACAGGATAATTCCTGAGCCTGTCTGTAAGCTCACTACAATCCTAGGCTGCTTAAACCTGCATCAGCTCAAACTGTTGCCTTTCAAGTTTCATAACGCAAGTCAACCTACCTCTCGGACCTGATTCTCCTACAACAACTAGTCCAGCATTAGTTTCTATCTCCGCTGCACAGCTCAGCATGTGACGTCACTCTGCACCTGGCTTGTTGCTGTTTTGAGTGCAGAGCTGACCCCGGACGTGTGACTTCAAACCTCTTGCCGCTGCTAGTGCGGTCCAGACCACAGACCTGAGCACTCCAACTTCCTGCAGCTGTAGAGCTAACCGGATTCCAGACTCCTATCCAAATTCTTTCGGTGAAGTGAGAATGTCCAAACAATTTGGGATCCCTTGTGAAATCCTGTAAAACCTTGTGCATTTGTGTGTGAGCGGGTTATTTTATATATAATCCTGAAAGGTGTTGAATGTGAGAGTTCCTTGACTAGTCAAGTAAATCCAGGTATTCTTAAGATCCGGATAAGCAATATTCAGCACCAGGTCTGCTATAAACTCTGCTGTTTGGCAGACTTACCTGGCTGTGTTCCCTGGCCAGCGTGTGTGCCGTACGTGGCGGAAGTGCTCACAGCTTCTCCACTGCCTGTTACATCTTGAGTCCATTTGTTGAACATCAGCCTGTCTGAAGGTGATATCTTGCAATGTTTTTCCTTTGATCCTCCCGGCTTTACTTCGCCCGGGTCTTTGAGGTCTTTGAGGTTCGTCTGTCGGGTTATCAAAATTGTGTGCCTCCACTGAAATCTTATACGCGATTCAGCACCAATAGTGCCTTTATTGTACATATAGAATTATTTAAGCCTAGATTAAGAAGTAAGTATACCTTCAGCTTGGTAGCGCTATTCATAATAAACAATAATAATAACAAAAAGTTGTATCCATATTGACATTGTAAATCAGTGTATATATATATAAACCTATTTAAGCCAAATTTAACATATATTGACATATGTGAATCAATATACATATAAATCTATTCAGTCTTATTTAAAATTAAAAATTAAGTGTACCCTCAGCTTAATAGCGCCACTCATAATAAAATTACAAGTTGTTTCCATTTGACCGTGTGGAGAGATCTCGGTCTTTTTTGAAAGGCTTAGAGGGCGAGACTGGATACAGATTTCTTTTTCTGACTTCTGTGCCTCTCTTGTTAATAAGCCTTCCTGGTAATAACCTCCTCAGAACTCTAACCTCCTGCTTGGGCCTACTACGTTACTATCTCTCTCAGAAGGGATATAGAGCTACGTCATCCAGCAGTATCAAGTGTTCCCCACCTTCACAGGCTAAAGTTCCAGGTCTGTTATATATGAGGGCATAAATCTAACATTCTATCTTCTAGTAAACTCGCATTTAAATACCATATAAAATTGATTATATCACCTAAACTATTCTTAATGACCCCTCCATAGGTCACCCTCAGTCTATGAGCAACCATAGGGTATTTAATTCCAGCTAAATACCCAAAGTGTGGTGTGAGACTGAGTGGAGAATACATATAGACTTTTATTTATATATATATATAAAATAATAATGAGTGGATGGAAAAAATTGCAAATAAGCCAAGTGTTGAAGTGATGAGTATACTCAAACACTTTCTCAATAGGAAGATATTTTCCTTTTTAATAATAATATTGGTGCAGACCCATTTAACGCTATTATCAACAATAATAAAGAAGAGAAATGACATAAAATAATGACATTTGTAAAGACTGGGAATACAGCACTCTTTTAGAAAAGACAAAACACTTGTAGAAGTTTACTAATGAAAAAGTGCTTTATTGTGCAGCCCGCAGGTCCAGACCAGGCCATATCCAACTCGGCAAAAAGCATAAAAATAAAAAACCAAAACAAAGTTTAGTGGCATATATCAAGAACTAAATCAAAAGTAATTAGCAATTGATGTGAAAAGGGCCGGCCCATGTATAAACCATGCAGTATGGAGCTAAGTTATTATGACTAAATCAAGTGCTGCAAAGGGGAAGGTTATTCACTCATGTACATCAGACCTGAAAAGGTTTTAGTGAAAGCTGAGACATTCAAAAGGTGAATACCTAACAGTCCCAAATGCAAACCTTGTCATGCATAATACATAAATGTAGGCATCAAACTTCAACCATGACAAGGAAAGGGTATGCAACACAAAAATGACTATCACATGTAATAGTAATCAAGCACATAGGACAGGAGTATGTTCCTTTAAGAGACTTGTAATGTTATATAGTCCCCAACTTGATGCAAATAGAACTGATACAAAGTCCCAAGGTAGAGAGCAAAAGGTTTAAGGTAAACAGTTTCTATCAATGTGCAGATGTAAACACATAATGAGAAAGACAGTTAGTTTATGAATTAATTCACACGGCCCGTATGATAGTATGCATATAGCGGACAAGCGTGTTAATGCGGCAACAAGTATCGGATGATACAAAGCAAGCAAGCCAAGCTGAAAAGGGAGTAATGGGGATGCAGGAGGATATAAACTTATCAAACAGTACCCCTCTGTCAACTGCACCCTTCCACTAAGGTCATCATGGAAACTTATAACCTTTTCAAATCTTCCGATCACTTTAAGCACCACTCTTGAGGCGATCAACATTCATCCGCTGTTTTCCAAGTGATGTCGATTTTACCTTTGTAGCATGCTCATCTACCTTCCATTTTGGGCTCCATAACACACAGGTGATAGCCAGTGATAGCCAAAACTTGACATCTCTGTCACGCTGCAAGGTTCAGCAGCAAGCTCCAACGGCCAGCATGGACGCTACGTGGGTCGGCTACGCAAAGACGCCAACACGTGTTTCACCCCACGTCATTAGGAGAACGGGGCTTCCTCAGGGCATTATATATATATATATATATATATATATATATATAAAAACACAGTATTTATCCCCAATATCCTAACATATTCGGATGTATTCATTTCGGATTTCATTCGTACATTTGGAAGTTTGGTATGTGTTATGTTGATTCAGATGGTTCCAAGATACACAAACTGAATTATTTCACTGTTCTATCTCACTAAATTTAATTTTTATAGTGAATTCTGATTAGTCCATGGCCATTTGAATGTAACGAATAAATCCGAAATAATTCGGATTTATTTATTACAAATGCATTCGGATTAGTTTCGTTTCGTTGATAGGTTAATTCGGAAATTCAAACCGATTCAAATCTCAAAATTTTGCGAACGAAACGCACATGTCTATTTTAAAGTTGTTTACAATTGCATGCCCTATCTAAATCATGAAAGTTTAATTTTGACTAGACTGTCCCTTTTAACACATCTTATTGATGTGTTTAGGCTTGTCATTTTTATTCTTTCTTGACTTCAACTATAGAGATCTGCATTGCACTATTTTGACTTACTATCGTTGTGTACATCTGAGATCTGACATTAACTTGAGCATCTATTCTGGATTTACCTGCTACTATTTTTTCCAGCCTCACCACTATATTCAGAATTAACACTACTTGCTCAGAATGGTGAATCCAGTCTTAAGTGGAATCACCTTTTGAGGCCAATTAACCTTTTTCCTTATCTAGCTGCTTCCAAGCTCATTTAATCTCTTAAAGAACATACACAATTCACCCATTTTAACTGTAATATGCTGGTCTGTTTTTAATAATGAGTTTTTTCATCTCATTTTATGATCGTCAGATTCCAAAGTAGAAATGAGTCTTTAGGCAGGTGTAAAAATGCTGTATAGTAAGATTGCTTTTCAAATAAATAATGTTAATAGTTTATTTTCTATCAATTAACAAAATACAAAGGGCTAGATTACAAGTGAGGCGCAAACAGTTTTGTGCTAGTTTAATCGTGTTTCTCCATTGACTTCTTTGCAAAAATGTGACACGCAGAAAATTAAGTTAGTTTTTTTGCGCTCTTCGGGTTACCGCTAGCCATTTTTAAAAAAACAACAACTTGTAATAGGAACTCAACCAGACTAGCACAAAAAGCTTAACACTAGCAGAGTTTTTTTGCGATCGCAAAAAAATAATTACTGCACCACTTGTAATTTGGCCCAAAGTGAGTAAACAGAAGAAAAATCTAAATCAAATCAATATTTAGTGTGACCACCCTTTGCCTTCAAAACAGCATCTAATTATTTTAGGTACACTTGCACACAGCTTTTTAAAGAATTCAGCAGGTAAATTGTTCCAAACTTCTTGGAAAACTAACTAAACAGTTCTACTGTGGATTTAGGCAGCCTCAGTTGCTTCTTTCGGTTCATTTAATCCCAGACAGACTCGATGATGTCAAGATCAGGGCTCTGTGGCCACCATATTATAAATTCCAGGATTTCTTGTTCTTCCTTACACTGAAATATAGTTCTTAATGACTGTGGTTGTATGTTTGGGGTCATTGTAATGCTGCAGAATAAATATGGGGCCAATCATATGCCTCCCTGATGATATTGCATGATGGATAAATATCTGTCTGTACTTCTCAGCAATGAGGTTGCAACTCAATTTGCAGCAATGCAGCCCCAAGCTTGCAAGGAAGCTCCACCATGCTTCACTGTTGCCTGCAGACATTCATTCTTGTACTGCACTCCAGCCCTACGGCAATCAAACTGTCTTCTGCTAAAGTAAAATATTTCTAACCACATCTGACCAAAATTCTCCAGGCAGTAGATGGCTGTACCAGGGTCCCACTGGTTTCTGCTAATTCTGAGCTGACACCGCTGCTGGACATCTTCCAATTGCTAAGGGACGTAAGCATGATGTGTCTTTCATCTGCTGCACTAAATTTCCTTGGCCAACCACTGTTTCTATGTTCCTCAACATTGCATGTTTCTTTGTGCCTCTACAGAAAACCTTAGACAGCACATCTAGAAACCCCTTGTCTGCCTTGAAATTTCTGCCCGTGAAAAGACCTTACTGATGCAGTATAACTATCTTATGTATTGTTGCTGTGCTCAGTCTTGCCATGGTGAATGTCTTCAAGAACCTTACATTGTTGGCAGAGTTTGGCTATTCCTAACCCAGATTTAGTCATCCTGCACAGCTTTTTCTATTTCAGTTAATGATTGTGTTTCAACCTACATTTCTTTCATACAGGTGGTGAGAGTCCACAATCCCTTACTCATGGGAATTACTCTTCTCTACCATTAGAAGGAGGCAAAGATTGCCAAACCCCAAGAGTTGTATAAAACCCCTCCCACCTCACACATACCTCATTCTTTACTTTGCCTCCGCTGGAGGTGGTTGAAGAATGAAGATGTGCATATCGTTCTTGAGAGAAAGGGGTTTTCAGTCTATAATATCAACATTAGGAAAAAGATAATAAGGGTAAATAAGTCTTACATAAAGATAGGGAATTCAGCACTCTCTACACATAAAGGGCAACAACAAAAATATTTATGCCAATATAGATACAGAGTATAAAGAGTAACAAGTGTGAGGACCTGATACAAGCAAGAGACAAAAACTTGAAAAACAAATATATGTTCAAAGCACTAAAGATTTATAGAAGAACAAAGTCATCATAGTGAAAATAGAATATAAAAAATTGAAAAACAAAAAATATTTTTTTAATTATATTCAAGTGAGTCATATGACAGGTCTCATGGGGAGTATAGCAAGGATATCAATATGAATTGGCTAGTATAGCATAGCTTCAATGTAGAGAAATTACAACACCTCAGTCAGAGGACAGCCCCAAATGGTATTAGAGGGAACTGCTGTCATGTACATAACATGGAGGATCTATGTAATTAACTCAAAACTGAAGCAAACAATGTGAATAAGATAGACAGCTATGTGAACCAACAAAATTGAACCGTGGTCCTATTCCATTATTCCTAGCTGAAGTATTCAGGCGATCGGCCTGCTTTGAACACTCTAATTTTTTCAAAGTAAACGCTTCGGGCCCCCCGGACACTCAGTCAAGAGCATCGGGGAGGCGCCGAGAGGTAGGGGCTTGGACAGGCGGTATCGAACTGGCAGTCCGCCACGAGGATCACGGTCCTATTTTGTTGGTTTTCGGAACCGGGGCCATGATTAAGAGGGACGGCCGGGGGCATTCATATTGCGCCGCTAGAGGTGAAATTCTTGGACCGGCGCAAGACGGACCAAAGCGAAATCATTTGCCAAGAATGTTTTCATTAATCAAGAACGAAAGTTGGAGGTTCGAAGACGATCAGATACCGTCGTAGTTCCGAACATAAATGATGCCGACCAGCGATCCGGCGGCGTTATTCCCATATTATTTTTGGTCTCAAGGTCCATGGTTCTATTCCACGTTCCCAAAAATATAATTTTAGTTCCAAAAGATTTTTTTAGGTCGTTCTAAATTAATAAATACATTATTAACAAACTTCTTTTGTACATATTATTATACACTTAATTTAGTTCATTGGATGTTTTCTCTTTGTCTGCAGAACTTGTGACCGGAGGGATGTTTTTTGTCTCTCAGCACTTTCTTTAATATTGTAAATACGTTAATCTGCACTATTTTTATGTTACAACTTAGAGTATATTAGAATTGTCACATTTGTGTATATATACTTAAATAAGTGTTTGTTTTTTTGTTACCTTATGGTTGCAATTAATATTTTCATCTCTTCCTGGAGGCGTGTTCTATACGGCCTATAAATGGCCAAGCTTTTCACAGTGACGTCAGCCCTGAGGAAGTCCCTGTCAGTCAAAGGGATGAAACGCACGTAGGCAGTGGCAACAGCTGTTTTTCTCGATGAGACACCTACTCTATGGGATTCGCCATTTTACACGCTTTAACTTTGAAATAAAGTTGGATTTGTTGGAGCCTCTTTGCACGCCACTATGAATGTGCATTATCTGGAGAAGCAGTAATTTCGTCAACTGAACTATTCTAAAGTTGTGAGTTGTCTTGATTTGCTTGTCCTATTGGCAGAGAAATGTGATGTTTCCTACCGTATGTTAAAGTGGATGCCTGGACATTGTTTTCACAACCACCTGGATGGACTGAGTATTAAGTTCTCCCTAATAAGGGTTAAAATGAATGTGCAATAATTTTGCTTGTTACTATCTGTGCGTTGTGCTTTGATTATAACTCACTTCACCTTTTATTACACTATACCGTTCTGCCACAAACATCGATCCTCATTATACATCAAGACAGTGTTATCCCTTTTCATTTTGGGACTGTCCTCTGATCGTGGAGTTGTGTCTGGCTTTAGGTATATCGAATCGCTGTAATATTCTCCATCACCCACTTAAGTTCTTGCGTGTATACATAGCTGTTTTCATTGGCTATCTTATTCACATTGTTTGCTTCAGTTTTGAGTTAATTACATAGATCCTCCATGTTATGTACATGACAGCAGTTCCCTCTAATACCATTTGGGGCTGTCCTCTGACTGAGGTGTTGTAATTTCTCTACATTGAAGCTATGCTATACTAGCCAATTCATATTGATATCCTTGCTATACTCCCCATGAGACGTGTCATATGATTCACTTGAATATAATTAAAAAAATATTTTTTGTTTTTCAATTTTTTATGTTCTATTTTCACTATGATGACTTTGTTTTTCTATAAATCTTTAGTGCTTTGAACATATGTTTGTTTTTGAAGTTTTTGTCTCTTGCTTGTATCAGGTCCTCACACTTGTTACTCTTTATACTCTGTATCTATATTGGCATAAATATTTTTGTTGTTGCCCTTTATGTGTAGAGAGTGCTGAATTCCCTATCTTTTTATAAGGCTTATTTACCCTTATTATCTTTCTCCTAATGTTGATATTATATCTAATTATAGGATCTGCACCTCTAACTATACTATACACATTTTTTGACTTAAAATATTTTTAGCAACTCCCTTAAAATTATTTTTCGGTTTTCAGTCTATGTTGAAGCACGGTTGCCCTCAGAGTACAGTGCTTGTCAGAGGGATGTATTTAGGCTATGGTTTATGTTGCTTTATTTTCACTTTATGGGAAATCTTTCATAAACCCTCTGTAATCGGTCGTAGAGATGTATCTTCTGCCTACCTTAATGGATCTACAGATATACTCCTATTCCTTAACTTCTGCTGATTTGTTTCAGTACTGGTTTGGCTGTTTGCTACTTGTTTGCTAGTGGATGAGTGTCTATTGGTAAGTATATTTTATTTTTTAAAACAATAGCAACATATAGACACTCAATTAGCTATCTTATGGACATTTTTTGATGTTATCTCTATATATGGCCCTGGGACAGATCTTTTACCATGTCCTTGCTTTTGCACGCGGCTTTTTGCATGCTTAGTTTTTTGCACGTCGGCCTGTTTTCACGCATCGGGATTGCGCATGTTGGGTTTACGGTCATCGGGTTAGTGCATGTCCCTTAACCTCTTATATGCTGCAGGTTTTTTCATGCGCTGGGTTTGCTTGTGGAGTTACAACTTGTCCCTTTAGTTTTATTGTGCAGTGATGTACGCATGTCGGGTTAGTGCACGTCTCCTCAGTTATGTGCTCATCTGGTTTGTGGTACACATTTATATTTAAATAGTTAGTTGTTTGGCATGCGTTCAGAAGTAATATTATTTACTCCTGTTCTTTTCATCTCGGCTTAGTTTGCATTGTTACGGTAAAAGCTACATAGTTGGGAGTAAATTGGTAGTGGGAGTTTTTTTAAGGGGTTTTATAGTGTTTATTGCATTGCTTTGCCATATGCTATAATGGAGCAGCAGGGTTCTGTCCCTAAATTTACCCAAGAAACTAAGTTTACTGAATGCCTTTCTACCATAATAAGGTGTGCTTATTGTAAAAAAGCTGAAGTGCCCTCTTCATCTCATTTATGTGGCTAATGTTTAGATTTGTTAATGCATACAGGCCAATCTAATGCTGTTTCTTTGGGTACTAATGCACCTACTCTTTGTTCATTACAGGTTAATGCTGAAGTGGTGCCTTACTGCAGTCTCTGAGGCATTGACTGCTCTCCCGTCTTATTTGTTTAAAGTTGAACATATTCGTTCTCTCTTAAAATAGATCTTAGTCACTTTAGGGGTTAAAGATCCTAAAACTTTTGATGATAAACCTTGTAATCATTTAAATTCAGTTTTTAGGACCATTGTTTTCCCTGTGCCTGATGCTGTCTATGACATAATTACTAGGGAATTATCTAAGCCAGGTATGTATTATAGTCCTTCTGCAAGGTTTAAAATGTTATATCCTTTACCTGCTGCTAATCTAGAGTTATGGGAAACAGTTCCCAGGGTGCATGGGGAAATTTCCACTCACTAGCTAAATGTACTACAATTCCGTTTTAACTTCTTTTAAGGACCCTTTAAACAGAAACAGCGAGATTACGAGTTTTGCGGTAACAGGGGTGCGTTGCTAATGCTTAGTTTCAGCTCACCGCTCACCTAAAGTAACGCTGGTATTACAGTTTTTTTTAAAGCTGGCGTTAGCCGCAAAAAGGTGAGCGTAGAGCAGAATTTAGCTCCACATCTCAACATCTCACCTCAATACCAGCGTTGCTTACGGTAGCGGTAAGCTTGCAAAACGTGCTTGTGCACGATTTCTCCATAGGAAACAATGGGGCTGAGCTGGCTGAAAAAAAACCTAACACCTGCAAAAAAGCAGCGTTCAGCTCCTAACGCAGCCCCATTGTTTCCTATGAGGAAAGGAATTTTATGTCTGCACCTAACACCCTAACATGAACCCCAAGTCTAAACACCTCTAATCTTATACTTATTAACCCCTAATCTGCCGCCCCTGCTATCGCTGACACCTACATTATAATATTAACCCCTAATATGCCGCTCTGGACACCGCCGCCACCTACATTATACTTATGAATCCCTAATCTACTGCCCCCAACATCACCAACACCTTCATTATAGTTATTAAAGCCTAATCTACCTCTGACAACGTTGCCACAACTATATTAAATTTATTAACCCCTAATCTGCCACCGTCGCCGCCAACGTCGCCGCCACTATAATAAATTTATTAACCCCTAAACCCCTAAAGTCTAACCCTAACCTTAACACCCCTCGAACTTTAATATAAATTAAATACATCTAAATAAATTTACTAAAACTAAATAAATTATTCCTATTTAAAACTAAATACTTAACTATAAAATAAACCCTAAGATAGCTACAATATAACTAATAGTTACATTGTAGCTATCTTAGGATTTATATTTATTTTACAGGCAACTAACATTGCAATCAGCCAATAGGATTGACCTCACATTCTATTGGCTGATTGGAACAGCCAATAGAATGCAAGCTCAATCCTATTGGCTGACTGAATCAACCAATCGGATTGAACTTCAATCCTATTGGCTGATTGGGTGGGTTTTAGAGTTGTAAATCATAGTTTTTCCTTGCATTCTTTTAGAATTCCTAGGATTCTTCAGTTTTGCAGGATGGCTTAGATAAGGGTTTATCTACCAATTCCCTGAAAGGGCAGAGTCAGCTCTTTCAGTTTTGTTTCACAGAATGATTGCTTATCTTCCTGATGTTCATTGTTTTGTTCAGGCTCTGGTCCAAATTAAACCTGTTATCAAGCCTATTCTCCTCCTTGAAATCTTAAGCTAGTGTTGAGGGTTTTTCAGGCTCCTCCTTTTGAGCCTATGCATAAAACATTAAACTACTTTCTTGGAAAGCGTTGTTTCTTTTGGCTATATCCTCTACTAGAAGAGTTTCTGAATTGTCTGCTCTTTCTTGTGAGTCTCCTTGTTTGATTTTTCATCAAAATAAGGCTATTTTAGATAATATTGGTAATAATATATGTTTCTTTAGATAATATTGGTAAATACATTTTTGTTCCTTCTTTGCATTCTCTTGATGTTGTTGTTTGTTTGTTCTTTTCTCTGGTCCTAGGAAAGGTCAGAATGTCTCTGCTATTTCTTTAGCCTCTTGGTTAAAACTTTTGATTCACAAAATTAAATTAAACTAAATTACATATTAAAAAAACCTAACCCTACTAAAACTATTTAAATATACAATTAAACATTAACACAAAGTCCTAAATTACAAAAACAAACACTAAATTACGAAAAATAACAAACCAAATTATCAAAAATATTTTTTTTACACCTAATCTAATAGTCCTATCAAAATAGAAAAGCCCGCCCCAAAATAAAAAAAAAAACCCCTAGCCTACAATAAACTACCAATGGCCCTTAAAAGGGCCTTTTGTGGGGCATGAAAGCTCAATCCTATTGGTTGATTGGAACAGCCAATACGATTTTAGCAGCTCTAATTCCTATTGACTGATTGAAATCTTTCAGCCAATAGGAATGCAAGGGATGCCATCTTGGATTGCGTCACTTACTTAGAAGAATCAGTGTACGTTGGAGACCATATGAAGAGGATGCTCCGCGCCGGATGTCTTCAAGATGGACCCACGCCGGCTGGATGAAGATAGAAGAGGCCGTCTGGATGAAGACTTCTTACTGCCTGGATGAGGACTTCGCCGGCTGGATGGATCCTTCAAGCGGGACTTCAAGAACTGTAAGTGGATCGTCAGGGGTTAGTGTTAGGTTTTTTTAAGGTTTTTTTGGGTGGGTTTTATTTTTAGATTAGGGTCTGGGCAGTAAAATAGCTAAATGACCTTTTAAGAGCAATGCCCATACAAATGCCCTTTTCAGGGCAATGGGTATCTTAGGTTATTTTAGATAGATTTTTAATTGGAGGGGTTGGTTGGGTGGTGGGTTTTACTGTTGGGGGGTTTAAAAGAGCTGTTATCTTTGGGGCAATGCCCCACAAAAGGCCCTTTTAAGGGCCATTGGTAGTTTATTGTAGGCTAGGGTTTTTTTATTTGGAGGGGGGGTTTATTTTGATAGGGCTATTAGATTAGGTGTAAAAAAATATTTTTGATAATTTGGTTTGTTATTTTTCGTAATTTAGTGTTTATTTTTTTGGTAGCTTAGTGTTTTTTTGTTGTAATTTAGGACTTTGTAATAATGTGTAATTGTATATTTAAATAATTTTAGTAGGGTTAGGTTTTTTAATATGTAATTTAGTTTATTTAATTGGTAGTTTAATTTAATTGTGGTATAATAGTTAGGGTAGGTTAAATAATAGTTTAAAATTAGTTTATTTTAATTCTACAGGTAAGTTTTAATTTATTTGAAGATAGGGACGTTGTAATTTTAATTTAAAGTTAAGGGGTTGTTAGGTTTAGGGGTTAATAGCTTAATGTAGTTTTTACAATGTGGGGGGCTGATGGTTTAGGGGTTAACAGGTTTAGTTAGTGGTGGTGATGTGGGAGGCCAGAGGTTTAGGGGTTAATAAGTTTATTTAGTGGCGGCGGTGTCGGAGAGCAGTGGGATAGGGGTTAATAACTTTATTTAGGTTGCGGCTGTGTCAGGGGCAGCAGATTAGGGGTATTTAGACTCAGGGTTTATGTTAGGGTGTAAACGTAAGTTGTTTTTTTCTACCATAGAGATCAATGGGATATGCTTCATTCTCTTGCAGCATCGAACATAAGCTTTCGGTGCTTTCATACTTCCATTGATTTCTATGGTATCCGCGGCCACAAGGGTGGTGGATTGAAAAACAGGTATGCTGCATCGGAATAGCCGCCAGCGTACCTGTTAGAAGTTTGATAAATTGGAAAAAGTGTCAAATAGAGCCGAATGTGTATTCGGAACATCTGTAATGACTTAAGAATTGATCTGCGTCGGATTGAGAAAGATTTTTTACTTTCCTTTTTGCTTTAGTATTCTAAATGCACTCCTATAGAGGTTTATGTTAGATCAGTGATTATTTGTCACTGCTTAATCTAAGCTTATGTCTATAATGCCCTTTTAACTCAAGTCCATCAATTCCAAGTTTACTAGGTTGTATGTGTGAGGTGTGAGGGGGTTTTATAGAGCTCTTGGGGTTTGGGAATATTTGCCTCCTCCTATTGGTAGAGAAGAGTAATTCCCATGATTAATGGATCATGGACTTTCAGCACCCTGTAAAAGCATAAATTATGTTTTTATATTCATGATTATTAGCACCTGTTTAGTATAATTATTTTATTATGCACCTGGCTAAATGCCTACAAAATCCCTGACTTTGCGCAAGTGTACCTGGAATTGATGCTATTTTGAAGGCAAAGGGTGGTCACGCCAAATTGATTTAATTTCGATTTTTCACTTGCTTTACATTTTGTTATTTGATCAAAAATAAACTATTAACATTTTCTCTTTTTGAAAGCATTCTTACTTTTTTCACAGCTGCCTAAAGCTTGTCCTATGTAGTCATAACCCCAAGAGCGGCTTCTTTTGCCTAGGACTAGATTATATATGGAGTGCTAATTTATTGCGCCCCTGTAAATGGGCAAATTTGCCCATTTTCTGGAGCACGATAAATAACTAGCCATTACAAGTGGCTGGTTATTGCTTCCGCTAGATCGTAGTAACAATTAGTGCTCAGAAAATTAACCAGAAGTCAGACCTCTTGTTCATTTTTAAAATGTACCCCAACTGCCCCCACAATAAAGTGTGTAGTGCCTTTTTGAAGATAAAAAAATATGAGCATCTGTTTTAAAAAAAAATCACTGCACAGAGCAGTTTTTAGTGCTTAAAGTTGGCACTGAAAAGTGCCTTGACATTGCGGTCTATGGGGACTATGTGTTCTTTATAAATATATATGTATATGCTTATATCCATATATATTTATATGTTAATATGTGTACACATATTACCAAACAAATATATATGTATATATTCATATACATATATATTTAAATTTGCTTCCCATCACTGTGCAACTTACCCCCTTCGCTGCGCTAGGTACTGATAACATGAGAACGAGGTTCCCATTTAAGAATAGGGAAGCGCAATCTCGTGAGCGCAAGGCTTCCTCACGTTTGCATTGCACCTAACTTGTAATACCAGTGCTCTGATATAACTGAGTAGAGCGCAAATATCGCGATCGTGTAAGTGATATTTTGCACTCTACTAGTAATCTGGGCCAATATGTCTTATTTCTACCGATATAATGAATTTTATTAGTAGAAAAAATTGCATTCAGACATATTAGACAACATAACCATTATTAAATAAATTGGCCACCATATTTTATTTCTATGCTAGCCATGTATATTTTACTTATTTTAAGCTGTGCAGAAAATCTGTGATAATAAGAATGCAAAAGCCTGAGAAAGTCTGTTTATTATAATTATTAGTATTTACTAAATCTTGGTGTAAGAAAAATATATTTCATGGTTATAACATAATCATAATTTGCATAACTTAACTAATTAGGATGGGCACACTGCTAATGAATGGAATGCCATAGGAAAGAATGCCAAAACCACCCTAGTTTAATTCAACGTTTTTGCATTGGGTTTGAATGGGAAACTGATGCCTAAGCAAATTATTAAGTGAGCTGCTCATTAATTAATACAAAGTGCATATTGTATTAAACACATTCCTGGAATTGTCCTCATTGCAGGCAGGTTTTTTTTAGTAAGTGATTTTACTTTATATTATTGTAGTTTTAAAGCTATTTTTAAAGTTTTTTTTAATTTTTTTTAACCAAAAGTGTGATTGCCAGCAGTAAAAAAAAAAAAAATCAGTTTTTTAAGTTGTCCATTGTGAGATGGATACATTTTGGTACTTCTGCAAAATTGCATTATGTGGACAAACTGTCAAAGTTATAAATGATAGTATATAGCTTACCAGTTTATCTTCAGACTCCAGGGCATTTTATTTAGAGTTACAGCTCGTAGAATGTCATTTTTTTTTAAAATTATCCCTGTGTGTTTAGCTTTATGCAATTTCTTTCTGAATTTGAGTAACAGACATCCTTCATACCTATATGATTTGTCGATGTTGTGAAGGATACGCAGGTGCTCATTTATAAGATATTGAGCATTTGCAGAATTTAGCAGCATAACTGTGTAGTACATCTTTCGCTTGTTAGCAATCAAATTTATAAAATCTGAGTGTAAGACAATGTACATTTAACATGCTTATAACCAAATGTTTTTGTCACAAACAATTACATTGTTAAAGGGATAGACTAGTCAAAATTATACTTTCATGATTCAGATAGAGCATGCAAGTTTAAGCAACTTTCTATTTTATTCCTATTATCATTTTTTATTAGTTCTCTTGCTATCTTTATTTGAATGTAAGCTTAGGAGCTGGACCATTTTTAATTCAGCACCTGAGTAGTGCTTGCTGATTGGTGACTACATTTAGACACCAATCAGAAAGTGCTACCCAGGTCTGAACCAAAAATGGGCTGGCTCCTATGCTTCCATTGTTGCTTTTCAAATAAAGATAACAAGAGAATGAAGAAACATTGATAATAGGAGTAAATTAGAAGGTTGCTTAAAATTGCATGCTCTATCTGAATCCTGAAAGTTTAATTTTGACTAGACTTTTCCTTTAAGTTGCTTTATATTTTCTTATATATTGAGCATATGTTGTTGTCATAGTAACCTTGATCATTGCAACATGAAAACTGTTATCTAGACGTTGTTGACAAGATTATAATTTAACTAATTCAGTTATTAAAGGTACAGTAAAGTCAAAATTAAACTTTCATGATTTAGATAGAAGTAAATTGGAAAGTTATTTAAAATGTCATGCTGTTCTATCACATTTGTTCTCTTGGTATTCTTTGTTAAAGACTAAACCTAGCTTAGGAGGATGCACATGTCTATAGCAGTCTATGGCAGAAGTGTTTGTAACTATGTATAATATTGCTATAAACAATGTTGGAAACACTGCAGTCAGATGGCACTGCACAATCCGAATATCACCTAGGATCAACCTTTAACAAGAAAACAAAGCAAATTTAATAAAATAAGTCATTTAGAAGGTTGTTTAAAATGTCATACTCTACCCAATCAATTTAAGTTTAATTTTGACTTTACTGTCCCTTTAAGTATTTTCATCACTGCATGCACTAATTTTTCTTTCATGTAATTGGCAAGAGTCTATGAGCTAGTGACGTATGGGATATACAATCCTACCAGGAGGGGCAAAGTTTCCCAAACCTCAAAATGCCTATAAATGCACCCCTCATCACACCCACAATTCAGTTTTACAAACTTTGCCTCCTATGGAGGTGGTGAAGTAAGTTTGTGCTAAGAATTCTACGTTGATATGCGCTTCTCAGCATTGTTGAAGCCCGATTCCTCTCAGAGTACAGCAAATGTCAGAGGGAAGTGAAGGGAGTATTACTTATTGAATACGATGATTTCCCTAACAGGGGTCTATTTCATAGGTTCTCTGTTATCGGTCGTAGAGATTCATCTCCTACCTCCCTTTTCAGATTGACGATATACTCTCGAATTTACCATTACCTCTACTGATAACTGTTTTAGTACTGGTTTGGCTATCTGCTATATGTGGATGGGTGTCTTTTGGTAAGTATTATTACACCTCAGCTATGGTTTGGCACTTTATGCATTTATATAAAGTTCTAAATATATGTATTGTACTTATATTTGCCATGAGTCAGGTTCATGTATTTCCTTGGGGAATATATTTGGGGAATATAAACATTTTTTTTAAGAAATGTATTTCTTACCTGGGGTTTAGTCTTTTTTTAATTGACCATTTCTTGCAAATTAGGCCTGCGGGTGCGTCAAATCCTAAACTTTATTTCGTCATTCTTGGCGCGAGAATATTTTTGGCGCGGAAAGATACGTCTATGATGCAACTTTGTCATTTCCGGCGTCATACTTGACCTGAATATAAATAGGCCTTCCTTAGATAGACGCCGAGACCTTTCACACGGTTGCGTCGTTAGTGACGTGAGTGTGTAATTTCCGGTTATTTTTGGCACCAAAAAAGTTTTAGTTACGTTTTGCGTCATACTTGGCGCCAAACTTTTTCATTATTTCAATACCCCATTGATGTTTGCCTCTTGCCTTTTTCTCTATCAGAGGGCTATGCTATTTGCATTTTTTCCCATTCCTGAAACTGTCATATAAGGAAAGAGATAATTTTGCTTTATATGTTGTTTTTTCTCTTACATTTTGCAAGATGTCTCAATCTGATCCTGCCTCAGAAGTTTCTGCTGGAACATTGCTGCCTGACATCGGTTCTACCAAAGCTAAGTGCATTTGTTGTAAAATTGTAGAAATTATTTTGCCGAATGTCATGTGTAATAGTTGTCATGATAAACTTTTACATGCAGATAGTGTATCCATCAGTAATAGTTCATTGCCAGTTGCAGTTCCTTCAACTTCTAATGTGCATGATATACCTGTAAATTTTAAAGAATTTCTTTCTGATTCTATCCTGAAGGCTTTGTCTGCATTTCCACCTTCTAATAAACGTAAAAGGTCTTTTAAAACTTCTCATTTAGTTGATGAAATTTCAAATGACCAACAACATAATAATTTAACCTCTTCTGATGAGGATCTATCTGAGTATATGCGTTCTTTATTAAAAGAAGTGTTAATTACTTTGGATATTGAGGTAACCAGTCCTCTTGACGTTCAGTCTCATAAATGTTTAAATGCTGTTTTTAAACCTCCTGTGGTTTCTCCAGGAGTTTTTCCTATTCCTGAGGCTATTTCTGATATGATTTCTAAGGAATGGAATAAGCCAGGTACTTCTTTTATTCCTTCTTCAAGGTTTAAAAAAATTGTATCCTTTACCAGCAAAATCTATAGAGTTTTGGGGAAAAATCCCCAAAGTTGATGGGGCTATTTCTACTCTTGCTAAACGTACCACTATTCCTATGGAAGATAGTACTTCCTTTAAGGATCCTTTAGATAGGAAGCTTGAATCTTATCTAAGGAAGGCCTATTTATATTCAGGTCATCTTCTCAGACCTGCAATTTCTTTGGCTGATGTTGCGGCTGCATCAACTTTCTGGTCTGAGAATTTAGCGCAACAAGAATTGGATTCTGACTTATCTAGCATTAATCGCTTACTGCAATATGCTAATAATTTTATTTGTGATGCCATTTTTGATATTATCAAAATTGATGTTAGATCCATGTCTTTAGCTATATTAGCTAGAAGAGCTTTGTGGCTTAAATCTTGGAATGCTGATATGACATCTAAATCTAGATTACTATCTCTTTCTTTCCAAGGTAATAATTTATTTGGTTCTCAGTTGGATTCTATTATTTCAACTGTCACTGGGGAAAAGGGAGTTTTTCTGCCTCAGGATAAAAAACCTAAGGGTAAATCTAAGGCTTCTAACCATTTTCGTTCCTTTCATCAGAATAAGGAACAAAAACTCAATCCTCCCCCCAAGGAATCTGCTTCCAATTGGAAGCCTTCCTCCAATTGGAATAAATCCAAGCCATTTAGGAAACCAAAGTCAGCCCCTAAGTCCACATGAAGGTGTGGCCCTCATTCCAGCTCAGCTGGTAGGGGGCAGATTAAGGTTTTTTAAGGATATTTGGATAAAATATGTCCAAAATCATTGGATTCAGAGGATTGTCTCTCAAGGTTATCGAATAGGATTCAGAGTAAGACCTAATGTGAGAAGATTTTTTTCTCTCACGCATCCCAGCAAATCCAGTAAAAGCTCAGGCATTCCTGAAGCGTGTTTCAGACCTGGAGTCTTCCTGGGTAATCATGCTAGTTCCTTTTCAGGAACAAGGTTTTTTTTTGTTTTTTTTTCAAAAAGTTTTATTACGTTTTATCCTTATACATATAGTCTTGATTCATGAATGCGCGTGTTATACACAAAATAAAACAAAAACAAAAAAGAACATACTAACTTACAATTTACAAGGTTTGGGGTTTTATTCAAATCTATTCATTGTCCCAAAAAAGGAAAATTTATTCAGACCAGTTCTGGATCTGAAAATTTTGAATCGTTATGTAAAAGTACCAACTTTCAAGATGGTGACTATAAGGACTATTCTGCCTTTTGTTCAGCGAGGACATTATATGTCCACAATAAACTTGCAGGATGCATACCTTTATATTCCGATTCATCCAGAATATTATCAGTTTCTGAGATTCTCTTTTCTAAACAAGCATTACCAATTTGTTGCTCTTCCATTTGGCCTAGCAACAGCTCCAAAAAATTTTTCAAAGGTTCTGGCTGCCCTACTCTCTGTAATCAGAGAACAGGGTATTGCGGTGTTTCCTTATTTGGACAATATCTTGGTACTAGCTCAGTCAGTCATTCCCTTCAGTGGCTATGTGCATGGAAGTTTTAGGTCTCAGGACTGCAGCATTGGACGCAATCCCCTTTGCTCATTTTCACATGAGACCTCTACAGCTTTGTATGCTGAACCAATGGTGCAGGGATTATACAAAGATATCACAATTAATATCCTTAAATCCCAATGTATGACACTCTCTGTCGTGGTGGATAGATCACCATCGTTTAGTTCAAGGGGCTTCTTTTGTTCGGCCAACCTGAACTGTGATCACAACAGATGCGAGTCTTTCAGGTTGGGGAGCTGTTTGGGGATCTCTGACAGCACAAGGGGTTTGGAAAGCTCAAGAGGCGAGATTACCAATAAATATTTTAGAACTCCGTGCAATTCTCAGAGCTCTTCAGTTTTGGCCTCTGTTAAAGAGAGAGCCATTCATTTGTGTTCAGACAGACAATATCACAACAGTGGCATATGTCAATCATCAGGGTGGGACTCACAGTCCACAAGCTATGAAAGAAGTATCTCGGATACTTGCTTGGGCGGAATCCAGCTCCTGTCTAATCTCTGCTGTGCATATTCCAGGTGTAGACAATTGGGAAGCGGATTATCTCAGCCGCCAGACTTTACATCCAGGGGAGTGGTCTCTCCATCCAGATGTGTTTTCTCAGATTGTTCAGATGTGGGGTCTTCCAGAGATAGATCTCATGGCCTCTCATCTAAACAAGAAACTTCTCAGATACCTGTCCAGGCCCAGGGATGTTCAGGTGGAAGCAGTGGATGCGCTGACACTTCCTTGGTGTTATCATCCTGCTTACATCTTCCCACCTCTAGTTCTCCTTCCAAGAGTGATCTCCAAAATCATCATGGAACAATCATTTGTGTTGCTGGTGGCTCCAGCATGGCCACACAGGTTTTGGTATGCGGAACTGGTTCGGATGTCCAGTTGCCCGCCTTGGTCACTTCCGTTACGGCCAGACCTACTATCTCAAGGTCCGTTTTTCCATCAGGATCTCAAATCATTAAATTTGAAGGTATGGAAATTGAACGCTTAGTACTAAGTCATAGAGGTTTCTCTGACTCAGTGATTAATACTATGCTACAAGCTCGTAAATCTGTCTCTAGAAAGATTTATTATAGAGTTTGGAAGACTTACATTTCATGGTGTTCTTCTCATAAATTCTCCTGGCATTCTTTTAGAATTCCTAGAATTTTACAGTTTCTTCAGGATGGTTTGGATAAAGGTTTGTCTGCAAGTTCCTTGAAAGGACAAATCTCTGCTCTTTCTGTTTTATTTCACAGAAGGATTGCCATACTTCCTGATATACACTGTTTTGTACAGGCTTTAGTTCGTATTAAGCCTGTCATTAAATCAATTTCTCCTCCTTGGAGTCTTAATTTGGTTCTGAAGGCTTTACAGGCTCCTCCATTTGAACCTATGCATTCTTTGGAAATTAAACTACTTTCTTGGAAAGTGTTGTTCCTTTTGGCCATCTCTTCTGCTAGAAATCTTTCTGAGCTATTTGCTCTTTCTTGTGAGTCTCCTTTTCTGATTTTTCATCAGGATAAGGCAGTTTTGTGGACTTCAATTTTTACCTAAGGTTGTGAATTCTAACAACATTAATAGAGAAATTGTTGTCCCTTCCTTGTGTCCTAATCCTAAGAATTCTTTGGAAAGATCCTTACATTCTTTGGATGTGGTAAGAGCTTTGAAATATTATGTGGCAGCTACTAAAGATTTCAGGAAGACTTCCAGTCTATTTGTTTTATTTGCTGGTCCTAGGAAAGGTCAGAAGGCTTCTGCTTTTTCCTTGGCTTCTTGGTTGAAACTTTTGATTCATCAAGCTTATTTGGAGTCAGGTCAGGCCCCGCTTTAGAGAATTACAGCTCATTCTACTAGATCAGTCTCCACTTCGTGGGCTTTTAAGAATGAGGCTTCAGTTAATCAGATTTGCAAAGCGGCAACTTGTTTTGATGTATTTGCTTCTTCGGAAGCAGTTTTTGGTAGAAAAGTTCTTCAGGCAGCTGTTTCAGTTTGATTCTTCTGCTTGATTTAAGTTTTTTTCTTTCAATTATGAAAATAAACTTATTTTTTTTGGGTTGTGGATTATTTTTTTCAGCGGAAAATGGCTGTTTTTATTTTATTCCCTCCCTCTCTAGTGACTCTTGAGTGGAGATCCACATCTTGGGTATTGCTATCCCATATGTCACTAGCTCATGGACTCTTGCCAATTACATGAAAGAAAACATAATTTATGTAAGAATTTACCTGATAAATTCATTTCTTTCATATTGGCAAGAGTCCATGAGGCCCACCCTTTTTTATGGTGGTTATGATTTTTTGTATAAAGCACAATTATTTCCAAATTTCTTTTGTTGATGCTTTCTACTCCTTTCTTTATCACCCCACTGCTTGGCTATTTGTTAAACTGAATTGTGGGTGTGGTGAGGGGTGCATTTATAGGCATTTTGAGGTTTGGGAAACGTTGCCCCTCCTGGTAGGAATGTATATCCCATACGTCACTAGCTCATAGACTCTTGCCAATATGAAAGAAATGAATTTATCAGGTAAGTTCTTACATAAATTATGTTTTTTATACTAAAAATGAATTATTCTGTTTAGATCTGCCTTTCAATTATATCATTGCACCTGTCTCTAGTACAGTTCATGATTTCTCAATGACATTTTCCTCATTTCTCTATGATAGTGAAGATTTGTTGGGTCAGTCAGTTAAAGAGACATGAAACCCAGATTTTAGATATAATACAATTTTAAACAACTTTTCAATTTACTGATATTATCTAATTTGCTTCATTCTCTTGATATTCTTTGTAAAAAAGCATATCTAAATAGGCTCAGTAGCTGCTTATTAATAGTTGCACATAGATGCCTCGTGTAATTGGCTCACCCATGAGCATTGCTATTTCTGCAACACAGGATATCTGAAGAATGAAGCAAATTAAATAATATAAGTAAATTGGAATCTTGTTTAAAATTGTATTTTCTGTCTGAATCATAAAAGAAAAATATTGTGTTTCATGTCCCTTTTAAAAAGGGATATACAAGCAATCTTTAAAAGTCATATATTATAGATGATATTTGTAGGAACCGATATGCTATGCTCATTTGCAACAAAAATAAATAAGGGATTTCCCCGGTGACAGATTTCAAATGTAACAAACATTAATTATCTCAACATAACAGGTCAATAATGTATTGGACACATTTCAAAAATACTTACAAATCATCTCCTTTGGTGAATAGCACAATCCAAAACCATTGAGTGGAAAGTTGACCATAAATAATTTCATGCTGCCAAATATAAATCACTGATGGGAAATTTATGAAGCCTGAAGATTTGAATAAACTAATGCATCAGAGATGTCTTAAAATAATAAATACAATAACCTTGGGAGAAACATGAAGGACAAAGATTTTTTTCTCTACAATGTTAAGTCATTCCATATTGACTATCTGTGATGATGTTTAGATTGTTAAAGGGACAGGCTACTCCAGCATTTTTATTGTTTAAAAAGTTAGATGATCCCTTTATTACCCATTCCCCAGTTTTGCATAACCAGCATGGTTATATTAATATACCTTTTACCTCTGTGATTACCTTGTATCTAAGTATCTGCAGACTGCCTCCTTATCTCAGTTCTTTCGACAGACATGCACTTTAGCCAATCAGTGCTGACTCTTAAATAACTCCACGGAAGTGAGCACAATGTTCTCTATATGGCACACATGAACTAGCACTGTCTAACTTTGAACAACTCAAAATACACTGAGATAAGAGGCGGTTTTTAACAGTTTAGAAATAGAATTGAGACTAACTAGGTTTAGCTTTCAACAAAGAATACCAAGATAACAAAACAAATTTGATGATAAAAGTAAATTGGAAAGTTGTTTAAAATTGCATTTTCTAGCTGAATCATGAAAGTTTAATTTTGACTAGACTGTCCCTTTAAGTGTCCTACAGCACCCAGGAGATAATAAACAAATACAGGCAAGTAAATGTGATATTCTGTATTATAAATAAAATAAACACTGCCATTATATGCTTCACTACATTGTAATAAAAATCAGCATTACATAGTCTCATGTTAAAGCAGTCAGCTAAAAAAAAAATACAATACTTTACTTCAGTTGCAAGACACCATTTAAATAACCACTTATAATAAACAAGAGTTGATTGAATACATAACATATGTTAGAATAAACGGGTCACTGATTAGATATGCATCCCCTACATCTTTCTTTTCACTTGTCAAGCCCCATATATTAGGACCTGATTATCTAAAGGTTTCTGAGCTTGCAAGATTTGGGATAAAATCACGCTAGTACTACGCAACCTCTGAGGGAATTTACCTTTTTTTTTTTTGCTATGAAAACAGTGTGTCTCGTAAGGTGGTGTTCTCTGCATTTAAAGGTAAGAAAGGCCGGAATTGAAATGTGTTTACGTCTAGTAAAAGTGATCACTGTTTTTTAGCAGCATATTCCCATTTGCTGTGAGGGTCCGTGACCCAGTTTTCAAATGCTACACCTCAGAGAGATCTGGATTACAAGTTGTGCGGTAAACCTGTTGGGTACACACCACGCAAAATGGGTCTGTATCATTATTTCCATAGCACCGCCAATACAAGTCACCATAAAACTTTATTTTAGCGTGCGGTATGGTAAGGTAAGCCGAACACCGCACAAAAACCAAGCTCCGGTTGATTTGATCAGCCAATAGGATGTAACCAGCTCTCATCGTATTGGCTGATTTGAACTTTTCAGCCAATAGGAATGAAAGGGTACCCCAATATAAAAGGGGTACCTTGCATTTAAGCTTAAGTGTGTGGGAGACGATCGCACCATGAAGATGGAGTCGTCTGGATGAAGACCTTTCGCCGCCAGGAAAAAGATGGATCGCCGGACTTCAGCAATGGAGAGTACCAATTTTGGGGTTAGTGTTAATTTTTTTGTTTTGTTTTTTGGGGTGTTTTTTTTTTAAGATTAGGGCTTTTTTATTTTTAAAAGAGTTGATACAAATGCACTTTTTGGGGCAATGGGTAGGTTAGGCTTTTTTTAGTCAGGTTTTTTTTATTTTGGGGGTTTGAGGGGGTGGGGGGTTGTAAATGTTAGGGGGTAATTTATTTATTTTATTTGCAAAAGAGCTGTTAACTTTAGGGTAATGCCCTACAAAAGGCCCTTTTAAGGGCTATTGGTAGTTTTCCTCAGAGGAAGAAGGGCTAAAGTGTTTGTATCCCTTCGAAACGCGTCAGTATTGAGTCTTACCTTATGCTAAGTTTGCACTTAGTGCATATGTTACCAGCAACGTGTTCCCGCAATCGAACAAAAGGATTTTAAAGTTTTTAATTACCTCATAATATTGAGGTTCTTTGATGTAAGCGTACATCGTTGTATTCTAATAAATATTGTGATATTATAAAACAGTGTTGCACTATCGTATGTCCTTTTTCTTTTATGATTGCACGCACCATGGGAAAAGAGCGGTGAGAGGAGAGATAAAGATTACACACCTCAAGTTTACAGCTGATACCGGGAAGGAGACCTATCTGTACACTACGCGGCACTAACCTCATGAGATTGAGGTGAAGGAGTGTAAGTAAGCTCCCAACGGGAACGTTGTGGATTGAAGAACTATCTACTTTAAGATCTGCATATTAGACATGGACTATTATTTTACTTCACCCTTAGGAGTTTATACTTGTTCTTTAAGGACGTTTACTATTTTTTATATATATATATATTTTTATACTGTGTTTTTATTGTAACAATATTTGGTATCTATCAATTTTTAGTCGATATTTAATTATTACTTATATATATCTTACATAGATACTATTCAATATATATTTTCAGCATTTAGTCTGATTTTTATGACATTGATCACCATTATAATAACGGAAGAGTGTTTACACATCTTCACTATCTGTTATAGACCGTTTTTCCTTTTTGTGTGTAATTACCTGACACTAATTACTGTATTAGTTACTTTGCGGCATTACTATTAACTATAACAGTACATATCTACTGCTCCATCAATTTTACACATCTTTTTATATATTCTTCACCACTGAATACTATGTGGAAGGCGTAAATTTTTCATATATAGGTAGGAGATATATATCATATTAACTAAACTATCTAGCTTGAGCTTGGTCTCTATATACTTTGTGTTAACATTTTACTATATCATATAGTCCTTTTATTCCCTATTATATCAGACATTACACATTGGGCTTATTTCCAGAGTGTGGCGCCATTTGAATATTTTCCCTTTTCCCCTTTTCCTTTATACTTGTTATATATATATATATATATATATATATATATATATATATATATATATATATATATAAAATCTAAAAAAAATCATATATTTTTATATAAATATGTATTTAGGAATTAATAGAACAAAGACATTTTTATTTTTACTTAATGCAGTCGCGATATTCAAACTTCGGCTTTTTGCACGGTTAGTGCTTGTGCAAAAACTTTTTTATTCAAACTTGTAATACACGCGCTACGTGACATACGGGCGGGAGCGATGAATAGTGCTCCACTCGTAATCTAGCCCTATATTTAGTACTGACATGGGTAGAGGACTGGGATCAGAATTCCCTATGCTGCAGAAAAATGTGAGGCTGGGGAGAGAGAGGGATGGGGCCCTACACTATGGCACATAATGATGAAGGGGGAGGGGGACCCTACGCTACAGAAAAAAAACAAGATTGGAGGGGAAGAGGGGCCGCTACACTAAAGAAAAAAATCCAAGTGTGATGCTCAGCTGCAATTAGCAAAGCCAGGCATATCTGCTGTTTCTGAACAAAGGGGACCCCAGAGAAGCTTTTACAGCCATGTGTCTTATGACTGCAGAAGTTGTATGTAAATAATTTCAGTAAGAAACTCACAGGTTGCAAAAAAGTTAAAGATTCTTTTTTTATATGATCGTATTTGGCTGCCAAATGGTGGCACGAGATATACCAAAATAGGCCTAGAGCATTGTTGTCTACTTTAAAAATAAAATAAAAAAAATAAATAAAACTATATATATATATATATATATATATATATATTATATATATAAATAAATATATATATATTCTCAAAGAGATAGGAAATCAAAATAATTAAACTTGCATGATTCTGATAGAGCATGTAATTGTAAGACACTTTTAAATTAATTTATATTTTCAAATGTGCTTCGTTCTCTTGCTATCCCTTGCTGAAAAAGAATATGCACATATCCTACACTAGTGGGAGCTAGCTGCTGATTGGTGCCTGCACAAATTTGTCTCTTTGTGATTGGCTAACTAGATGTGTTCAGCTAGCTGCCAGTAGTGCAATACTGTTCTGTCAGCAAAGAGAATGAAGCAAATTTGAAAATACGTAGAAGTGAATTGATTTTTTTTTTAAATTGTATGTTGTATCTAAATCATGAAAGAAAATTTGGGGGTTTTCTGTTCCTTTAAAGATGGTGAGAGTCCATGAGCCATTACTCCTGGGAATTATACTCCTGACCACTAGGATGAGGCATGATTCCCAAAACTCCAAGAGCCCTTAAAAACCCTCCCACCTCACAGGTAAACCAGTTTTATCTTTGTTTCCGCTGGAGAAAGGTGAGAAGAAAATAGTTGCTCTAAATGTTCTTCTGTGAGAAAGGTTCTTAGACAGATTTGAGGCCCGTTTTCCACTCAGAGAGCTGCTGTTTGGACAGAGAGAAGTTTATGGATTATTTAGTTAGGGGCACAATTACACCTGTCGAAGTTAATCACAGGCCTGCCACAGGGGTCCAGGCGACCGGTCCCTAGCCTCCTCTTGTTGGATCATCGTAATACTCCACATACAAAGATCCTCTACTGTCACGCGTACAGCACCGGATTGGCTATCTACTGTGCACAGTTTTTTCTGCAGATGGTAAGTCCAGTAGTGTGGGTGCTTATTAGGTAAGTAGTTAACATTTATGTGGGCAATCACTTAGCCTATAGGCTATTAGTAGCAGGGGCGGACTGAGACCAACCAGGGCCCCCGGGCAAAAGTGTGGCAGGGCCCCCCACCCACCTACCTCCTCTGCCCCTCCCCCACCCTAATGCCCCTCCCACCTATTATGCCCCTCCCACATATTGTGCTCCTCCCATCCCATATGCCCCTACCCCTCATATGCCCCCCACCCTAATGCCCCTCCCACCTCATATGCCCCACCCCCACCATAATGCCCCTCCCATGTTTTTAATTGCAATATAAATAGACATTTTGTTACCTTAATCAGAGTAAAATATTTGTTCTCTGACCTCCTTGTATTAACCATACATAATAACATTATAATGGCCGCCATTACCCCATTTTAATGCCCATTGACCATATATCACTAACCTGTCTTTATAATATACAACTCTACATCGCCCTTCACATTATATTATCTGTCTATGATCTATCACCTCCTGCCATTAATAGTACACATAGTTGGTTCATTACCACTTTAGTTAACTATATTATGTTAATTATAAATCTTATCCTACTTAGATTTGTTTTGAAATGCTGAAAAAGTTAAAGGGACATTAAACCCAAGATTTTTCTTTTATGATTCAGATAGAGAACACAATTTTAAGAAACATTCCAATTTACATCTATTATCTAATTTGCTTTATTCTTTAGATATCCGTTGTTGAAGAAATAGCACTGCACATGGGTGAGCCAATCACACGAGGCATCTATGTGCAGCCACCAATCAGCAGCTAATGAGCCTGTATAGATATGCTTTTCAGCAAAGGATATCAAGAAAATGAATCCAATTAGAAAGTTGATTTAAATTGAATGTTATTTCTAAATCATGAAAGAAAAAATATGGGTTTCATTTTCATTTACCTTTAAGTGATGAAGTAATCATTTTAGTTAGAAAAAATAAATAAAATAGATTTAGCATTTACACTGGTATTATTTACAACATCCTATAGTAAAGGGTATTATCAAACATTTGGAACCATTTTTAAATATTTATCAGTCTTATAAAATGTTAGTTAGTTGTTTTCAGAGCTCTGGGGACACCACAGCTATAATGTTTTACTTTCCTCTTGGGACAAAGAAAGCACAATTTTGCAAAAAAGGAAGAGGTGTTTATTTGTTCTTTTAAACATCAGGCTGCTTTGACAGGCAGAACGATTCTACTATATTTTCAAGTTTTATGTATCAGAAATGATGAAAGCAAATACTTTGTTTTTGCCATTCTTATCTCAGTTTTGTGTAATATGTCCTTATTTGGAATTGTTAATTTCTAGCAAAGCAAGGAATATTTGCACTTACAGCGTTTTTTTCACCAAGACTAAAATAACAGAATATAATTAAAAGGTTGCCATGCGGCATACTGCTACAGTGCTACATATTTTCATAAGGAGAGTATGAACTTAGTCTGCTAGACTGCTAGTGAGTGAGTGAGAGAGAGACAGAGAAAGTGAGAGATAGTGTGTGTGTGAGAGACTGTGTATGTGTGTAAAGGTGGCACCGTGGGAGTCTAGGATGTGTGAAGGTGTGTGGTAGAGTACCTTATTTGCATGCAAAAGAATGCAAGTGTACCTAATGTGTATGCATAAGAGTAGGGGAGTGCCTTGTTATATAAGGATGGGAATTATATGCAACAGCAAGCATGTAACTGTATATAATACTAACTTGTAATTTTTTACTATCCACATTTTAAGTGAAAGTATTCCTAACTATGTTGTAAAATCAAAATAAAATAACTGTAATACAAATACACAAATTTTATTTTATTGTTTATTAAATTAAAGGTAAGCAATTGAGGATTAATACAGGAATACATGTTGTTAATTTATGTTGCTACAAAAAGATTGACATAGACCCACCCAACAAGACAAATATAATTGCCTTAATTTTCTAAAGAAAATACAGTATAAGTGTGTGTATATATATATATATATATATATATATATATATATATATATATATATATATATATATATATATATATAAAAGCATTTCAAGACTAAAATCGTTTGCATGTAAATCATGGCAGCAGTGATTTCAACCTCACACATTTCAACATCATGAACCTTCTAATCAACTCATTCTGACAATGCAATGGTGCACCCAGTCCCCCAGCCCCAGGAAAATATGCAGTATTGCAGTTGGTAAAATTTTTGACTGTACAATACTTTGAACTTTCCCATTGCCTAATAAGTTATCAAAAGGCATAAACAAGGTGAAATTTGTCATTTCTGTCTTGAACTGGTAGTACTTGGTAGTACTAGTATTAAGAACTAATTATTAACAAGATCAGTTTTCCCCTGTAGGCTGCAAAATTTGCATGAGCTGAGGTCAAAAGAATAAGAAGAAATTAAATAGAATGGTTATTAAGTATTATGATAATACTCGCTTTTTGATGACCTTTTCCATGTATAGTACTGAGGGAACAGTACTGCAGACTTAATAACCATTCTATCCATTTAATTTCTTCTTATTATTGACCTCAGCTCAGGCAAATTTTGCAGCCTACAGCTAGGGGAAAACGGATCTTGTTAATAATTAGTTATTTTTGGTACTACCAGTACACTACTACCAGTTCAAGACAGAAATGACAAATTTGATTTGATTTCACCTTGTTTATGCCTTTTTTGATAACTTATTAAGGCAATGGCCTGGGCTGGGAAACTATCACATATAATAAGCTTGCACTTGCAGATTTTGATGAGTTGAATGATATGATATCAATATCATCATTAAAAAATTAGAAGTTCTGTCACACTGTGCACGGCTGCGTAAATTGCAACCAATCTGCAATGCCAATATGCCTTGCCTGCCAATGCCATTGCCATCTGGCCCGCCCCTGGCCCCCCTCCGACAGCAGCCGGCTCCGTCTATCACTGACACACTGTAACTTACCACCAAGTTACCGGTCCCGGTCTGTAAGTATCAGGTCCGTGACTCCGTCCGTCCACATTGGGTCCACTCGTCTTTGTCACCTGCTCAGAGTCAGTAGTCCACTTCTGCTCCAGCCTCCACAGCAGCTCAGCTCAGCTTGGCTCTTCCTTCACTGTTGGAAAATCACGTGCCACACAGTGCAGCTGCTGCCTAACTCTAGCTTCTGCTGCGCTACGCAGTTAAAATTGTGTGCAGAGGCGGAGCTGAGCAACTGAGTGCTGACAGAGCCAGGGCAGCTGGGCAGGCAGGTCATTAAAATATGTGGACCAGACTCGGAATGGATATACACACTGACACACACCTGACTGGCAGTGGCCGGTCCACATATTGCAGGCTGTCGCTTACTTGTTAGTTGTTTTACACCGTGGTCCGGCTCCTCCACGATGCTCCTCTCCAGACTCCGCCAGTCCAGTCTTTCAGTTTCTTTCCTGCTACACCACTAGTCACATGTGTCTCCTCCACTCCACCATTGCACCCAGCTCCCCCCCTCTGCCCCCCCGCAAAAAAAAAAAAAAAAATCATCATGGCAAAATATATATATTAAAAAAAAGGGGAAAAAAATGCAGCATCAGTATTATGCATGGGGCCCCTTTAAGAAGCAGGGCCCTCGGGCCAGGGCCGATCTGCCCGACTTGTCAGTCTGCCCCTGATTAGTAGGTACCCTTAGGGCTATATTAGAAATTGAGGGCTAAATTATTGCGCACCCACAAACGGGCAAACTTCCACAATAAATAACCAACCATTACAAGTGGCTGGTTACTGCTACCGCAAGCTCACGATAGCAATTAGCACTCAGAAAATTAACAAGAGATTAGATCTCTGGCTAATTTATGAAAGTGCCCCAAATGCCCTCAAAATAGAGGGCATTATAGTTTATAGCTAAAATAAAAAATAACTGCACTAGGCAGTTTTGGGACTTTAAAGTTGGTGGGAGTGCAGTGTTTCCATAGACCGCAATGTAAATATATATTCATATACATATATATTTAAAAATGTTGTCCATCACTGGGCTACTAACCCCCTCCTCTGTATGAGGTTCAGATGCCGTCTCTGACGTCATCAGAATGAGGCTCCCATAGGAGCCTATGGAAGTGCGCTCTCATTAGCGCAATGCTTCCCAACAATGCGAATGCGAGCTCACATTATTGTGCATGCAAGCAATATTTAGCGCTCCACTTGTAATCTAGCCTTTATTGTTGTAATCATAGCCAAGGGACTATTGTGACAGTCATTATGCATTATATGTTATGTATGAGATTTTGAGCTGTAGGAACCTTGTATATTTTTAATTCACCCTATATTTGACTTTTTTGTAGTACGCCTCAGTTATTTTGAGCTTGTTATTTCGGTTTTCATTAGTGTTGTTTTTATTTAATGCACATTGGCTTGTTTAAATGCCTTGTTTGTTTAGTGCGTTTTTTGCTTTGTGCACGCTTCCATATATATAATGCTATTGGTTTTGTGGGCTATTCAGTTGTGCGCATGTTGCATGATTAATATGTGTCGGCTTTTGTTTGTGCGCGTGTTCTTGTAGTATTCTGTGTGCTGCTCAGACGTGCGAGTGTCCGCACTACGGTTCTTCTTGCATAGGCTTTTTAGTTAGCACGCCTCAGCTGTTTGCATGTCTGTCAGTTGTGAGCTCTTAGCATATGCTCTTCGGTCTTTCCCCTCTTTGTATTTTTTCTGCCCGAGAGCTTAAGATTTTCCATACTGTCAAGAGCTGCATTATTGGGGTGTAAGGTTCTATGGTTATGTATTTTCCATACTGTCAAGAGATGCATTATTGGGGTGTAAGGTTCTATGCTTATGTATTTACCTGTCTATTTTCCTTAAAGGGATACAAACCACCCCAATTTTTGCTTTCATGATTCAGATAGAGCATACAATTTTAAGCAAGTTGCTAATTTACTCCTTTTATCAATTTTTCTTCATTCTCTTGGTATGTTTATTTGATAAAGCAAAATGGGGGGGGGGGGGGGGGGAGCCAAAAGCCGAAGCAGCAAGACATGTATTGAAGAGGCTCCTGACTTTATTTTGCATTTATTTAATTTTCTCTGAGGAATAATATTTGGATTTTAAAGATAATTGCAACCTACAATAAGTTATTACTGAGAACATCAGTTGTGGACATAATTAAAGAAGTTTGGAACAACTACCCGCACCAATTATACCACATCTATTATGGAGGAAGACATGTGCATCGAGATACATGCCCTGTTTGCAGAGTATGAGCAATTGATACTAAATAGATTTCACTGCCTAATAGCAATTGTAAGAGCGGAATGCTCAAAAAATAAATGTTCTGAGCTTGCCGTGAAGAGAGAGGCAGTTTTCAGTGCGCAGCTCGGCGCCATGCAGTTGACCACGGGAGATAATCCTTCTGTATCTGTCCTACCTAAGATGGAGCAGATGCAGGTCAAGATTGTGGGGGACAATTTTGGTAGCGCAGATGGATCGCCTGTTGTGCTGGGTTGCATCCTACAAACACATGAGAAAAATGCTTGTGTGAACAAGGAGGCCCCACCTATGAATTTGAGATGGTGGGAGCTGATGTCTGCCCCTGGAGGGCTCTGCTGACTGCTACTGCTGTTGGGGATGTGAGTGGGTGTGTGGCTGGCCCCCGCAAGTGTGGCACTGCTGGTATACATAAAGCGTTAGCGGCCCACTGCCAATCCACTGACTTGGAGTTCTTCACGGACTGGGGTCTGTAGATGCGCCGTGCAAAAGTTCCACTTCTGGACATAGCCTCGCAGACAATGATCCTGCAATGCGAGGGCATGTGGCGTTCTGGCACCTATATAAAAGCTGGAGTTGGTTAACTTATTAACCATAGCAGGGGATGCCGAACGTTCAGGCCCAGTATATCACTCTGATCCCAATATACGCTCCTCATGGAGATAAGAACATGGACACTTTCATGAGACTTGCTATAGTTGAAGTTGAGGATTCTACACTCAGGAAAAATAATGCCTGAAAATGTGTGGATTCTATATCTATAACTTGTTTGTGTTTCAATTATTTGTAGATCTAAAGTGGGTTTACAGGGTGTGGTCTATCAGCTTCTGCTGTTTTGGGTGGGGATTCTGTATTTATGAAGCCACGTGTCCTGAAATTAGGCAGGTTCCCAATACGTAACCAGGCCATAATCTAACATTTAACTGTATATTAGGGTTTTTTTTAATAAGAATTTTTTATTGAAGTTTCAAAGAAAAGTAATGTACAAAATTCGCCCATTAACAATAATTGCATACGAACAAGATATACATTGCTGTCACAGGAAGATTATTCAGTAGAAACGGAGCAAAGGTTGCCGCTCCACATATCAGATCTATGTTCTTATATTGAAAAAATTGAAAAGGTAATAATAAAAGTTATTGAATGGAGAGAGATAGGAGCTACCATCAAAGGGTATAAAACAATGTGTCTTAGTTCAATGCTTTTGTATGAAGAAAATGAGATCTACAGTGTGAGACAATCATGCATAAATGAGAACACATATCCTGTCCTGATAAGGTGAAAGAAAAGGGTTTGGGCTAAATAAAATGAAACTTCAGTTTATGTTTTATTAAACAGCAGGTAATCCTCACATCTACAAGGGAAATACTCAATGACCTTCTAATCTAGTAATAACGAGATGTGGGGAGTTGGCTTTTGTGATGACCACTCTTGGGCCATAGTGTATAGGGGGGAGAGAGATCAATGGGCGAAAGCCATTCAAATTATAGGGGAAAATGGGGGAGGAGGGGCGGAGCCTCCTATAATAGTACAGTATAGTAGTCAGGGAAGTGGGAGAAAGATAAATGGTATGAATAAAGGGATGGTTATGTCTAAAGGTAGGTATCTGTGGCAAGGTAGAAAAACTATTTGTTATTTAACCCAGAGCTTAACAATGTATTACCTAGTCTGGACACTCAATCAGGGCCATAACTAATGTGGGACAGTAAGGAAAATATATCGCCCAAGAGAAATACTTAAGTATAATACACAGTCCTAGCAATGGTAATAAGACAGTGAAACCAAATTTGATTGTCTCTAAATTAGTATATGATATGTAGACAAAACAATGTAAACATTCACAATAAAGTATGTATAAGTTCAACCATCTCAGGACCGGCTCCACAATGAAAGCTGGTTATAAGTAATTAGGGCATCTTGGAGTGTCTAAACAGGTGATTTTGAGGTACAAATAGTGCCTTAAAATATACATGGGTTACTGAAGGTAACAATGTCGGATAAAGATATATGGGAAGAGCGAATGCTGTGTGAGCGGTTGCGTCCTATACCATAAAATATTTTCATCCTTAAGTAACTATAGACGGCAGTAGTACAATAATAGGAAACATATTCACTTGGAGGTGGGACAGATAATATTTTTGTATTATTGGAGGATCAGTTTAGTTAGGCAAGTAGGCATAGGGAAGAATATAATCAATTTTAAATAAACATTTTAACTCTAAGGGATATTAAATGGGCCTTGAGTCATATCGGCTATATGTAGGCTCATGAAGACCAAACGTTGTATAGGAGGCTATTTGTGTATCAAACTGACTCAGGTCCAAATATCGAAAGGATACAATATTAAACAGAGAGATTTTAGTAGAAGTGATATGCAAGGGTCATATTAGCTGAGTGGTTAGGGGAGGTAAAGTTAAACAGAAACATGTTGACGGGGTGCATTATACATATACTACAATAACTAGACCTCTAGGAAGGTTGATATTAAACAAATATATATTAGATCAATACAATATTCATGTGCTATAAAAATAATATATCCGGAGGAGGTAGAGTAGGTCAAAGGACCTTTTAAACTCGCTGATGGTATTGATGGACCCTCATGGACCTCTGATACAAGCAGGGTGTAAAACCTCTAATGAAAACAGATCCAGGATTATAAATATAACCTATGATTGTATAAGATAGTAAAATCTAAACAATAATTTTCACTCTTACAATATAGACATTGAATATCCTTATAACAAAGAGCAGGGCTATAAATGCAGGGGGTATGAGAAGTGGGTGTCCGAGTAACATGCAAACGTGATAGGGTATAATCACCTTGGGAAAGAATGGCTTTGTACAAGAACTAAGAGAGAACTGGTCACTGTTATCATCAGACAAAGATCTACCCTTCCAAAAGATGGATCCTCCAAGAGTGGGCTACTGAAGGGCCCATTCTTTAAGAGATAAATTGATAAAAACAGATCCCAGGAACTGCTACACAAAAGATACTTGTTGCGGAACAAACCAGGTTGCTTTAGATGCTTGGGTTGCACGACTTGTAATGCTTTGACAACAGGCAACATGTTCAATCACCCTTATAGAACGACCAATTTTGTCATATATCTTTTGCATTGTATCTGTGGCCTCTTTTACGTCGGGAAGACAGTAGATGATCTTAGGACCAAAAGGGCCATTGAAAAGGGAGATTCTTATCAACCGGTGGCTAGACATTTTGCGCAGGAAAAACATACTATTAAGGATTTTAAATATATTATTATCATATACCACTGTTGACACGGGAGGGAGGGGAGATAGAGCCAAACTGCTGCTCCAACGAGAGGCAAGATGGATCCATACACTGGGCACGATGACACCTCAAGGACTTAACATCAATTTGGACTGGCATTGCTTCCTCTAAATATCCTAAGGTCTATCTGACCAAAAATGGATGCCATCTTAATTATGTTCCTAAATTGTGTCCCTGGACATAATATCCACATTAGTAATGCCTCCACTTTCCTTGATAAGGACCCTCTGTAATAAGGACTCTAAAAATATTTTAGTAATTATGTATATATTCCTTGCCAATTTTTTGCCGATTAATGCCAGTCAACTCTATCTTGCCAATTTTTTCAAAGGAAGTTTTTTTGTGACACTTTTTATGACATATATCATTTTTCCAAAATAAGTTTTTCCTGAACAATTTTTTCTGACAATAATTTTGTCCTGATAACAATTTTTTCCGATAATACTTTTTCTGATAATAATTTTTCCTGATATCTCTTTTTATCAATTTTTGTCTAAATTGTTTTTTAATAGCTTGACAGTTTTTTAATATCTAGACATTTTTTAATTCCATTATTGTTATGGTCAATTAGCTATTTTGCATATAGTTATTATGAAATCTCTTGCGAATCTCTTATCTCTAAACGTTAGTCCTTGAACATTTGCTAAGAATCCTCTTATTGACAATAATGTATGCCCAAATTCATACAGCTACGATATCCTGTATTGGAAACAACAGAGGATCATGTCTCTCTATACATGTAACATATCACTGCGCTATTATGTCTAGCCTGTAAGTCAGTGTAAATGGACTACTTGAATATATTCTGTAATAGCAGTCCAAGATGTCATGCCTTATACTGTATGTTGTCACTTTACAGATGCTGCTGAATAAGCGTCGGGTTGCTATGGTTACAGAAGTTACGTAACGCAACCTTACTGGGGGAGGAGACAGTTCCGGGCGCTTTCGGCAGCGCCGCTTCACAGGATTCAATGTTTGTCTGCATATAAGAGGGGTAAGTTTGTACACTTTTGGGTGGTATGTTTTTTGACAAAGGGGGAGACCCCGAAACAAATTTGCAATAAATTATCTTATATAAGACCCAGTGAGTGCCGTTCATCTTTTGATACTATATATATATATATATATATATATATATATATAAATATATAATTATATACATATATTTATGTGTTAATATGTGTATATACACAACACACAACTATATACGTATATAGTCATATATATTTAAAAATATTCTTCCATCGCTGTACTACTTACCCCTTCGCTGAGCGAGGTTCTGAGCCTATGGAAGCGCGCTCTTGTGTGCGCAATGCTTCTCATGCTCGCCTTGCTGTTAACTTGTAATACCAGTGCATATTAGCGTTAATTAACCCTAACAGTTATTGCCAATACAAACTGTATTTAACCATTAACCCATACTGTTCTCTAGATTTATTTCTCCAACATTGGTGTGTCCGGTCCACGGCGTCATCCTTACTTATGGGATATTCTCCTCCCCAACAGGAAATGGCAAAGAGTCCCAGCAAAGCTGGTTACATGATCCCTCCTAGGCTCCGCCCACCCCAGTCATTCTCTTTGCCGTTGCACAGGCAACATCTCCACGGAGATGGTTAAGAGTTTTTTTGGTGTTTAAATGTAGTTTTTATTCTTCTATCAAGTGTTTGTTATTTTAAAATAGTGCTGGTATGTACTATTTACTCTGAAACAGAAAAGGATGAAGATTTCTGTTTGTAAGAGGAAGATGATTTTAGCAGACAGTAACTAAAATCGATTGCTGTTTCCACATAGGACTGTTGAGATGAAGTAACTTCAGTTGGGGGAAACAGTTAGCAGACTTTTCTGCTTAAGGTATGACTAGCCATATTTCTAACAAGACTGTGTAATGCTGGAAGTCTGTCATTTCCCCTCATGGGGACCGGTAAGCCATTTTCTTAGTCAAAAACAAACAGAATAAAGGGCTTATTATGGGCTAAAAAACTGGTAGACATTTTTATGGGCTAAATCGATTGCTTTATTTGTGCATATTATTCAAATTTAGGCTAACAATTGACATTTATAATCTTGGGGAACGTTTATAAAACGGCAGGCACTGTATTGGACACCTTTTTCAGTCAGGGGGCCTTTCTAGTCATAGACTGAGCCTCATTTTCGCGCCACTAATGCGCAGTTGTTTTTTGAGAGCAGGCCATGCAGATGCATGTGTGAGGATCTAAGAATCTCTGAAAAAGCTTTTAGAAGGCATCATTTGGTATCGTATTCCCCTCAGGGCTTGGTTGGGTCTTAGCAAAGACTGTATCTGGGACTGTATAGGGGTTAAATTGAAAAATGGCTCTGGTTCTGTTATTTTAAGGGTTAAAGCTCTGAAATTTGGTGTGCAATACTTTTAAGGCTTTAAGACACTGTGGTGAAAATTTGGTAATTTTTGAACAATTCCTTCATACTTTTTCACATATTCAGTAATAAAGTGTTTCTGTTTGAAATTTAAAGTGACAGTAACGGTTTTATTTTAAAACGTTTTTTGTGCATTGTTGACAAGTTTAAGCCTGTTTAACATGTCTGTACCTTCAGATAAGCTATGTTCTATATGTATGAAAGCCAATGTGTCTCCCCATTTAAATTTATGTGATAATTGTGCCATAGCGTCCAAACAAAGTAAGGACAGTACTGCCACAAATAATGATATTGCCCAAGATGATTCCTCAAATGAGGGGAGTAAACATGATACTACATCATCTCCTACTGTGTCTACACCAGTTTTGCCCATGCAGGAGGCCCCTAGTACATCTAGTGCGCCAATACTTATTACCATGCAACAATTAACGGCTGTAATGGATAACTCCATAGCAAATCTTTTATCCAAAATGCCTACTTATCAGAGAAAGCGCGATTGCTCTGTTTTAAACACTGAAGAGCAAGAGGACGCTGATGATAATTGTTCTGTCATACCCTCACACCAATCTGAAGGGGCCATGAGGGAGGTTTTGTCTGAGGGAGAAATTTCAGATTCAGGAAAAATTTCTCATCAAGCTGAACCTGATGTTGTGACATTTAAATTTAAATTAGAACATCTCCGCGCACTGCTTAAGGAGGTGTTATCTACTCTGGATGATTGTGACAATTTGGTAATTCCAGAGAAATTATGCAAGATGGACAGGTTCCTAGAGGTTCCGGTGCCCCCCGACGCTTTTCCTATACCCAAGCGGGTGGCGGACATAGTAAATAAAGAGTGGGAAAATCCCGGCATACCTTTTGTTCCTCCCCCTATATTTAAGAAATTATTTCCTATGGTCGACCCCAGAAAGGACTTATGGCAGACAGTCCACAAGGTCGAGGGGGCAGTTTCTACTCTAAACAAACGCACTACTATTCCTATCGAAGATACTTGTGCTTTCAAAGATCCTATGGATAAAAAATTGGAAGGTTTGCTTAAAAAGATTTTTGTACAGCAAGGCTACCTTCTACAACCAATTTCATGCATTGTTCCTGTCACTACGGCAGCGTGGTTCTGGTTCGAGGAACTAGAAAAGTCGCTCAGTAGAGAAACTCCATATGAGGAGGTTATGGACAGAGTTCACGCACTTAAATTGGCTAACTCTTTTATTTTAGATGCCGCTTTGCAATTAGCAAAATTAGCGGCGAAAAATTCAGGGTTTGCTATTGTGGCGCGCAGAGCGCTTTGGCTAAAGTCTTGGTCAGCGGATGTGTCATCCAAGACAAAATTACTTAACATTCCTTTCAAAGGTAAAACTTTATTTGGACCTGATTTGAAAGAGATTATTTCAGACATCACTGGGGGAAAGGGCCACGCCCTTCCACAGGATAGGTCTTTTAAGGCTAAAAATAAGCCTAATTTTCGTCCTTTTCGCAGAAATGGACCAGCCTCTAATTCTGCATCCTCTAAGCAAGAGGGTAATGCCTCACAACCCAAACCAGCCTGGAAACCAATGCAAGGCTGGAACAAGGGTAAGCAGGCCAAGAAGCCTGCCACTGCTAACAAGACAGCATGAAGGAGTAGCCCCCGATCCGGGACCGGATCTGGTGGGGGGCAGACTCTCTCTCTTTGCTCAGGCTTGGGCAAGAGATGTTCAGGATCCTTGGGCGCTAGAAATAGTTTCTCAAGGTTATCTCCTGGAATTCAAGGAACTACCCCCAAGGGGAAGGTTCCACAAGTCTCACTTATCCTCAAACCAAATAAAGAGACAGGCATTCTTACATTGTGTAGAAGACCTGTTAAAGATGGGAGTGATACACCCAGTTCCAATAAAGGAACAAGGAATGGGATTTTATTCCAATCTGTTCGTAGTTCCCAAAAAAGAGGGAACGTTCAGATCAATTTTGGATTTGAAGATCCTAAACAAATTTCTCAGGGTACCATCGTTCAAAATGGAAACTATTCGAACGATTCTACCCACCATCCAGGAAAGTCAATTTATGACTACCGTGGATCTAAAGGATGCGTACCTACATATCCCTATCCACAAGGAACATCATCAGTTCCTAAGGTTCGCTTTTCTGGACAAACATTACCAGTTTGTGGCTCTTCCATTCGGATTAGCCACTGCTCCAAGGATTTTCACAAAGGTGCTAGGGTCCCTTCTAGCGGTTCTAAGACCAAGGGGCATTGCAGTAGTACCTTACTTGGACGACATTCTAATACAAGCGTCGTCCCTGTCAAAGGCAAAGGCTCATACGGACATCGTTCTAGCCTTTCTCACATCTCACGGATGGAAGGTGAACAAAGAAAAGAGTTCTCTGTCCCCGTCAACAAGAGTTCCCTTCTTGGGAACAATAATAGATTCCTTAGAAATGAGGATTTTTCTGACAGAGGTCAGAAAATCAAAACTTCTAAGCTCTTGTCAAGTGCTTCATTCTGTTCCTCATCCTTCCATAGCGCAGTGCATGGAAGTAATAGGATTGATGGTTGCAACAATGGACATAGTTCCTTTTGCACGAATTCATCTAAGACCATTACAACTGTGCATGCTCAAACAGTGGAATGGGGATTATACAGACTTGTCTCCAATGATTCAAGTAGATCAAAAGACCAGAGATTCACTCCGTTGGTGGCTGACCCTGGACCATCTGTCCCAGGGAATGAGCTTCCGCAGGCCAGAGTGGGTCATTGTCACGACCGACGCCAGTCTAGTGGGCTGGGGTGCGGTCTGGGAATCCCTGAAAGCTCAGGGTCTATGGTCTCGGGAAGAGTCTCTTCTCCCGATAAACATTCTGGAACTGAGAGCGATATTCAATGCTCTCAGAGCTTGGCCTCAACTAGCAAAGGCCAAATTCATAAGGTTCCAATCAGACAACATGACGACTGTTGCTTATATCAATCATCAAGGGGGAACAAAGAGTTCCCTGGCGATGAAAGAAGTGACCAAAATAATTCAATGGGCGGAGGATCACTCCTGCCACTTGTCTGCGATCCACATCCCAGGAGTGGAAAATTGGGAAGCGGATTTTCTGAGTCGTCAGACATTTCATCCGGGGGAGTGGGAACTCCATCCGGAAATCTTTGCCCAAATAACTCAATTATGGGGCATTCCAGACATGGATCTGATGGCGTCTCGTCAGAACTTCAAGGTTCCTTGCTACGGGTCCAGATCCAGGGATCCCAAGGCGACTCTAGTAGATGCACTAGTAGCTCCTTGGACTTTCAACCTAGCTTACGTATTCCCACCGTTTCCTCTCATTCCCAGGCTGGTAGCCAGGATCAATCAGGAGAGGGCCTCGGTGATCTTGATAGCTCCTGCGTGGCCACGCAGGACTTGGTATGCAGACCTGGTGAATATGTCATCGGCTCCACCATGGAAGCTACCTTTGAGACAGGACCTTCTTGTTCAAGGTCCATTCGAACACCCAAATCTGGTCTCCCTCCAACTGACGGCTTGGAGATTGAACGCTTGATTCTATCAAAGCGTGGGTTTTCAGATTCGGTGATAGATACTCTGGTTCAGGCCAGAAAACCTGTAACTAGAAAAATTTACCATAAAATATGGAAAAAATATATCTGTTGGTGTGAATCCAAAGGATTCCCATGGAATAAGATAAAAATTCCTAAGATTCTCTCCTTTCTTCAAGAAGGTTTGGAGAAAGGATTATCTGCAAGTTCTATAAAGGGACAGATCTCTGCGTTATCTGTCTTACTACACAAAAGACTGGCAGCTCTGCCAGATGTTCAAGCATTTGTTCAGGCTCTGGTTAGGATCAAGCCTGTTTACAGACCTTTGACTCCTCCCTGGAGTCTAAATCTAGTTCTTTCAGTTCTTCAAGGGGTTCCGTTTGAACCCTTACATTCCATAGATATTAAGTTACTATCTTGGAAAGTTTTGTTTTTGGTTGCAATTTCTTCTGCTAGAAGAGTTTCAGAGTTATCTGCTCTGCAGTGTTCTCCTCCTTATCTGGTGTTCCATGCAGATAAGGTGGTTTTGCGTACTAAGCCTGGTTTTCTTCCTAAAGTTGTTTCTAACAAAAATATTAACCAGGAGATAGTTGTACCTTCTTTGTGTCCGAATCCAGTTTCAAAGAAGGAACGTTTGTTACACAATTTGGACGTTGTCCGTGCTCTAAAGTTCTATTTAGAGGCTACTAAAGATTTCAGACAAACATCTTCCTTGTTTGTTGTTTATTCTGGTAAAAGGAGAGGTCAAAAAGCGACTTCTACCTCTCTTTCCTTTTGGCTTAAAAGCATTATCCGATTGGCTTATGAGACTGCCGGACGGCAGCCTCCTGAAAGAATCACTGCTCACTCCACTAGGGCTGTGGCTTCCACATGGGCCTTCAAGAATGAGGCTTCTGTTGATCAGATATGTAAGGCAGCGACTTGGTCTTCACTGCACACTTTTGCCAAATTTTACAAATTTTATACTTTTGCTTCTTCGGAGGCTAATTTTGGGAGAAAAGTTTTGCAAGCTGTGGTGTCTTCCGTTTAGGTGACCTGATTTGCTCCCTCCCTTCATCCGTGTCCTAAAGCTTTGGTATTGGTTCCCACAAGTAAGGATTACGCCGTGGACCGGACACACCAATGTTGGAGAAAACAGAATTTATGCTTACCTGATAAATTACTTTCTCCAACGGTGTGTCCGGTCCACGGCCCGCCCTGGTTTTTTTAATCAGGTCTGATGAACTATTTTCTCTAACTACAGTCACCACGGTATCATATGGTTTCTCCTATATATATTTCCTCCTGTCCGTCGGTCGAATGACTGGGGTGGGCGGAGCCTAGGAGGGATCATGTAACCAGCTTTGCTGGGACTCTTTGCCATTTCCTGTTGGGGAGGAGAATATCCCACAAGTAAGGATGACGCCGTGGACCGGACACACCGTTGGAGAAAGTAATTTATCAGGTAAGCATAAATTCTGTTTTTTTTGCGGTGACTTTGTTAAAAAAGTCAAATGCTTCAGAGTATTTTGATTTTATAATTTATGCCCCCTTAAAAGAACAACACCAAGTGAGAAACAAAGTAATTGTCTAGCAATTTACTAGACAGCTGAAGAACTGCTTTGCTAAGGCATACAGAAATATATATAATAAAACATTAAAGGGATATTGTACTCCATATTTTTCTTTGTGTAAATGTTTTGTAGATGATCCATTTATATAGCCCATTTGGTAGTGTTTTTATAACAATGTATAGTTTTGCTTATTTTTTTGATAACATTGTGCTGATTTTCAGACTCCTAACCAAGCCCCACAGTATCAGATGTATACACTTGTTTACAGACTCCTGCTGGCTTTTGTTTGTCTAATCTGTCTTTTCATGTGCAGGGAAGGGGTGGAGGGGGAGAGTGTTTGCTCCCAGTCTTCTGTCATTAGGTGTCCCAGCCTAACCTCATCAACAGTGCTAAACTGGGATCTTCTAAGTAAGTTTTTAAAAGGTTTTATACTGGATTTTTAGATCAGTATCTGTGCATATTCTTCTTTATAGTAGTGTCTGTTACATGAATTTATATGACAATTGGTGTATACTGTCTCTTTAAATTCATTTAAACTGTAGTTAATACATATATTTTAAGTTGAAGAAATGTATATTTGTACTCAAATGGTAAAACTCAATGCTCTTAAATATAGTGGCCCAATATGCTATGTTTCAATAGTCCCTTCTTAGCCAACTAAGGGCTAGATTTAAAATGAAGTGGTTCTTAACGCTTCTGCTCGTGCACTTACTCCTCTAGAAGTAAGCTTTTCTTTCATACAGATGGGAAGAGTCGACGATCCATTAGTCATGGGAACTACCCTTCTCTTCCACAAGGAGGAGGCAAAGAGTACCAAACCACAAGAGCTCTTTAAAATCCCTTCCACCTCACACATACCTCAGGCTTTACTTTGCCTCTACTGGAGGTAGTTGAAGAATGAAGACGTGCATTTGATTCTTCAGAGAAAGTTGTTTTCAGTCTATATTGAGGCTTGGTTTTCCTACTATGCTTGAAGGAGGGATGTATTTGGGGTATGATTTATGATTCTTTGTTTCACCTCAGAGAGCTCTCATTGTTTCTAGATCTAAATTCTACAACTTATAAAGTTTGGATTCTACAATCAGTACAATCTACAATCATCTACAATCGCTACAGTGAATCATGTCCGCCTGACATCACAAAATACATATTCGGCATTTAACATTGCCCAAGCATTTCTGGTGTAATGCATGTGCAGTGCTGCCCCCTGCACAATCACAATGTCAATCATCCTGATCACATCAGATCGTGATGATTGCATCATCCCGATCCGTTCCCCTGAACGAGTTAAGGAGCAGCGGTCTTATGACCGCTGCTTCTTAACTTATGTTTTCGGGGAGCAGAAAACATTGCGGATAGAAAGCGGTATCCACTGCTTAATAAATCTACCCCTAGGCCTTTGAGTTGCTCTATGTCCATGTCTATTGTATAATTACAGACAAATCAGTTCTGTGTCTATTTAAAACAGGCATTTAAAAAAGAATTTTCCAAAAATATGTATTGTCTATTCAATTTCCCATCTATCTCCATCAGCATTATTTTAATGACATTGTTTTCATTCTGTGTTATTTTATACAATGTAATGAAAGATAAACTGTAGTTTGTCACATAATACAAGCCAGAAGCTACAATATAATGAGTCAATAGCTTGTTTCAGTTGAGACAATGTCTAGTTCATTAACCTTTGTTATTGCTGTGACTTGTAGTTCATTTTACAATTTGAAGCATTTTTAGTTATTTTAGAATTTCATATCCATATCACTTACATAAGCATCCGAGGCTCTTCATTAATATACATAGTAGACTTAGAGAAGGGGAAGTTACAAGTGGACTGTCTCTTTGTCAGAGCTAGGTTCTTTTAATTAAAGGGACATTCCAGTTCAGAATAATTACATGTCATCTGAACCTGCATAACCATGGGTCAGGTTATAAATTTAAGTGCAAAACTGCAAGCTTGAGGGAAATCAATGGTCCTGCCCTTGCAAGTAAATGGTTAAAAACCCTTGCTGCACAATATAAATTCATGTTAGATATCATGGATACTGAATAGTCAATGGGCAAAATGTATTATTTGGCTATTCATTAGTCAAACAAATTCCAAATATGGCCACGGGTAGTAACATTTGGCTATTTTCGGTGTCAGATATATTTGTCATTAAGTGCAACACACAAAGATCTGTGCAAATCCAGAACTCTATATGTTGCACTTTAAAATGGACAATAAATACCTCAAGATATTAATATAATATATTAATATAAATTGTTTAATTACATGTAGTAAAACAACTTTTCAAAATACTTTATTAATTTATTAATACTTTATTCTCCTTTCCTATAATTTAATTCTGAATATTGTCATTGGCTGCACACTCTAGTAAGCTATAAGTATTCCTTATTAGCCTCAGTGTAACTTAAATTACAACATGGCGGCATCCACTGCTTTATGAAAATTAACTTTACCCTTATTTTTTCGATATTAAAGAGACACTGAACCCAAATTTTTTCTTTCGTGATTCAGATAGAGCATGACATTTTAAGCAGCTTTCTAATTTACTCCTATTATCATTTTTTTTTCATTCTCTTGGTATCTTTATTTAAAATGGAAGAATGTAAGTTTAGATTCCGGCCCATTTTTGGTGAACAACCTGGGTTGTTCTTGCTGATTGGTGGATAAATTCATCCAAAAATTTAAAAGTGCTGTCCAGAAGTCTGAACCAAAAAATCTTAAATGCCTTCTTTTTCAAATAAAGATAGCAAGAGAACAAAGACATTTTGCTAATAGGAGTAAATTATTAAGTTGCTTAAAATCGCATGCTGTATCTGAATCATGAAAGAAAAAATTTGGGTTCAGTGTCCCTTTAAACAACTAATATAATTTAAAAAAATACATGTACAAATTATTCTCAGGCTAAACTTTGCTCTGAATACATCGTTCAAGAATTGATTTATTTAGTGTTTAATGTCCCTTAAACACTAATATATTTGGCACCGAAATAGCCAAATGCTGCTACCCGCCGGCCATATTTGGAATTAGATTAACAAATATCCAAAGATTACAAGTCGCGCGTTATGTCCTTTCCGCACGTGATCCGGGGCGCAATCCGATATAGATCGTAGTTTGCGGCGCAAGCGAGGGATCCCCCGCCACCCGTAGTTTCAGCTCACAATAGAATAATAGAATAAGAGCAACTGTAATTCTATTGGCTATTCTAATCAGCCAATAGAATTACAGTAGCTCTTATTCTATTGGCTATTCAAACCAGCCAATAGAATTAAAGTAGCTTGCATCCGATTGGCTGATTTGAATTTGAAGGCTCAAATCAGCCAATAGGAATTCAAGGGACGCCATTTTTAATTGCGTACCTTGAATTCCTATTCAGTGTACGGCGGCGATTGTATGAAGAGAATCCTCCACGTTCCGGCTCAGGTCTTCAGTTCCAGAGGTCTTCGGTTCCAGCGTCACCGATCTTCAGTTCCAGCATCGCCGGTCTTCAGTTCCAGATGGACGGTCTTTAGCTCCGCGGTCATCGGTCTTCAACTCCTCCGCTCTGCGCCGGCTGGATCCTGGAAGAAGAAGAGGTCACTGCCTGGAACAGGACCTTCTCCGCCGGTCTTCAGGACAGGTAAGGAGCACTTGGGGTTAGACTTAGGCTTTTTTAAGGGGGGATTGGGTGGGTTAGAATAGGGGTATGTGGGTGGTGGGTTGTAATGGGGGGGTGCTGTTTTTTTTACAGGCAAAAGAGCTGATTTCTTTGGGGCATGCCCCACAAAAGGCCCTTTTAAGGGTTGGTAATAGAGCTGTTAATTTTTGTATTTTAGATTAGGGTAGGGAAATTTTTTTATTTTGGGGGGCTTTGTTATTTTATTAGGGGGCTTAGAATAGGTGTAATTAGCTTAAAGTTCTTGTAATCTTTTTTTATTTTTTGTAATTTAGTGGGTTTTTTTGTAATTTAGTTTAGTGTATTTAATTGTAGTTTAGTTTAGATATTTGTAGTTTATTTAATTTATTGATAGTGTAAGTGTATTTGTAACTTAGGTTAGGATTTATTTTGCAGGTAAATTGGTAATTATTTTAACTAGGTAGCTATTAAATAGTTATTAACTATTTAATAGCTATTGTACCTAGTTAAAATAAATACCAAGTTAACTGTAAAATAAATATATAAACCCTAAAATAGCTACAATGTAATTATTAATTACATTGTAGCTATCTTAGGGTTTATTTTATAGGTAAGTATTTAGATTTAAATAGGAATATTGTAATTAATAATATTAATATTAATTAGATTTATTTTAATAAGAATTTAGTTAGGGATGTTAGAGTTAGATAGGTTTATTATACTTAATATATATATAATATAATAACGATATTAACTATATTAACCCTAATATAATTAGGGTTAATATAGTTAATATATATAATATAATAACTATATTAACCCTAATATAATTAGGGTTAATATAGTTAATATAGCTGGCGGCGGTGTAGGGGGATTAGATTAGGGGTTAATCTATTTAATATAGCTGGCAGCGGTGTAGGGGGATTAAATTAGGGGTTAATCTATTTAATATAGCTGGCGGCGGTGTAGGGGGATTAGATTAGGGGTTAATGTATTTAATATAGGTGGCGGCGGTGTAGGGGGATTAGATTAGGGGGTAATACATTTATTATAGGTGGCGGCGGTGTAGGGGGATTTAGATTAGATGCAAAAGAGCTGATTTCTTTGTGACAATGCCCCGCAAAAAGCCCTTTTAAGGGCTGGCAATAGAGCTGTTACTTTGGGGCAATGTAACGCAAAAGGCCCTTTTAAGGGCTGGTAATAGAGGTGATTACTTTAGGGGGATTAGATTAGGGGTTAATGTATTTAATATAGGTGGCGGCGGTGTAGGGGGATTAAAAAGCACAGTCAATATCCAGCACTCAAACCCAAGGTGTTTGCAAGCTGACACAGGATCACTGCAAAGATCCAAATGACATCAAATATATCCAAAAAATGCAGCAGCACCACTTCTTATCATCCAAGAAAGTTCCTTTATTGTCACATAATGGGAGCAGGTAAGATATAGAACAACGTTTCGGGGAATCAACCCTTAATCATGCTCCCATTATGTGACAATAAAGGAACTTTCTTGGATGATAAGAAGTGGTGCTGCTGCATTTATTTGAATATATTTGGTGTAGGGGGATTAAATTAGGTGTTAATTAATTTAATATAGCTGGCGGCGGTGTAGGAGGATTAGATTAGGGGTTAATGTATTTAATATAGCTGGTGGCGGTGTAGGGGGATTAAATTAGGGGTTAATTAATTTAATATAGCTGGCGGCGGTGTAGGGGGATTAGATTAGGGGTTAATGTATTTAATATAGCTGGCGGCGGTGTAGGGGGATTAAATTAGGGGTTAATTAATTTAATATAGCTGGCGGCGGTGTAGGGGGATTAGATTAGGGGTTAATGTATTTAATATAGCTGGCGGCGGTGTAGGAGGATTAGATTAGGGTTAATACATTTAATATAGCTGGCGGCGGGGTAGGAGCTCACATTAGGGGGTATGTAATGTAGCTCGCAACGGTGTAGGGGGATCACATTAGGGGGTTATACTTTTAATGTAGGTGGCAGCGGGGTCCGGGAGCGGCGGTTTAGGGGTTAAATATTTTATTAGGGATTGTGGCGGGGGATCGTGGTTGACAGGTAGATAGACATTGCGCATGCGTTAGGTGTTAGGTTTTATTTGGCAGGTAGTTTAGGGAGTTACGGAGCTCCAATAGACAGCGTAAGGCTTACTACGGCTGCATTTTGTGGCAAGGTGAAAATGGAGTAAGATTTCTCCATTTTCGCCATGTAAGTCCTTACGCTGTATATTGGATACCAAACTGCGCGGGTTTGGTATACCTGCCTATGGCCCAAAAAACTACGGGCGAAGGCAGAAATATACGAGCGTAACTTCTAGGTTACGCCATATATAGGATACCAAACCCACGCAAATTTTGGCGTCACCGGCTTCTGCCCCGGAGGCCCCGGTCTTTGCGCAATCAATTTTCATTGCCCTGATATTACAAGTCTTGAAAAATCATGATTGCTTTTTACGCAACAAAACGTTCCGTGCTCAAAGAGCTGAAGTTAACAGTTTTCCGCAACAAGAAAGTTTCACCAAACACTTCAAAAATACATTACAAAGTACAGTTACACTCATATTAACACTGTCTATTAAACATTATTTAAAAAAATATATTGCACACAGAAGTTATAAGGGCTCAAAGATAGGAGATTGAGGGTGTTAGAAAACATACATACATAGCTAAAGATGTATTTGTGTATATATATGACAGACATATAAAAACATAAATGTATATGTACACACATATAGACATATATAAAAGGGCATTAGAGCCCTTTGCCATTAAGTAGCTGTAAACATGATAAAACATTTCTGCAATATTCATATTTAATAAAGATTTTAACTATGTATTTACTGTAAATATTTCACATTTGCTAATGTGAATATGCTATGTTGTATGCATAATGTGTGTGTTTTTTTTTCAACAAGTTTTTTTCTCCATTGATTCTTAAGGGGAATGCGAAATTGCTATGGTGATTGCTCAATCTCGGGTGTTAGGTTTTTCCCCACATTTTTTCTCCATTAATCTCTATGAGGGAATACATGCACGTAAAAACGCAACTTAGTTTATGCACGGTATTCGGGTTAACACATGCACAAACCAAGTTACTTTGCAACTTGTAATACCTGGGCAATCCTAAATGCGTAAAACCCTTTATGCGCGTGGTGTTTTTACGGTTCCGAATAACAGATTTACTGCGCGACTTGTAATCTTGTGAAGGGACAGTAAAGTCAAAATTACACTGTCATGATTTGGATATAGCATATTACAAATTACTTCTATTATCAAATTTGTTTTGTTCTCTTGTTATTATTTGTTGAAGGGCAAACCTAGGTGGGCTTTAGGAGCGTGCACGTGTCTTCAGCATTGTATACATTCGATATGATGTATACATTATACAGAAGACATATATGCATTTGGTATTAGACTGTCCTCGTTTTGGTCCCTCTTATATATGGCGTGGATCGCTCTTGGATCCTTAATGTTTATATATTAGGGAGTTATAGGGGTAATAAAACAAAACAAAATACACATAAACATAAACATTTCTAGTTAACCTAAGTAGAGGACATAGCCAAGCCAAGCCCACTGGCTGCCATCAAAAGAGAGCGTGTAAATAAAGTTAGTGGTAAATGACCCTTTAAACAATAAAAAAAAATGTAAACCTGATAAATATAAACAGCAATGCTAACTTAATATAAGCACAATTACACATTCCACTTGAAAATTGTACAGTATATATATATATAAACACAGAAATGGACCGCACTCACAGACTGGACTGGGTACACATCCTAAGCCACAGCAAACTCCACAGCCCTGAACACTGACAGACAGATGCAAAGTTCCCAGCAGCCCAGGCAGTTAACCCCAGAGCAGCCTGGGTGACAGGTCCACAGGGAAGCATTACAAACATTATCAACACAACACATCGAAAACCCGGCACTCGACAGCAGATTCAGAGCAATGTTTAAAAGCAAAACTGGGGGAAGTCAGGTTACATTTGGCGCCAAAGGATAAAGCACCGGACCACGACAAGGTGTCCCCCTTCCTGGGACCCTAAACCAACACCCACACAATGCATACTTCCAAACAAACCTCCCAGGGTGACACAGGCTTTTGTAACCTCCCCTATGTAAATACAAAACACAGTAATGGACCGCACTCACAGACTGGACTGGGTGCACATCCTAAGCCACAGAAAACTCCACCGCCCTGAACACTGACAGACAGATGCAAAGTTCCCAGCAACCCAGGCAGTTAACCCCAGAGCAGCCTGAATGGCAGGTCCGCAGGGAAGCATTACAAACATTATCAACACAACACATAGAAAACCCGGCACTTGCCAGCAGATTCACTGCAATGTTTAAAAGCAAAACTGGGGGAAGTCAGTTACATTTGGTGCCAAACGATCAAGCCCAGGACCACGACAAGGTCTCCCCCTTCCTGGGACCCTAAACCAGCACCCACACAATGCATACTTCTAAACAAACCAACTGGGAACCTCCCAGGGTGACACAGGCTTTTGTAACCTCCCCTATGTAAATATAAAACACAGGAATGGACCGCACTCACAGACTGGACTGGGTGCACATCCTAAGCTACAGCAAACTCCACAGCCCTGAACACTGACAGACAGCTGCATAGTTCCCAGCAACCCAGGCAGTTAACCCCAGAGCAGCCTGGGTGACAGGTCCGCAGGGAAGCATTACAAACATTATCAACACAACACACAGAAAACCCGGAACTCGCCAGCAGATTCACAGCAATGTTTAAAAGCAAAACTGGGGGAAGTCAGTGTGAATCTGCTGGCGAGTGCCGAGTTTTCTGTGTGTTGTGTTCATAATGTTTGTAATGCTTCCCTGTGGGGAAATTCTTAGTAGGAGTGTAAATTGTTATTTTTTCAAAGGGTTGCTAGGGTATTTCAAGGCTAATGGTGGTCCTGCATAAGCTTCTATTAGTGTCCCTTCCTTAGTGTCTGTAAGTGTTATGTAATAATGCGGTTGATCGAGAACCTCAGGCCAGTACTCCTTCTGATCCTGTACATCCAGCTGGTTTTTGCCTGCGGACAAGAGGTAAATCTGTTTTCTTGATATGTCTTCTTGGGGGTGTTCCACCAACCCCCCACCAGACATGGGTAACGGTGTGCAGCTCTCCTTCCACAGGGAATCTTCTGGTATGTCAGGGGAACTATAGATCTGTATTTGGTCACTCTGTAAGTTATCCCCATCTAGTACTGTGATACGCTGGCTGCACTGTGATTCTGATGATGTTTAGCTTTAAGTAATTTGTATAGATAGTCTCCAAGTGCCGAGGCTCCTTGTAGAAGTAACTCATGGTGGGAGGGCTTGTTTCTAGGTTTTCAACAGAGTTTGTGGTTTCAGCATTCTTGTCTGTATAATGGATCAAATATATAGAGGCGCTGGTCTTGAATCTCGTATATATTAACGTGCACACTGAAGAAAGAAACTTGACTTGTGATTTGCAGGAGTTAACAACAAAATAATGTGCAGTATACTCACTCCGAAAATTTCAGAGTTCAGCTTCTTCATAAGGATCTCTATCCTGATTTTCCCATAATGTGCTTTATTATCTGTAGACAATGGAAATTGCACTACAGGTAATTGTATCTTTAAATGGATATAAAGTGCAATATACTCACTCCGAGTAATTCGGAATCCGGCTCCCCAAAAGTTGTAGGTAACTTTAGAATACTTCCAAGAAAGGCAGCAAAATACTTGTTATACAAACAAATATTTATTAAAACATATAAAAAGGCTCTTTTTAGTTTGGCTCTACGCGTTTCAACGACTAAATCGTCTTTTTCAAGAGCAGTAAAAAACGATTGGAAGTGCTGCCTTAGGAGTATTACAGGTGTATTTATACAGGTAATCATTGTTCCTGTTCCGGTGAAAAACACCAGAATAGGACTCACAAAATAAAACATTTTATTTTTTGTTTTTATCCCCATCCGATTGTGTTTTGAGAGTAATGCATTTTTTGTATATGCTTAAGCTATTTCGCTCAAAATCTCAATAATTAGCCAAATCGGATCGGTATAAACAAGTTAAAAGTTATTTGACCAATCACAGTGAAGTAATATGGAAGTTCCCTTTCGAGTCCCGATTCTGTGTAGTTCCCTTTTAGGTCCGCCAAAAGATGCGTCGTCATGTGTTCCGATCCGACCAATTGGGTGGCGAGCATTGTTCCAGATACTTTATGTGTGAAAATCTGTTTCCAGGTTTGTCCGGACAGTTCTATACCACATGTCTCGAATTGGCCAATCTCTTTGTGAGCGATGTTTTCGCTATATTCCCATAATAGCCGATACTCTGAATTTTCTCTAAGGGGTATGTAATGGAAAGTGCAGGTCACTTTGGGTCATGTATATTTCAAATACAGAAACGATTGCAGTGAAATCACTTATTTAACAAAAAATATAAAAAAATATAAAAAATATAAAAAAAAAAAAAAATAATTAAAAAATGCCTTAGGATTAATTACCTAACATTTTGAAATAAATTCTAACTATATATTAGATATTGTATGTAAAAATTAAAATAAATCAAGATAAGATGATTATAATATTGGAGAATTCAAGTCAATAAGATTGGTTTAGTCTCCTTCATACAAATGTAACAAGGATTTAAACATTTTGACAATTTGATACAATTCTATTCTACATTGAACAAAAATCTACATCCATGATTGCAATAAAATATATTATATATACAAAATAATGATTAAATATAAATAAATACATAATATAAAATAAAAAATAAAATAAAATTAACCATGCAAATATATAGTTTCTCTATATTGAATTAAATGAACGCTGCCACTCTAATATCTTTATTTAGACCATAGTGTCCATATGTTTTTAATGTGTGTATCCACCATAGTTCTCTTTTATTAAGTTCTTTTTCTATCTCCCCCCCTCTCCAATGTAATGAAACTTTTTCTATGCCAATCCATGATAGATGTTTTTTGTCATATAGTGGGCAATTATTATAGTGTAAGGGGACACCGTGATCTTCTTTCTCCTTTTCAATTTTATTAAGGTGCTCTAGTATTCGTGTCTTTACAAATCTTGAAGTTTGACCTAAATACTGGATCTGGCAGTTACACTGAAGTAAATAAATTATATTTTTGGTTTTGCAACTGATAAAATCTTTTATTGTGTAGGATTTGCCTGTTACAGAGGAAGTGAATGTCTTGTATGTTTTCTTAGTGTAATTGCATGCTTTGCAATGTCCACATGTATAAAATCCTGTCAAATTTGCTATTTAAATGGGTTTTGGAGGCTTCATCCCTTTGATAAGGGAAGGTGCTAGTTTCTGTTTGAAATTTGTTCCCTTCCTGAAAGTTATTGTTGGTTTGTTAGGAATGATATTATTCAAATATTCATCATTTTTGAGAACATTCCAATGTTGGTTTATGATATGTTTAATCTGTTTGTGTCCACTATTGTATGTGGTGATAAACCTTGGGAAATTTGGATGATTTATAACTTCCTTTTTGGTATTTGCAATTAAAGAATCTCGATTTCTATTTCCCACTTCAACCCTATCTTGCTCTAAGATGTTACTATCATAACCCTTATATTCAAATCTTTCTTTGATTATCTTAGATTGAGTATTAAAATCATCTATGGTATCACAATTCCTTCTTATGCGAAGACATTGCCCTTTGGGGATTGCTTTTAGCCAAATTGGGTGATGTTCACTATCTCTCCTGATGTAAGTGTTCATATCACAACTTTTAAAAAAGGTTTTGGTGTGTATATTTCCTGATTCCACAAAAATTGTTAAATCTAGAAAATTGATTTGAGTTTTGTTGAATTCTGGTGTTAATATTATGCCCATATGGTTTTCGTTTAAGTGGGAAACAAAGTTTTTTGATGCCTCCTCATCTTTGTTCCAGATACAAAGAACATCATCTATGTACCGACACCAGGCCCGCCCCAGCCACGCCACATGACCATACATAAGTGTGTTCAAAGTGGTCCATGTAAATGTTGGCGTAGCTTGGGGCGAACCTGGTGCCCATGGCGGTGCCACATATCTGAAGATACTGTTGATTATCAAACCAAAAAAAGTTATGCTTTAATATGAATTCTATTGATGTTAAAATGAATTCTAATAATGCGGTAGATAGATTATCATCTTGTTCAAGTTTCCATTTTATAGCTGCTATACCTTTTTTGTGGTCAATAATAGAATATAAAGATGTTACATCCATTGTTAGCCACAAATATCCTGATTCCCATTTTGTATCTTTGAGTATGCTAAGTACCTGTTTTGTGTCTTTAAGGTATGATCTTGCTGTTTGAGCATAAGGTTGCAACAAATGATCTATGAAGGCCGATAGATTGCATGTCAGGGAATCTATCCCACTAATTATAGGCCTCCCTGGGGGTCTAAGTGGATCCTTATGTAATTTAGGGATGAAGTAAAAAATAGGAGTCTTGGATTCTGTTTTATTTAAAAACATAAATTCATCCTGGGAAATAATATCTCTGTCAAGAGCTTGTAACAAAATTTCATTTAATTCTGAAGTGAATATTCTTTTTGGGTTATTTTTCAAAATTTGATAAGTCTTTTTATCTGATCGGATTCTATTTGCTTCCTCCATGTAGTAGCTACGGTCTATTATTACTATACTTCCCCCCTTATCTGCCTCCTTAATGATGAGGGGGGGAGATAGAAAAAGAACTTAATAAAAGAGAACTATGGTGGATACACACATTAAAAACATATGGACACTATGGTCTAAATAAAGATATTAGAGTGGCAGCGTTCATTTAATTCAATATAGAGAAACTATATATTTGCATGTTTAATTTTATTTTATTTTTTATTTTATATTATGTATTTATTTATATTTAATCATTATTTTGTATATATAATATATTTTATTGCAATCATGGATGTAGATTTTTGTTCGATGTAGAATAGAATTGTATCAAATTGTCAAAATGTTTAAATCCATATCTGAGTCCTTGTTACATTTGTATGAGGGAGAATTCTCCAATATTATAATCAGCTTATCTTGATTTATTTTTATTTTTACATACAATATCTAATATATAGTTAGAATTTATTTCAAAATGTTAGGTAATTAATCCTAAGGCATTTTTAAATTTTTTTTTTTTTTTTATATTTTTTTATATTTTTTGTTAAATAAGTGATTTCACTGCAATCGTTTCTGTATTTGAAATATACATGACCCAAAGTGACCTGCACTTTCCATTACATACCCCTTAGAGAAAATTCAGAGTATCGGCTATTATGGGAATATAGCGAAAACATCGCTCACAAAGAGATTGGCCAATTCGAGACATGTGGTATAGAACTGTCCGGACAAACCTGGAAACAGATTTTCACACATAAAGTATCTGGAACAACGCTCGCCACCCAATTGGTCGGATCGGAACACATGACGACGCATCTTTTGGCGGACCTTAAAGGGAACTACACAGAATCGGGACTCGAAAGGGAACTTCCATATTACTTCACTGTGATTGGTCAAATAACTTTTAACTTGTTTATACCGATCCGATTTGGCTAATTATTGAGATTTTGAGCGAAATAGCTTAAGCATATACAAAAAATGCATTACTCTCAAAACACAATCGGATGGGGATAAAAACAAAAAATAAAATGTTTTATTTTGTGAGTCCTATTCCGGTGTTTTTCACCGGAACAGGAACAATGATTACCTGTATAAATACACATGTAATACTCCTAAGGCAGCACTTCCAATTGTTTTTTACTGCTCTTGAAAAAGACGATTTAGTTGTTGAAACGCGTAGAGCCAAACTAAAAAGAGCCTTTTTATATGTTTTAATAAATATTTGTTTGTATAACAAGTATTTTGCTGCCTTTCTTGGAAGTATTCTAAAGTTACCTACAACTTTTGGGGAGCCGGATTCCGAATTACTCGGAGTGAGTATATTGCACTTTATATCCATTTAAAGATACAATTACCTGCAGTGCAATTTCCATTGTCTACAGACACCCAAGCACATTATGGGAAAATCAGGATAGAGATCCTTATGAAGAAGCTGAACTCTGAAATTTTCGGAGTGAGTATACTGCACATTATTTTGTTGTTAACTCCTGCAAATCACAAGTCAAGTTTCTTTCTTCAGTGTGCACGTTAATATATACGAGATTCAAGACCAGCGCCTCTATATATTTGATCCATATTCTGCTCACAGTCCTGTTGGGAGAGACTGTTAGAAGGCTGCGGTCACTTAGGAGGGGAGTATTGTGCTCTATTCTAGTCATTCTGTACATTGTGTTGTCAACATCTAACATATCTGTATAGTTTTTGTAATTATCTTGTCTGTATAATGCCTTAGCAAGAAATTAAACAGTGCTGATCCCATAAGGTCTTGACAGAGCTCTTGAAATTTTTGCCATTGTGTGTTGGTGTTTTGCTCTCCTGCGGCTGTAGCCATTTTGGTTTTCAAACTGTTAGTGGCCCTTTTGCAATCACTAGTCTCCCCTCTTCTCTATGATCACCTGTGATTTAAGGTGTTTGCTGGTAAGGTCCGTGCTAGTGTGCCGGTGTAGTTGACTAAGGCAAAATACCTCGGAGGAGCAGAGGGAGGTCACATTGCCTAGCAGTAGCCGCCGCTCTAGGCCCTTATTTTCTGAATCCTGACTCTAGTATCATACACAAAGCGTGGATCATATGATATAATGCTCCTCTGTATAGTGATGCACTGAGATATATGTGTAAGGCAATATTGCTGTTAAAGAACTCTTGTAACCGGCAGATTAAAAGGGATTCCACCAGAGCTGTGGAGAATGCGACCGCTCAGGTTTGATGTTCAGACACGCCCCCGTATTTGTAACTTTTTAAAAAAAAAAATTGCAAACACTACTTCCATAGGGCAAGATTACAAGTGATGCTCAACGGACTTTGCACTAGCACAACGGCGATTTCGTGATCCATTTTTCTTCCGCTGATATTACAAGTCAGGAGAAATTGCCAATGATAGTCCTTTCTGCATTAATCCATACCGCGAGCGATCTAAGAGCTCTGGTAAAGGGGCCTAGTTATCAAGCCGTCAACCTCAAATACGCTGCGTATTCCGCAGCGTATTTGTGGCGAGGCTGATTCGCCTTAGTTATCAAAGGCTCGAGACCGGCAAAAGTAGAATTTTGTGACGTAAACTTCGATCCGCCGGACTCAGTCCGACACAGATCGATTCTTACGTCACTCCAGATGTTCCGCACACAAGTACGGCACAATCTCACTACTTTTGCTAGTTATCAAAAAACTAGCAGGTACGCTCGGCACTTTTACGGCCCAGCGTACCTGGTTTTCAAAGCGCCAGCCTGGAGGCGGCGGATCCCATGGGAATCAATGGGAGTCTGACCATAGCGAAAGTACAAGTTCGCTGCTGACAGACATCCCATTGATTCCTATGGGAGCTGTCTACACCTAACACCCTAACATGTACCCCGAGTCTAAACACCGCTAATCTGACCCCCCCTACACCGCCGCAACTAAATAAAGTTATTACCCCCTAAACCGCCACTCCCGGAGCCCACCGCAACTATAATAAATGTATTAACCCCTAAACCGCCGCTCCCTGAACCCGCCGCAACCTATATTAAATGTATTAACCCCTATCCTGCCCCCCTACACCGTCGCCACCTATAATAAATTTATTAACCCCTATCCTGCCCCCCACTACGCCGCCGCCACTGTAATAAAATTATTAACCCCTAAACCTAAGTCTAACCCTAACCCCCCCCTAACTTAAATAATTAATTAAATAAATCTAAATAAATTAACTCTTATTAACTAAATGAATCCTATTTAAAACTAAATACTTACCTTTAAAATAAACCCTAATATAGCTACAATATAAATAATAATTATATTGTAGCTATCTTAGGATTTATATTTATTTTACAGGTAACTTTGTATTTATTTTAGCTAGTTAGAATAGTTATTAAATAGTTATTAACTATTTAATAACTACCTAGCTAAAAGAAATACAAAATTACCTGTAAAATAAATCCTAACCTAAGTTACAATTAAACCTAATACTACACTATCATTAAATTAACTAAATAAACTACCTACAAATAACTACAATTAAATACAATTACATAAACTAACTAAAGTACAAAAAATAAAAAAAGCTAAGTTACAAAAAATAAAAAAATAAGTTACAAACATGTTAAAAATATTACAACAATTTTAAGCTACTTACACCTAATCTAAGCCCCCTAATAAAATAACAAACCCCCCAAAATAAGAAAAATCCCTACCCTATTCTAAATTAAATAAATTTCAAAGCTCTTTTACCTTACCAGCCCTTAAAAGGGCCATTTGTGGGGGCATGCCCCAAAAAGTTCAGCTCTTTTGCCTGTAAAAGAAAAATACAACCCCCCCCAACATTAAAACCCACCACCCACATACCCCTAATCTAACCCAAACCCCCCTTACAAAAACCTAACACTAATCCCCTGAAGATCATCCTACCTTGAGTCGTCTTCACTCAGCCGAGCCACCGATGGAACTGAAGAGGACATCCGGAGCGGAAGAAGTTAATCCTCCAAGCGGCGCTGAAGAAATCTTCCATCCGATGAAGTCATCATCCAGGCGGCGCTGAAGAAGTCTTTGATCCGGCCGATGTCATCTTCCAAGAGGCGCTGAAGATGTCTTCTATCCGGGTGAAGTCATCTTCCAAGCCGGGTCTTGAATCTTCCTTCCGCCGACGCGGAACCACCTTCTTCACCGACGGACTACGACGAATGACGGCTCCTTTAAGGGACGTCATCCAAGATGGTGTCCCCTCAATTCCGATTGGCTGATAGGATTCTATCAGCCAATCGGAATTAAGGTAGGAAAATCTGATTGGCTGATGGAATCAGCCAATCAGATTCAAGTTTGTTATTTTATTAGGGGGCTTAGATTAGGTGTAAGTAGCTTAAAATTGTTGTAATATTTTTAACATGTTTGTAACTTAATTTTTTATTTTTTGTAACTTAGCTTTTTTTATTTTTTGTACTTTAGTTAGTTTATGTAATTGTATTTAATTGTAGTTATTTGTAGGTAGTTTATTTAGTTAATTTAATGATAGTGTAGTATTAGGTTTAATTGTAACTTAGGTTAGGATTTATTTTACAGGTAATTTTGTATTTCTTTTAGCTAGGTAGTTATTAAATAGTTAATAACTATTTAATAACTATTCTAACTAGCTAAAATAAATACAAAGTTACCTGTAAAATAAATATAAATCCTAAGATAGCTACAATATAATTATTATTTATATTGTAGCTATATTAGGGTTTATTTTAAAGGTAAGTATTTAGTTTTAAATAGGATTCATTTAGTTAATAAGAGTTAATTTATTTAGATTTATTTAATTAATATTTAAGTTAGGGGGGCGTTAGGGTTAGACTTAGGTTTAGGGGTTAATAATTTTATTACAGTGGCGGCGGCGTAGTGGGGGGCAGGATAGGGGTTAATAAATTTATTATAGGTGGCGACGGTGTAGGGGGGGCAGGATAGGGGTTAATAGGTTTAATATAGGTTGCGGCGGGTTCATGGAGCGGCGGTTTAGGGGTTAAACTATTTATTTAGTTGCGGAGAGGTGCGGGATCAGCAGGATAGGGGTTAATAATTTTATAATAGAGGGCGACGGTGTAGGGGGGGCAGGATAGGGGTTACTAGGTATACTGTAGGTGGCAGCGGTGTCCGGGAGCGGCGGTTTAGGGGTTAATAAATTTATAAGAGTTGCGGCGGGGTCTAGGAGCGGCAGTTTAGGGGTTAATACATTTATAAGAGTTGCGGCGGGGTCTAGGAGCGGCGGTTTAGGGGTTAGTAACTTTATTTAGTTGCGGGGGGCTCCGGGGGCGCCGGTATAGGGGGTAGAACAGTGTAGTTTAGTGTGGGTGCTTAGTGACAGGCTAGCAATAAAGCTGGGAAAAAGCCAAAGGGCAGCGAGATCGGATGAGTGATAACTGTCACAGTCCGCTGCTCATCGCCCCGCGGCTTTTTGACAGCTTTATTTGATAACTTAGGCGAACGTATTCAAGGTCCGCGGCGGCGAAGGTAGGCGAGCTTAGGCGGGCGTATTGGGCCGGCGAAGGCAGAAAAGTAGACGGCTTGATAACTAGCCCCCAAAGTGTTTTCTGAAACTAAAAAGTTTCAAAAAACACAACAAAAATAAATTGCAAATTACACTTACACCCATAAACTACACGATTAAAGGGATGGTAAACATTATTATTAATGAAATTTGCTAAATGTTTATTTCATGTTTTATAAATAATTTGCATATTTTTTAAATTTTTTATTTTTTTACATTATTATATATTCATTATTTTTGTATTATACAATTCCTGTCAATAACTTCATTGGCTCCGCCCATCAATGTAGCTTCTCAGAACTTTATAAACAAGTACAGCAGTGCCACCTGCTGTGCACATCTCTATTAGAGCTATTCCAATAATTGTGTTACCTCTATTCCTCTTGAAACTTGTCCTTTCAAATAGTAAAGTGATGTGTACAGCAGTCCTGCCTGCTATACACATCACTGTCATCATACCTGCGCTTTCATGACAAAAGTACACTTTCTATGTTCTTCTAACTTTTTTTCCTTCATTAGATTGACGTGTACAGCAGTCCCGCCTGCTGTACACATCAGTAGAATCCGAGCCGCTTGTTCAGACACATGAATGCTTCCTTCCTTCTTTTTTTTTTACCTTCAGTTGATTGACATGTACAGCAGTCCCGCCCGCTGTACACGTCACAAGGAAGAAACCGTCCACGGTAAATGGGGGAGTTCAACTAGTGGATGCTTTTAGCCACTTCTCCTCCAATCTGATTGATCTCTAGATATGTGGTGATTTTTGGACTGATATCTATTTATTGCGAGATATGTATATGAATATATATATATATATATATGTCTAAATATTTTAAAGATCTATATGCGAATATCTCTTTGAAAATCTCTGTGAGATATTGTTTAATGTGCATAAGATGGTAATGTGAAATATTTTCATTATCTTCATAATCAAACATACACTATATCTATACATATAAATCCATGTTTCTCTAAGTATGTGTATGTATGTCAATGTAAAATCCCTGCGTCAGATTTTTTTTTCTAACACCCGAGATCTCTTATCTTTGAGCCCTTATAACTTTTGTTTGCAATATATTTTTAAATATTTTTTATTAGACAGTGTTAATAAAAGTGTAATTGTACTTTTTAATGTATTTTTGTTTTATAGCTTCCCTATCGAGCCTGGAAAAAGCATAAAAGTAAGGATTTTACAAAACAAACAAGGCAGACAGCGATATTTAGCACTCCACTTGTAATCTAGCAATATATTGGCTATTAAGAATTCTAAAGCTAATATAGCACCAGGCCCAGATCAGCTGCCTGCTGAATTATATAATTCTAATCTTGAAGGAATCAATTACTCCTATGTTAACCAAACTCATTAATGAATATAATTGTAAAAAAGAAAATTTCACTTCATCCATATTACTCTTATCCTTAAGAAAGGCAAATACCTAGAACATCATGGCTCTTATAGGCCTATTTCACTTCTAAACAATGATGATAAACTACTCACTTCCATTATTGCTGATAGACTAAAAAAACATTTGAACCCCCAAAAATACATACAGATCAAACTAGCTTTATGATGGGTGGGAACGTGGCGATAAATATACGTAAAGTCTTATTAGTTTTATATTATTTTAAGAACAAAGTTCCTAAAAAACCCATCATATTACAGTTTATCTAGGCCTCTTAAAAGAAGACGCAGAAAGGGTGTTCGATTCTATAGTGTGGGATAACCTTTTCTCATCTTTAGATAACTTCGGCAAATGTATTAACCCCTAATATGCCGCCCCCAACGTCGCCGCTGCCACCGCCACTATACTAAAGTTATTAACCCCTAAACCTCTGTCCTCCCACATCACTAACACTAAATAAATATATTAACCCCTAAACCTAAGTCTAACCCTAACACCCCTAACTTTAATATAATTAAAATAAATCTAAATAAAACCTACTATAAGTAACTAAATAATTCCTATTTAAAACTAAATACTTACCTGTAAAATAAAACCTAAGCTAGCTACAATATAACTAATAGTTACATTGTAGCTATCTTAGGTTTTATTTTTATTTCACAGGTAAGTTTGTATTTATTTTAACTAGGTAGACTAGTTAGTAAATAGTTATTAACTATTTACTAGCTACCTAGTTAAAATAAATACAAACTTACCTGTGAAATAAAAATAAAACCTAAGATAGCTACAATGTAACTATAAGTTACCTGTAGAATAAAACCTAACCTGTCTTACACTAACACCTAACATTACACTAAAATTAAATAAATTAAGTTAATTAAATAAAATTAACTAAAATTACACAAAAAATGAACACAAAATAAAAAAGAAATGATCAAATATTTAAACTAATTACACCTTATCTAATAGCCCTATCAAATAAACCCCCCCCCCCAAAATAAAAAAAACCCACTAGCCTAAACTAAACTGCCAATAGCCCTTAATAGGGCCTTTTGCGGGTTATTGCCCCAAAGAAATCAGCTCTTTTACCTGTAAAAAAAATACAAGCAACCCCCAACAGTAAAACCCACCACCCACACAACCCCCCAAATAAAATCCTATCTAAAAAACCTAAGCTTCCCATTGCCCTGAAAAGGGCATTTTGATGGGCATTGCCCTTAAAAAGGCATTTAGCTCTTTTTCGTTGCCCAAAACCCTAATCTAAAAATAAAACCCACCCAATAAACCCTTAATAAAACCTAACACTAACTTTCGAAGATCCATCTTTAACGAAGCCGAGAGAAGTCTTCATCCAAGCGGCAAGAAGTCCTCAACAAAGCCGGGAGACGTCTTCATCCAAGCGGCAAGAAGTCGTCCTCCAGGCGGCAGAAGTTTTCATCCAGACGGCATCTTCTATCTTCATCCTTCCGACGCGGAGTGGGTCCATCTTCAAGACATCCTGTGTGGAGCATCCTCTTCTTCTGCTGTCTACTGAAGAATGAAGGTTCCTTTAAATGATGTCATCCAAGATGGCGTCCCTTGAATTCCAATTGGCTGATAGAATTCTATCAGCCAATCGGAATTAAAGGGTAAAAAATTATATTATTGTATTGTATAAATTCTATTTATTGTATATGTAATAATTTTAGCTGTTGTTATATAATGAACTGTTAGGGCGCATGGATCCATGCCGATTATAGCAGATTGTTTTTAGCATAACTATGTATAACATTGATGTATACGATGCATTCTGAATAAATTTGAACACTTTCAGAAGATTAGTAACCACTTAGCTCATAACCTTAGCCTCCGTTAAGGTAGGCGCTCTGCACATACCCACATACGATTTGATTTATAATTTGGTGGCTAGGTGCCATTGTAAAGAGCAATAGGTTAACTGCCTTAGCGCTAGGTTACTACACCAAGTTCATGTATAAGCGTTATGAGACACAGAGAACCCTCAAGTTAATTAATATTGCTATTTTAATATGTTGAAATCTGCTTTTCAAAAAGTGGAAATCTATACGCACTCCTAGTATGATAGACTTTACACGGGCTATAGATAATTAAATTATTATGGAGCAATATGATCTTAGAATTTGTACCGATAAACAACTAATATTATTTACTATTATTATTTCAAATTATGGATATTTGTTCTTGATGCCAATACTACTTTTTTATTGATGATTATTTAGATAGTTATGTTATTGATTATACCTAGACTTCAAATTATTCCCCAACTGTAAATAATGTTCACCAGATTAGATAAGCATGATTATGGGATGTAATGGATTATTGGTATATAAATTATATAATTTGAATAATTTATATGTTTGCTAATAGATCTTTGTCGTATTGTTTCATCATCTCTGTTATATTGAGATCTGTTTATTATGTGTTCTAGTGTTTATTAAAAATAATAAAAATACTAATTATAAAATTATTCTTAGGCAATTGATTTCTTTATTGAATTAATTAGGCATTGCGCTTTAGTTCGCATTCACCTTGTATATTTTGCTTCCATGATGTTGTGTGAAAACCCTTTTTAAAAAACGGTGAAATACCTGTTTCTTATAGTTTTTTCTGTTATATAAAAAAATCTGTTTTTTTTTTCTAATTCAAATGGAACGTCTTCTAATGGTTTGCAAATGCTTAGAAAAATAATCCAAACATTTCCAGAACATGCACACAATGTCTTTGCATGGCTCATCTAATGGACCCCAGATTCATAGCTCTAAAGACATATAGGGCTAGATTACGAGTGGCACACATTTGTGTGCGTCAGAAGGAGTGCGCATTATACAGGTTGAAAGTAAACGTGAAAGCTTGAGTGCAATTTAATTTAATGTGCTTTGGGATAGAGCAACTTCAGAGCTCTAGAATGAAAAAAAAGACAAGGGGCGCCTCATAGTGTAATTTGTAATTACAAATATTGTAAGATGAATTAAAACTACTCACAAGAATAGTAGCACCTTAAACGAATAAGGTGCTATCAGGCAGACTGACGTTAATGCAGCAGTCAGTTCGCTGTGGGTCTTCGTGTGTTTAACCTGGCAGATTTGGATTCAGGTTGTCAAACAGCCACCTTCCAAAGCTGGTAACCGGAAAAAGGTGTGTAACTCGACAGGATAACAGCGTATACCTCGACAGGATAACAGCGTATCCAGCTGAATGAATGCAGCATGCAGGTGTCTCTCAAATACAGGGATCAACAATCAGCTGCAAGCTAACCATAAAGGGCTGCAGTAAAAGTTCCAAAGTGTGAACAGAGTAAGGTGGCCACGAAACCAGGTCGTGGTTAAAAATCTTTCTTTATTGTTTTGCAACGCGTTTCTCGGTCAACATAGGACCGTTTCATCAGGCATAAAATTGATAAGTAACAATCTCTATTTAAACCTAAAATGACCCGGAAGTGGTAGGTGAAACTTGGGTCAACTCTGCTGACATAGTATAGCAATCTAAATAAAGTATAGCTATATTATATTATCATCGTATACAATATGATAAAAAATGATATAAACAAAATAAAACAAAAACAATCATTATAGAAATGGATATAATGATTATTTTAACATTGTATATAGATATAGATATTGCTTGGTGTCCGCTATATATAAATCAATTAAGAGCTGACTAAGTTAATAAGATACTTCAATGATGCAAAAATACCAAACACTGCCAAAAAACATAGGCAGTTACATATTAAAAACTCAAAACATATGGTCAAAAAACTATATATTCGCCTATGTGATATAAGGTTGCTGAAAATACAAGGTGACTAGCTGTGAAAAGTGAACAGTACATATGTGAAATGGAATGTTTAAAAGTCAAAGGACATAAGGCTCAATGAAATAAAATAAAATATGCCACTATGGTGTGTGGTTTCTAAAAATATCAGGTGACTGATTGTGATGAAGAGAATGGTAAATGGTAAAATTAAATTAAAAAAACCCCACAATGTGAGCTTGATATTATGATCAAAATTACGTGATCATAAATATATGTGTAAGTGCAAATCTGGTTGTCTTATGTATAGTGTAGATAAAGTGATAATAAATAACAATAATTTCAATCCCTCCACAGGAGGAATGAAATTAAAAATGATAAAAATAATAAAAAAATATATAAATACACTTTAGGTAAAGGCAGCGTGATCAACATTGGCATTAAGACCTAAAGGATACAGAGTTTTTAATCTCTGTATCCAGTAGGTCTCTCGCTGTTTGAGTTTGGCAAGCCGATCATAATCGGTAGAAGGAGGAACATAATCAATGGGAATAAATAAAAAAATATCAGATTTGCCATTGTGTATAATTTCGCAATGGTTCGGTACACTGTGTTTAATTTTGGATTTATTACAGTTTTTACAGTTGCGAAATGTTCACCCCAACGGGTGCGTACTTTTCTGATGGTACGGCCTACGTACTGTACCTGACAAATACAGTCTAATAAATAAACCACATGGCTTGACTCACAACTGAAACGATTGGAAATTTTGAATTCTTCCCCAGTAATATTTGATTTGAACGATTTTTTGGTAAGTAAATATTTGCAAGCATTACAGTCCCTTTTTCCACATTTATATGAGCCAGTAAGCACCAAAAATTGGGTCTAATTTTTTAATTATTTTCTTTGATAAAATGACAATGTTTTACTCTTTTGCTAGGTGCTAATTTATTTCTGAGGGTAGGTGCTCTCCTATAGACTATTTTGGGTCTGTCCCCTATGTTTTTTAAAAAGGGATCTTTTTGAATGATTTTTCAATGTTTGTTTAGTATATTACAAATCTTATTGAAATTACTATTGTATTGTGTGATGAACAGTGGTTTGCTGTGTATATTACTCATATTCTCTACTGATTCCATGTTAACACCATTCTTAAATTTCTCGAAAAAAAGATTTCTATCTAAAATTCGAACTCTTTCTAAACAATGTTCAAGTATATTTATATATAAGAAGTTTGCGTAAAAATAGTTGTATGTCTTTTATTGTTTCAAATTTATCCAGTTGAGAATTAGGACAGAAGGATAATCCTTTAGATAGAACACTTATATGATGTTTGGATAGTTTTTTATCAGATAAATTTATAATCCTCAATTCTTCACCCCACTGGTATAAAGTTGAATTTAAACAAGCTGGTAATAGCTAGAATGAATCGCTATTATTTCGGTTCTCAAATGGTATATATGTGCTTTCTGTGTTTTTTATCCCATAGGTATATATCTTATAGAGATTTCAGTAGAATTAAAGTTATGACCTTACAAGTTTGGAATGATTGAATTAATGTGAAAAGGCTATATTGGATTCTTATCTATCGCTGATACATAGGATTCGTTAGGGTAGTAACAGATGAAGATCTTAATAGTCATCCAAGATATTTGCTTAAAGTTCTTAAAGTTTTGACAAATAATTGTATTTATTAAACAACACTATAATGTATAACAAGCAGTTATATATTACTGCTCTTTGAACATATCCAGTGATTGAGTATAGATGTTTTTTATATGTTTATTTTTAGATAAGCTTTGTATTACAATCACTAGCTATAGAAGTAAGTTAGTGTTGGAGTGAAAGCTTGTTTTTACCTTGTTAAGAACCGCAGTTTCAAATATTACATGATATTTCTTTGGGTCAGTTTTTTGCTATGCGGTTGCTTATAAGGACGCAGTTATTGTTTGCTTACAGCTCTTAAAGTTGTAACAAATAATTGTATTTATTATACAACACTACAATGCATAACAAGCAGTTATATCTTACTGCTCTTTAAACATATCGAGTGATTGAGTGTAGATGTTTTTTTATATATTTTTGGATAAGCTTAGTATTGCAATCACTAGCTGTAGAAGTAAGTCAGTGTTGGAGTAAAAGCTTATTTTTACCGTGTTAAGAGCCGTTTGCTATGCGGTTGCTGATAAGGAAACGGTTAAATATTTTGTACACCACGTTTAAAATCTATTATTGCTTGTAGCAGATGTAATGGATGTATGCGTGTTTCTACGATTTCAACGGTTTATATACCTGTTAATACATCAAACATTGAATGCGCAAACTTAAGAATATTATTGCTGACTTATATTCTTGAAAAAGTGAATATATTCTAGCGTAGAGACCATGTAGAGACCATGTGTATCTTGGTCTCACTCGCTTATGTTTTAGGAAAGTTTTGTTGTTATAAATGAATCCAACAATAACGATATTTTAGTTTTGAATATTACTAAATCTAATTGGATACCACCATCCCTGAGTTCACGTTATACTATTTCACTTAATACTACGAAAGTATTTGCATACTACTTCCCCAATGTTTATAGTAATTCCCAGTCTTGAATTATATACTTATTTTCGAGCATTAGACATATTCATTAGCTCTAGGTTCTATGCCAACTTGCAACTTAAAAAACATTTAACAGGTTGAAATTAAGATGTCAACTTTTCCCTAACATGTTTCGCAGTTTACAGATTCCGGCTTTTTCAAAGGGTGACCCGCGCAAGCGTCTTCTGAGGTTTATTAACTTAGCTCCATCCTTACATCAGTTGGTCGCCAATCAGTATCCTTTTGTGAATGATTGGCAGATGTTTGAATTTCGTCATGCGAGGTTTAATGAGCTGCTAGATAGATACTGTTTTGTTGCATCTTATAATACCAATTCTATGTGTCAATGTTGTAATACATAACATCCTTAACAGATACTGTTTGTCTGATTGAATCGCTGTATATTTATGATCTCTGGCTGATGCCGATTAAGATAGAAAAAGCTACTGTTTTTTATTGTAAATAGGTACATTACATAAGTGTTTTAAAATTATACTGCGTTCATCTTATATCGAATTGATTTTTTGGGGTATGCGTTTTTTTGTTATTATTAGATGTAATAAAATGTATTCTCCGTTATGGTAAACATTATCGCCTAGATTTGGAGTTTTGTCGGTAAGGACCCGCGTAGCTAACGCCGGCTTTTTTCTGGCCGCACCATAAAAATAACTCTGGTATTGAGAGTCCACATAATGGCTGCGTTAGGCTCCAAAAAAGGAGCGTAGAGCATTTTTAACGCAACTTCAACTCTCGATACCAGAGTTGCTTACGGACGTGGCCAGCCTCAAAAACGTGCTCGTGCACGATTCCCCCATAGGAAACAATGGGGCTCTGTTTGAGCTGAAAAAAAACCTAACACCTGCAAAAAAGCCGCGTTCAGCTCTTAACGCAGCCCCATTGTTTGCTATGCGTAAACACTTCCTACGTCTGCACCTAACACTCTAACATGTACCCCGAGTCTAAACACCCCTAACCTTACACTTATTAACCCCTATTCTTCTGCCCCCGCTATCGCTGACCCCTGCATAATTTTTTTAACCCCTAATCTGCCGCTCCGTAAACCGCCGCTACTTACATTATCCCTATGTACCCCTAATCTGCTGCCCCTAACACCGCCGACCCCTATATTATATTTATTAACCCCTAATCTGCTCCCCACAACGTCGCCTCCACCTGCCTACACTTATTAACCCCTAATCTGCCGACCGGACCGCACCGCTACTATAATAAAGTTATTAACCCCTAATCCGCCTCACTAACCCTATAATAAATAGTATTAACCCCTAATCTGCCCTCCCTAACATCGCCGACACCTAACTTCAATTATTAACCCCTAATCTGCCGACCGGAGCTCACCGCTATTCTAATAAATGTATTAACCCCTAAAGCTAAGTCTAACACTAACACCCCCTAAGTTAAATATAATTTAAATCTAACGAAATTAATTAACTCTTATTAAATAAATTATTCCTATTTAAAGCTAAATACTTACCTGTAAAATAAATCCTAATATAGCTACAATATAAATTATAATTACATTGTAGCTATTTTAGGATTAAAGGACCAGTCAACACAGTAGATTTGCATAATCAACAAATGCAAGATAACAAAACAATGCAATAGTACTTAGTCTGAACTTCAAATGAGTAGTAGATTTTTTTTTCTGACAATTTTAAAAGTTATGTCTTTTTCCACTCCCACTGTACCATGTGACAGCCATCAGCCAATCACAAATGCATACACGTATCATGTGACAGCAAACAGCCATTCACAAATGCATACACACTAATTCTTGCACATGCTCAGTAGGAGCTGGTGACTCAAAAGTTTAAATGTAAAAAGACTGTGCACATTTTGTTAATGGAAGTAAATTGGAGAGTTTTTTTAAAATTGCATGCTCTATCTGAATAATGAAAGTTTAATTTTGATTGAGTGTCCCTTTAATATTTATTTTACAGGTAACTTTGTATTTATTTTAACCAGGTACAGTAGCTATTAAATAGTTAAGAACTATTTAATAGCTAAAATAGTTAAAATAATTACAAAATTATCTGTAAAATAAATCCTAACCTAAGTTACAATTAAACCTAACACTACACTATCATTAAATTAATTAAATAAAATACCTACAATTACCTACAATTAAACCTAACACTACACTATCAATAAATTAATTAAATACAATATCTACAAATAACTACAATGAAATATACTAACTAAAGTACAAAAAATAAAAAAGAACTAAGTTACAAAAAATAAAAAAATATCTACAAACATAAGAAAAATATTACAACAATTTTAAACTAATTACACCTACTCTAAGCCCCCTAATAAAATAACAAAGACCCCCAAAATAAAAAATGCCCTACCCTATTCTAAATTAATAAAGTTCAAAGCTCTTTTACCTTACCAGCCCTGAACAGGGCCCTTTGCGGGGCATGCCCCAAGAAGTTCAGCTCTTTTGCCTGTAAAAAATAAAAATACAATACCCCCCCAACATTACAACCCACCACCCACATACCCCTAATCTAACCCACACCCCCTTAAATAAACCTAACACTAAGCCCCTGAAGATCATCCTACCTTGTCTTCACCTCACCAGGTATCACCGATCCGTCCTGGCTCCAAAATCTTCATCCAACCCAAGCGGGGGCTGGCGATCCATCATCCGGTGGCTGAAGAGGTCCAGAAGAGGCTCCAAAGTCTTCATCCTATCCGGGAAGAAGAGGCGATCCGGACCGGCAACCATCTTGATCCAAGCGGCATCTTCTATCTTCATCCGATGACGACCGGCTCCATCCTGAAGACCTCCACCGCGGATCCATCTTCATCCGGCGACGTCCAACTGAAGAATGACGGTTCCTTTAAGGGACGTCATCCAAGATGGCGTCCCTCGAATTCCGATTGGCTGATAGGATTCTATCAGCCAATCGGAATTAAGGTAGGAATATTCTGATTGGCTGATGGAATCAGCCAATCAGAATCAAGTTCAATCCGATTGGCTGATCCAATCAGCCAATCAGATTGAGCTCGCATTCTATTGGCTGATCGGAACAGCCAATAGAATGCGAGCTCAATCTGATTGGCTGATTGGATCAGCCAATCGGATTGAACTTGATTCTGATTGGCTGATTCCATCAGCCAATCAAAATATTCCTACCTTAATTCCGATTGGCTGATAGAATCCTATCAGCCAATCGGAATTCGAGGGACGCCATCTTGGATGACGTCCCTTAAAGGAACCGTCATTCGTCGGAAGAAGAAGATGGGTCCGCGGTGGATGACTTCAAGATGGAGCCGGTCCTCATCGGATGAAGATAGAAGATGGTTGCTGGTCCGGATCTACTCTTCTTCCCAGATAGGATGAAGACTTTGGAGCCTCTTCTGGACTTCTTCAGCCGTCGGATGATGGATGTCTAGCCACCTGGTGAGGTGAAGACAAGGTAGGATGATCTTCAGGGGCTTAGTGTTAGGTTTATTTAAGGGGGTTTGGATTAGATTAGGGGTATGTGGGTGGTGGGTTGTAATGTTGGGGGGGGTATTGTATTTTTTTTTTTTACAGGCAAAAGAGCTGAACTTCTTGGGGCATGCCCCGCAAAGGGCCCTGTTCAGGGCTGGTAAGGTAAAAGAGCTTTGAACTTTATTAATTTAGAATAGGGTAGGGCATTTTTTATTTTGGGGGTCTTTGTTATTTTATTAGGGGGCTTAGAATAGGTGTAATTAGTTTAAAATTGTTGTAATATTTTTCTTATGTTTGTAAATATTTTTTTATTTTTTGTAACTTAGTTCTTTTTTATTTTTTGTAATTTAGTTAGTTTATTTCATTGTAGTTATTTGTAGATATTATATTTAATTAATGTATTGATAGTGTAGTGTTAGGTTTAATTGTAGGTAATTATAGGTATTTTATTTAATTAATTTAATGATAGTATAGTGTTAGGTTTAATTGTAACTTAGGTTAGGATTTATTTTACAGGTAATTTTGTAATTATTTTAACTAGGTAGCTATTAAATAGTTCTTAACTATTTAATAGCTATTGTACATGGTTAAAATAATTACAAAGTTGCCTGTAAAATAAATATTAATCCTAAAATAGCTACAATGTAATTATAATTTATATTGTAGCTATATTAGGATTTATTTTACAGGTAAGTATTTATCTTTAAATAGGAATAATTTATTTAATAAGAGTTAATTAATTTCGTTAGATTAAAATTATATTTAATTTAGGGGGGTGTTAGGGTTAGGGTTAGACTTAGCTTTAGGGGTTAATACATTTATTAGAATAGCGGTGAGCTCCGGTCGGCAGATTAGGGGTTAATAATTGAAGTTAGGTGTCTGCGATGTTAGGGAGGGCAGATTAGGGGTTAATACTATTTATTATAGGGTTAGTGAGGCGGATTAGGGGTTAATAACTTTATTATAGTAGCGGTGCGGTCCGGTCGGCAGATTAGGGGTTAATAAGTGTAGGCAGGTGGAGGCGACGTTGAGGGGGGCAGATTAGGGGTTAATAAATATAATATAGGGGTCGGCGGTGTTAGGGGCAGCAGATTAGGGGTACATAGCTATAATGTAGGTGGCGGCGCTTTGCGGTCGGCAGATTAGGGGTTAATTATTGTAGGTAGCTGGCGGCGACATTGTGGGGGGCAGATTAGGGGTTAATAAATATAATACAGGGGTCGGCGGTGTTAGGGGCAGCAGATTAGGGGTACATAAGTATAACGTAGGTGGCGGTCGGCAGATTAGGGGTTAAAAAAATTTAATCGAGTGGCGGCGATGTGGGGGGACCTCGGTTTAGGGGTACATAGGTAGTTTATGGGTGTTAGTGTACTTTAGAGTACAGTAGTTAAGAGCTTTATGAACCGGCGTTAGCCCAGAAAGCTCTTAACTACTGACTTTTTACTGCGGCTGGAGTTTTGTCGTTAGAATTCTAACGCTCACTTCAGCCACGACTCTAAATACCGGAGTTAGAAAAATCCCATTGAAAAGATAGGATACGCAATTTACGTAAGGGGATCTGCGGTATGGAAAAGTCGCGGCTGAAAAGTGAGCGTTAGACCCTTTTTTGAGTGACTCCAAATACCGGAATTAGCCTAAAACCAGCGTTAGAAGCCTCTAAAACTGGTTTTCACGGCTACCGCCAAACTCCAAATCTAGGCCTATGTGCAGTAATGTCACTAGTCAAAGCTTGTAAATTAAATTCTCATCTGAACATTGTGAGTAATAAATTATAATTTATATTTGTTTTTTATGTTATTTTTTAAGAATTTGTGTTACTGAGAAATTGAATAGTTAAAATAACAAATTATTCCACAAAACACGATAACTTTTAATAGGAGATCTTTTAGATCTAGAACCCAGATTTAGTCTCCGTGCCCTGGAGTTGAAATGGATGTGTGATAGTAGTGTCATTAAGAATTTTTCCTTATAAATCAATGTGAGGTGAAAATGTGGTACTCATTGAGAAATGATGTGAAGTGATGGTGAGATGGGTCAAAGGAATGGGGAGTGTAATTGGCTGATAAAACATTAAATATTCAATATATTATTAGGATCTATTATATTTAATTTCGTGAACTCTAAAAGTGATTATTGGAGTAGGTGATTGTGTGGAATGTGAGCTAATGTGTGGCAAAACTAGAGAAAAATTTAATACAGTATAGAGAGAGGGGAGAAAGAAAAAGGGGGAGGGGAAACAGAAGTGAATCTGGAACAAATAGTATAGGACTTGTAGTAATGATAAATTAATTATTAAATTTGCAATAAGGTGTTATCTGATTATTATTAAATTTGCAATATGGTGTTATCTGATAACATAAGATTATTATGGTGGGTGAAGTAGAGTGCTTGTTACTAAAAATGCACTGAGTTTATCTTGATTGACGTTTGGATGTTTTGCAGAGAAATTTATAAAATGATAAGTGTTATCAATTTCAGAGTAGTTTTATTATGAACCTTCTGAAAATGGAAAGCATAATTTCTACATAAATGTGAATTGGAACTGGAAACTATGTAACAGTATAAGTTCTTTACATTTTATTTTTGTGATTATAAGAACATAGAGTAATTATTTTGTTCATTTAAACCTTTTGGATGAACACAGTCCATAAGGTATATCCATCTGGTTTCTATTTTTTGGAGGGCCTTCTCTAGGTCTCCTCCTTTTAATCCTAAAGATAATTTTTGGACGCCATAGCATTCCAATTCCGAGGTTTTTGAATGGTGGTATTTTAGAAAATGAGATGCTACAGACGTAAATTTTTGGTCTTTTTCTATATCTTTGGGAGCATTGCGAATGTTTCGAAGATGTTCCATTACTCTTGTATGTAGCTTTCTGGTAGTCATGCCTATATGTTCAAGTAGGTCCCTAGGGTAGCCCTTATCTATAAAACGTTGGTATAAAATTGTGCTTTGTGTTTCAAAGGTATCAGAATTTGAACAATTTCTGCAAATTCTTTTAAACTGGCTAAAGGGGATGTTCCTCTTCCATCCCATGTAGTGGTTGCTGGAAAATTCTAGATAGCTGTTGCTATCTATTTTTTTAAAAAAAGGTCTGAGTGATAATTTTTCCAGTCGTATCCCAACTTAATAGCAAATCTAAATATTCTATAGATGTACTTTGAATATTTGCTGAAAAAGTCAAACCCATGAGATTATCATTGAGGGATTGAACTAAATTATTTGCCTGAGTGACGTCTCCTCTCATTATAAATATCAAATCGTCAATATAGCGGCCATAGTATACCAGGTTTGCCCCATAGTCAGAAGAATAAATATATTCCTCTTCAAAAATACCTTGTATATTTTGCTTCCATGATGTTGTCTGAAAACCCTTTTTAAAAAACGGGGAAATACCTGTTTCTTATAGTTTTTTCTGTTATATAAAAAATTCTTTTTTTTTTTTCTAATTCAAATGGCAAGTTTTCTAATGGTTTGCAAACGCTTAGAAAAATAATCCAAAAATTGCCAGAAGATGCACGCAATGTCTTTCCATGGCTCGTCTAATGGACCCCAGATTCATAGCTCTAAAGACATATAGGGCTAGATTACGAGTGGCACGCATTTGTGTGCGTCAGAAGGAGTGCGCATTATACAGGTTGAAAGTAAATGTGATAGCTTGAGTGCAATTTAATTTAATGTGCGTTGGGATAGAGGAACATCAGAGCTCTAGTTAACAGTCATGCTAGCGCACAAGCGGGAGCAATAAATAAAGATCCAGTCATATTCTAGTCCATAGACAGGTAGAAATACAGGGCTAGATTACAATTGGTGCTTTAACTGTTGCGTGTAAGCGATATCAGGTTTTTGCGCATGTTGGAAATAGCATGACACTTGTCATGCTTAGTGCGACGGACTCTCGTGTAAAGTTGCACTAAGCACAACATAAATATATTGAAAAATAAAGTTACACTCATATAAACACTATGGCCTAGATTTAGAGTTTGGCGGTAGCCATGAAAACCAGCGTTAGAGGCTCCTAACGCTGGTTTTAGGCTACCGCCGGTATTTGGAGTCAGTCAGGAAAGGGTCTAACGCTCACTTTTCATCCGCGACTTTTCCATACCGCAGATCCCCTTACGTCAATTGCGTATCCTATCTTTTCAATGGGATCTTTCTAACTCCGGTATTTAGAGTCGTGTCTGAAGTGAGCGTTAGAAATCTAACGACAAAACTCCAGCCGCAGAAAAAAGTCAGTAGTTAAGAGCTTTCTGGGCTAACGCCGGTTCATAAAGCTCTTAACTACTGTGCTCTAAAGTACACTAACACCCATAAACTACCTATGTACCCCTAAACCGAGGTCCCCCCACATCGCCGCCACTCGATTAAATTTTTTTAACCCCTAATCTGCCGACCGCCACCTACGTTATACTTATGTACCCCTAATCTGCTGCCCCTAACACCGCCGACCCCTATATTATATTTATTAACCCCTAATCTGCCCCCTCAACATCACCGACACCTGCCTACACTTATTAACCCCTAATCTGCCGAGCGGATCTCACCACTACTATAATAAAGTTATTAACCCCTAATCTGACGGTTCTTTTAAGGGACGTCATCCAAGATGGCATCCCTCGAATTCCGATTGGCTGATAGGATTCTATCAGCCAATCGGAATTAAGGTAGGAAAATTCTGATTGGCTGATGGAATCAGCCAATCAGAATCAAGTTCAATCCGATTGGCTGATCCGATCAGCCAATAGAATGCGAGCTCAATACCTACCTTAATTCCGATTGGCTGATAGAATCCTATCAGCCAATTGGAATTCGAGGGACGCCATCTTGGATGACGTCCCTTAAAGGAACCGTCATTCGTTGGGAAGTCGTCGGAAGAAGAAGATGGGTCCGCGGTGGATGTCTTCAAGATGGAGCCGGTCCTCATCGGATGAAGATAGAAGATGCCGCTTGGAAGAAGATGGTTGCCGGTCCGGATCTACTCTTCTTCCCGGATAGGATGAAGACTTTGGAGCCTCTTCTGGACTTCTTCAGCCGTCGGATGGTGGGTTGTAATGTTGGGGGGGGGGGTATTGTATGTGTTTTTTTTACAGGCAAAAGAGCTGAATTCTTTGGGGCATGCCCCGCAAAGGGCCCTGTTTAGGGCTGGTAAGGTAAAAGAGCTTTGAACTTTAGTAATTTAGAATAGGGTAGGGCATTTTTTTATTTTGGGGGTCTTTGTTATTTTATTAGGGGGCTTAGAGTAGGTGTAATTAGTTTAAAATTGTTGTAATATTTTTCTGATGTTTGTAAATATTTTTTTATTTTTTGTAACTTAGTTCTTTTTTATTTTTTGTACTTTAGTTAGTTTATTTCATTGTATTTATTTGTAGATATTGTATTTAATTAATTTATTGATAGTGTAGTGTTAGGTTTAATTGTAGGTAATTGTAGGTATTTTATTTAATTTATTTATTGATAGTGTAGTGTTAGGTTTAATTGTAACTTAGGTTAGGATTTATTTTACAGGTAATTTTGTAATTATTTTAACTATTTTAGCTATTAAATAGTTCTTAACTATTTAATAGCTATTGTACCTGGTTAAAATAAATACAAAGTTACCTGTAAAATAAATATAAATCCTAAAATAGCTATAATATAATTATAATTTATATTGTAGCTATATTAGGATTTATTTTACACTTAAGTATTTAGCTTTAAATAGGAATAATTTATTTAATAAGACTTAATTTATTTTGTTAGATTTAAATTATATTTAACTTAGGGGGGTGTTAGGGTTAGGGTTAGACTTAGCTTTAGGGGTTAATACATTTATTAGAATAGCGGTGAGCTCCAGTCGGCAGATTAGGGGTTAATGTTTGAAGTTAGGTGTCGGCGATGTTAGGGAGGGCAGATACTCTGTTAGGGGTTAATACTATTTATTATAGGGTTAGTGAGGCGGATTAGGGGTTAATAACTTTATTATAATAGCGGAGCGGTCCGCTCAGCAGATTAGGGGTTAAGAAGTGTAGGCAGATGGAGGCGACGTTGTGGGGGGCAGATTAGGGGTTAATAAATATAATATAGGGGTCGGCGGTGTTAGGGCCAGCAGATTAGGGGTACATATCGATAATGTAAGTAGCGGCGGTTTACGGAGCGGCAGATTAGGGGTTAATAATAATATGCAGGGGTCAGCGATAGCGGGGGCAGCAGAATAGGGGTTAAGAAGTGTAAGGTTAGGGGTGTTTAGACTCGGGGTACATGTTAGAGTGTTTTTGGAGTCAACTCAACTCGCCGTGTTTGGAGGAGGAGAAATGCTCCCTATGACCCCAAGAACACCATCCGCACCGTCAAACTTGGAGGTTGAAACATTATGCTTTGGGGGTGTTTTTCTGCTAAGGGGACAGGACAACTTCACTGCATCAAAGGGACGATGGACGGGGCCATGTACCATCAAATCTTGGGTGAGAACCTCCTTCCCTCAGCCAGGGCATTGAAAATGTGTTGTGGATGGGTATTCCAGCATGACAATGACCCAAAACACACAGCCAAGGCAACAAAGGAGTGGCTTAAGAAGAAACACATTAAGGTCCTGGAGTGGCCTAGTGTAACATATGCCTGCCTGATATCACTGTCCCTTTAAGACTGACTTCCCTGCTACTGACAATCATACTGTTTGGGCAGTATCTGCATTCAACTTACCTGCCTAATTTATTAATCATTCATGCACCTGATTCCCTCAGCCTCTTTTTAAACCATCTCAGGCCTAATGTGCATTGCATTAGCTTTAAAGTTTTGTTCCAGAATAACAGAGGTCTGTGACTGTTCCTGCATGGATTTTACCAGCATATTCAAACTACAGCCTTTCCTTTTAGCTATGCTTAAAATCATCTAATCGCAAGTATCCATATAATTCCATTTTGTTTCCTGGACACTGCTACTTAACAAACTCTGAACTTATTCTGAATTACAAGTATGCATTTGGTTATAATCACTCTCTAATTACTACAACATCTTACTCAGAACTTTATAACTATTCTCTGCTACAAGTTGTCATAGCTGAAATATCCTCCTACAAATATGTTGATATATTCAGAACTCAGCATCTATGTGTTCAGTTAAAAAGCTTTCCTGTGATTCTCCAATATATGCACAAACAGTATTTAATGCCTTAAACTTGCAACATGTCTATCACATGTGCTGCTCTGCATATTACTGACATACAGCTCTATATAATATTATGTACTGTGAACCTGCAGCAAACCTTAGTTTGCATCTATGAGTCAATCTTCTACGAGTTTACTCTAAAGCCTGAACATCTTACATTGCTATATTTTTCACTCATGAATCCTGCAGCTACTCCTATTAACTAACTATAAGTCACAGTGAAGCCAGAATATATTGTATATACATATATTGCACTCTCCATGAATTCTACAATAACTTCTTGCAACTATGAATCACAGAATAACATCTATCCACGTCCAGGATACTCTTCCCCGGGTCAAGGGTCAGTGTCTCCAGTTCCCTACCACTGCCCCGAGGGTCTGTGTCCTGAGCACATATACACCAAAACATGATGCCTAGTCTCCAGACCTTAATCCCATAGAAAATCTGTAAAGGGAACTGAAGGTTCAAGTTGCCAAACATCAGCCTTAAAACCCTGATGACTTGGAGAGGATCTGCAAAGAGGAGAGAGACAAAATCCCTCCTGAGATGTGTGTAAACTTGGTGGCCAACTACAAGAAACATCTGACCTCTGTGATTGCCAACAAGTGTTTTGCCACCAAGTACTAAGTCACGTTTTATAAAGAGTTCAAATACTTATTTCACTCATTAAAATGCAAATCAATTTATAACTTTTTTGAAGTGCGGTTTTCTGGATTTTTGTTGTTATTCTGTCTCTCACTGTTCAAATAAACCTACTATTAAAATTGTAGACTGATCATTTCTTTGTCAGTGGGCAAACGTACAACATCAGCAGGGGATCAAATATGTTTTCCCTCACTGTATGTGTGTACATATGTATTTATCTGTTTTACTGTATATATACTGTACATATTTCACATTCCTTCACATACAGGAAAACTCTTTTACTGTAAATATATTTTTCTATATATATTTGTATATATCTATACATATCTATTCCTAAGTGCAGAATAGTAAAACATAATAACTACCTAAAACTGCATACATATTTCAAATTATTTTTATTGTTGATGTATAGAGCACTTGCAATTACTTTGCATGTAATTTACATTAGAAAATTGAAAACACCAGTAGCACTGTAGATAAAATAGACTAAAATTAATGATCCATCAAACAAGTATGAAGTCTGAAATTTAGGATTCTTTCATCAAAATTTAAAGAGAAGTGATTTAACTATAAAATGTGGATGGTTTAAATGACTCGGTTAAACAATGGTTCTGAACATTTTATATCCTTCCTCTTCGGATACGGACTTTGGCTGACTTTACATGAGAATGCCACAGAGCATCTTAAAGTTTAGTAAACATTAATTAGATTAAAAGTCCATTGAACCTAAAGTAAGTAAGAATAAACATTACTGATGTTTATTGTCTATGAATATAGGAATTTGAAGGGGTCTGTGTTCCAGAATTCATCCATCATGTTCAGCCATGTTATTGTTATAATAACTTATTAAAGAAACATTCTGAGCAAGTTTTATTATTTTTGGTTCACATCTCTGTGTGCTTTTCCCTTGATGATACATTTTCAGGTCTATGTAACTTTTAAATTTATTCCATGTGCAAATATCTGTACTCAATAAATAAGCCATGAACTATCAGGTTCATGAGAACAAAATATCAAGACAAATAATAAACAACTGTACAGAACTTTATATTGGTTTAAAAAAAAAAAATCTGTGCTTTTCTAATTTTTCCAAATATCTCAAGTATTCAATTCACTTGTGGCCCACATTTATTAAGCAGAGAACAAACAAATGATTTTGAAAATTTGCACTACAATACATTATCTTAGTTCAAAAAGGTGATTGCCCATTATTTGCAAACTTAGAATTAAAGGGACAGTCTAGTCAAAAATAAACTTTCAAGATTCCGATAGGGCATGTAATTTTAAACAGCTTTCCAATTTACTTTTATTATCAATTTTGTTCTTTTGGTATTCTTAGTTGAAAGCTAAACCTAGGTAGGTTCATATGCTAAATTCTAAGCACTTGAAGGCCACCTCTTATCTAAATGCATTTTGACATTTTGTTTGCAACTAGAGGGTGTAAGTTCATTCATGTGTGCCATATAGATAACATTGTGCTCACGCCCGTGGAGTTACCTAGGAGTCAGCACTGATTGGCTACAATGCATGTCTGTCAAAATAACTAAAATAAGGGGGCAGTCTGCAGAGGCTTAGATACAAGGTAATCACAGAGGTAAAACATATATTAATATAACCATGTTGGTTATGCAAAACTGGGGAATGGGTAATAAAGGGATTATCTATCTTTTTAAACAATAACAATTCAGGAGTAGACTGTCCCTTTAAGTTCAATAATCATTTATGACGATATCGGCACAATTTCAAGATTTTTATTTTTTTTAATTTCTGCCAAAACCAGAACTCGTTATCAGGATCGATATTGGAAAGATAGCGATCACCCCTATTATTTTTTACTAAAGCTAAGCTCTGCGGGTTCTCCTATGTAAATTAACTTAAACGTGTAGTAAGAGACAATTACACTTTCTTTGAACTTATAGGGGCAGTGCAAATGGAGGCTGCATTACCCATCAGACAACGTTTATTAAGTTCTCTATATTCTATAATGCTTTTCTTAAAGGGGTAAAAAACTCACAACATTTATTTTGTGATCCCGGCAGAGCATACAATTTAAAACAAGTTTCCAATTTACTTCTATTATCAAATTTGCTTCATTCACATAGTATTCTTTGTTGAAGAGATACCTAGGTAGGTGTTTTAAGCACTACATAGTAGGAAACAGCGCTGTCATCTAGTGTTGTTGCAAATGGATATTATTCTTACAAAACTGCTGCCATATAGTGCTACAGACCTGTGCACGCTCCTGAGCTTATATCCCTGCTTTCAACAAAAGATACAGAAGAGAAAAAGAATGAAAAACAATTAATAATATAAGCACATTTGAAAGTTGTTTAAAATTGCATTCTCTGAGGCCCATTTATCAAGCTCTGAATGGAGCTTCAGGGCCCGTGTTTCCTAAAGACCGCTGCTCCATAACCCTGTCCACCTGCTCTGTGCAGGCAGACAAAGATCGAAACAATTCAACCCAATCGAGTACGATCGGGTTGATTGACACCTCCCTGCTGGCGACTGATTGGCCGTGAATCTGCAGGGGGCAGCGTTGCACCAGCAGCTCTTGTGCAATGCTGAATACTGAGAGCGTATTGCTCTCCGCATTCAGCGAGGTCTGTCGGACCTGATCCGCACTGTCGGATCAGGTCCGACAGACCTTTAATAAATAGGCCTCTCTGTCTGAATCATGAAAGAAAAAAATGGTGTTTTATGTTCCTTTAGACTCTTTTTTTGCACTTCAAACAGGAACCTACAGTAAAACAATAAATACAACCTTAACACTTCTGAATATTTTAAAATTACAAATATTTTTCTTTCATATAGGTGGCGAGAGTCCACGAGCTAGTTACTGATAGGGAGACTAAATACACACAGAAGTGCACTCCCAGAAACGAACAAACGACTCAATACCACCGAAATACCAGGCAATTCCTCTCTGAACAAGGAACACAGCAACCCCAGACGATCCTTTCGGCCTTCATTGGGCCTCGTCAGTAAGATGTAGCCATATTCCTCTAAGCACACTGAGCAAGGAGTCCACATCTGGTTGCCCCTTTTTCCCATAGGGAGACTAAATACACACAGAGAGAAGTGCATTCACAGGAACAAACAACCGGCTCAATACCATTGTTAGCCTGTTCTATGGCAATTTACCACCTGGGTGCAGCTTCTTTTTAGCCCAGTAATGCTTTTTACAGAGTAGAACTTTCCTGTAGAATATCAGTCTGATCCCGCCTATTACGGTCAGTGCAGCGCCAAAATACCAGGCAATTCCTCTCTGAACAAGGAACAAAGCAACCCCAGATGATTGTTTCGGCCTTCATTGGGCCTCATCAGTGAGGTGTAGCCATATTCCTCTAAGCACACTGAGCAAGGAGTCCCCGTCTAATTGCCCCTTTTTCCCATAGGGAGACTAAATACACACAGAGAGAAGTGCACTCACAGGAATGAACAACCGGCTCAATACCATTGTTAGCCTTTTCTATGGCGACTTACCACCTGGGTGCAGCTTCTTTTTAGCCCAGTAATGCTTTTCACAGAGTAGAACTTTCCTGTAGAATATCAGTCTGATCCCACCTATTACGGTCAGTCCAGCACCAAAATACCAGGCAATTCCTCTCTGAACAAGGAACACAGCAACCCTCAAATGCCTATAAATACACCTCCCACCTTACTCATACCTCAGTTTTAAAAACTTTGCCTCCTTAGAAGGTGGTGAAGCATGATGAACTTGATTTCTTCAGTGAAAGTGGCTTCTGAGCATATTGAAGCCCAGTTCCTAAGTGCAGTGTTTGTCTGAGAAATGTGAAGGGAGTATTGCCTGATAATACCATGTTTTCACCTATGGGAAAGCTTTTTTTAAGGCTCTCTGTAAATTGGTTGCAGGGATTAATCTGCTACGTCCCTTTATAGATCGACAATATACTCTTGTACCATTACCTCTGCTGATATGTTTCTGTACTCTTTTGGCTATCTGCTAAATGTGGATGGGTGTCTTACACTGTAAGTATATACTTTTATTATTTAAGACACTCTCAGGTATGGATTGGGCACTTTTTAAGTAAAGTTGTTATATATTGTTTGTATACATGCCTTGAGTCAGTATTCAGTGCTCTTTTTTAGTGATTTTAATTAGTGGCTAAATGTTTGTCAAGGTTGGTAGAGAGTCTGTGAAACATACAGGGCTTTTTTTGGAGCTAGTAATTTATTTATAAATTAGGATGCTACGTATTATATTAGTTTCATGGAATGTTAATAATAACATTTTATGCAGTATAATAGAAGTATCCATTTAGGTTTTATTTAGGAGTAATCGTCTATATTCTGTATTTAAGACTACTGTTATGACTCCTGAAGTATTTCCTATTCCAGATGCTATCTCTAATGTGATTGCTAAAGAATAGTCTAAGCCTGGTACCTCTTTTAACCCTTCTTCTAGGTTAAATAAATTGTATCCTTTAATTGTGGCCAATTTAGAACTTTGGGAAACAGTTGCTAAAGTTGATGGGGCTATTTCCACTCTTGCCAAACGTACTACTATTCCTATGGAAGAGAGTACTTCTTTTAAGGATCATTTACATAGGAAGCTTGAATCTCATCTAAGAAGGGCCTATTTACATACTGACTATATTCTTAGACCTGTTATATCTATGGCTGATGGTTGGACAGTTTAGCACAGCAGTTGTCTTCAGATTCTGAATTATCTAACATTATTGTTTTACTTCAACATGCAAATCATTTTATTTGTGATGCTATATTTGATGTTATGAAGATCAATGTCAAATCCATGTCCTTACCCATTCTAACTAGAAGAGATTTATGGCTTAAATCTTGTAATTCTGATATGATGTCTAAAACTAGATTATTATCTCTCTCTTTTCAAGGTAAACATCTTTTTGGTTCACAATTGGATTATAGTATCTCCACTGTTACTGGGGTGAGGGAGTTTTTTTGCCCCAAGGCAAGAAATCTAAGGGTAAATTTAAAGTTTTCAATCGTTTTTGTTCCTTTCGTCAGAATAGAGAACAGAAAACCACTCCTTCCCCTGAGGGAAAGAGTTTGGAATCTGTCTAAAATCAGTAGAGTCAGAATATCATTTCTCAGGGGTATCGAATAGGATTCAGAATAAGACCTCCCTTGGGGAGATTCTTTCTTACCCATGTACCAAAAACCCCAGTAAAAGCTCAAGCCTTTCTGAAAGGTTTTTCAGATCTAGTACTTTCAGAGGCAATATGTCCCTGTTCCACAGCAGGAACAAGGATTAGGTTTTTATTCAAATCTATTCATTGTACTAAAGAAGGAAAACTCCTTCAGACCAATTTTGGATCTGAAAACTTTAAATAGTTTTGTAAGAGTCCCAACTTTCAAGATGGTGACTATAAGGACTATTCTGCCTTTTGTTCAGCAAGGTCACTTCATGTCCACAATAGACTTTCAGGACGCTTACCTTCACATTTGGATTCATCCTGTCACTATCAATTTCTGAGATTCTCTTTTCTAAACAAGCATTACCAATTTGTCACTCTTTTGTTTGGCCTTGCAACAGCACCAATAATACTCTCAAAATTTCTTGGTGTCCTTCTATCTTTAATCAGAGTGCAGGGTATTGCTGTGTTTCCTTAGTTGGATGATATCTTGGTACTAGCTCAATTTTTTTTAATTTAGCAGAATCTCACACAAATCAACTTCTATTGTTTCTTCAAAGACATGGTGGAGGATCAATTTACCAAAGAGTTTCTTGATTCCTCATACAAAGGTCACCTTTTTAGGTTTCCAAATAGATTCAGTGTCCATGACTCTGTCCCTAACAGAAAAGAGACGTTTGAGATTGGTTTCAGCTTGTCTAAACCTTCAGTCTCTATCATTCTCTTCAGTGGCTATGTGCATGGAAGTTTTAGGTCTTATGATTGCAGCATCGGACACAATCTCTTTTGCTCATTTTCATATGAGACCTCTACAGCTTTGCATGTTGCACCAATGGTGCAGGGTTTTTACTCAGATATCACAACTGATTTACTTAAATCCCAACACTCAACTCTCTCTGACTTGGTAGTTAAACCATCACCTTATTGTCCAATGTGTCTCCTTTGTTCCCTACCTTGGTCACTTCCTCTAAGACCAGACCTTCTGTCTCAAGGCCCGTTTTCCATCCGGATCTCAAATCTATAAATTTGAAGGCATGGAAATTGAACGCATAGTCCTTAGTCATAGAGGTTTCTCTGACTCTGTGATTAACACTATGATACAGACTCATAAGCCTGTTTCAGGGAAAATATATCACAAGGTTTGGAAAACCTATATTTCATGGTGTTCCACTCATGGTTATTCTAAGCATTCTTTTAGAATTCCTAGGATTCTTCAGTTTCTTCAGGGTGGTTTGGATAAAGGTTTGTCTGCCAATACTTTGAAAGGACACATCTCTGCTCTGTCTGTTTTAATTCACAGAAAGATTGCTAATCTTCCTGATGTTCACTGATTCGTACAGTTTCGCGCCAAGGAACAGTTCTAGGAGGCTCAGCAGAATGACTTTGCGGCAAGTACACCCAGAGCACTGCTGCGCTGTGGCAAACCGGAAACAGCTGTCTGCGTCCATGGCAATGGCCACAAGGAACAGAGCGGAGTGGCATGATAGAGCCCCCCTCTCAAAGGGTACCTCTGGGATCCTAAATAGGCTTGGTGGGGTGAGCAGTATGAAACTTGGACACCAGAGAAGGAGCATGCACATGACGGGCAGGAACCCAGGAACGATCCGAAACAGAATAACCCTTCTGGTGCATGAGGTATTGCAATTGCCTGCGTCTGTACCTGGAGTCCTGGATCTTGGCAATCTCATACTCCGGCTCGCCATGATTCAAGAGTGGTGGAAGAGGAGGTCTGAGTCGGGTAAATCTGTTCGTGATGTAGGGTTTGAGCAGAGAGATGTGGAAGACTGGATGGAAATGCAGGGTTCTGGGTACGGCTACTTTGTAGGCCACAGGAGAAAGTCTTTTGAGGACCTTGTATTGACCAATGTAGCGAGGACTCAATTTGAAACAGGGCTGATGTAAGTGAATGTGTTGAGTGGAGACCAAGACTCGCTCACCTACTGCAAAGGCACGAATAGTAGCTCGATGAGGGTCAGCATACTTCTTGTATCTGGAGACAGTTGAATGCAACTGAGAGTGTTAACGCTGCTAATGAGTAGTAAGGTCAGTGAAATGACGATCAGCAGCAGGAATCCCTGTAGACTGAGCTGAAAGGGGGAAGACACAGGGTTAGTAACCTGCTGCAGCTTAAAATAGGGAGCATCATAAAGATGAATGCTAATGACTGTTCAGCTAAGGGCAAGAATCCAGACCAATTGGTATGCTGGGAATCCACATAAGCTCTAAGATAGGTTTCGAGATCTTGTTTCGTTCTCTCCGTCAGACCATTGATCTGGGTATGATAACCAGAAGACAAGAAAACTGTGGTCCCAATCACTTTGCAAAAAGCTTTCCAGAAGGTGGAAACGAACTGAGGTCCTCTGTCAGAGACAATATTTACGGGAATACCATGAAGACGTACTACATGAAGACGTAACAGAGTTGACAACTCTTGGGCAGTAGGTAACTTGACCAAGGGCACAAAATGAGCAAGCCTGGAAAATTGATCCACCACAACCCATATAACGGTCAGAAGGAGGGAGGTCCACAATAAAACCCATGGTTATCTGTGTCCAGGGTTGTTTTGGTATGGTGAAAGGTTGAAGTAAAAAAACAAGAGATAAAAGACCAGCGCACAATGACCTACAAACAAACAACAATTAAGAAAGAGGTACTCCCAAGACCTCCAAAACACAGGAAGAACACACTTTAAATACCCTTAATTTTGCGCAAAAAAATGCTAAAGCTTGTAGGTATAAAAGGAAGAAGGTAAATAAATAAATAGTATAAATTACAAATATAAGGAATATATTTTAGAATATATTTTCACACACACAATATATTTTCACACACACAAACTGAGACAGCTGTCTGAAGAACCTATATATGAAGAGATTAATGATGGGGAGGATAACCTAACGCCTAAACCTGAGAGCTTATGATCCTAAAACGCAAATTATGTCCTGCTACCACATTAATAAAGTAGTATAACAAACAAGCATTGTGTATGTGCTATTCTTGGGGAGAAATATGAATAAATATCTTTATTACATCCTATGGTAAAATATAAAACAAGTATTATAGAAAGATGAAAAATTAGTTGCTGACAATAGCAATATACATATTCTGGGAACAACAAGCGAAATACAGATCCTCTCTTACATAAAGTCTAGTAGGATTTTGTAGAACTATTAACAATAACAATATATTATATCAGACTGTAGGAGGGTGTATATTATAACTCTTAAAGGGACAATCTACACCAGAATTTTTATTGTTTAAAAAGATAGCTAATCCCTTTATTACCCATCCCCCAGTTTTGCATAACAAGCACTGTTATATTAATATATGTTTAACCTCTTTGATTAGCTTGTATCTAAGCCTCTGCAGACTGCCCCCTTATCTCAGTGGTTTTGACAGACATACAGTTTAGCCAATTAGTGCAGATTCCTAAATAACTCCACAAGAGTGAGCACAATGTTATCTATATTAAACACATGAACTAGTACTGTCTAACTGTGAAAAACTTTAAAAATGCTCTGAGCTAGGAGGTGGTTTTCAACGGTTTAGAAATTAGTTTGAGCTTACCTAGGTTTAGCTTTTCAAAAATACCACCAAGGGAACATAGCAAATTTAATGATAAAAGTCAATTGGAAAGTTGTTTAAAATCACATGCCCTATCTGAATCATGAAAGTTTAATTTTGACTAGACTGTCCCTTTAAGCCAAGAGGTTGTTATAAATAGGATTATATTTCTTAAAGGAGCTATGCCGTGGAAAACAGAGAGATACTTTATAGAAGTAGGGTTATAAGGGATAAATTATATTCTGCATCAGCATTTAGGTGGTCCTGTGCTAAACGTTATTGCATGAGGTTGTTGATCCTATGTATACTCTGGATAAAATGTAATATAGTTTATGATATCCTAACAAGAAATCTGGTATCTATGAGCTGTCAAACATTTATCACATATATATATATATATATATATATATATATATTTGCATACAGAAGAGAGAAGCGCTCTAACAGGAACGAACAACAGCTCATCAGCTAGTTCTCTGGCGATTTACCACCTGGAGCAGCCTCTTTTAGACCAGTGTGCCTTTCACATTGGAAAACTATCCTGAAGCATATCAGTCTGATCCCGCCAGTTAAGGTCAGTCCAGCCCCGAAATACCAGGCAATTCTCCTTTGAACAAGGAACATGACAACCCCAGATGATCGTTTCGGCCTATTGGGCCTCATCGGTGAGGTGCAGCAACATTCCTCTAAGCAAGCACTGGCCAAGGGGTCCATATCTGGTTGCCCCTAACACCCATAGGGAGTCTTCCCCAGGGTCATAATTAATTTGCATACAGAAGAGAGAAGCGCTCTAACAGGAACGAACAACAGCTCATCAGCTAGTTCTCTGGCGATTTACCACCTGGAGCAGCCTCTTTTAGACCAGTGTGCCTTTCACATTGGAAAACTATCCTGAAGCATATCAGTCTGATCCCGCCAGTTAAGATCAGTCCAGCCCCGAAATACCAGGCAATTCTCCTTTGAACAAGGAACATGACAACCCCAGACGATCGTTTCGGCCTATTGGGCCTCATCGGTGAGGTGCAGCAACATTCCTCTAAGCAAGCACTGGCCAAGGGGTCCATATCTGGTTGCCCCTAACACCCATAGGGAGACTTCCCCAGGGTCATAATTAATTTGCATACAGAAGAGAGAAGCGCTCTAACAGGAACGAACAACAGCTCATCAGCTAGTTCTCTGGCGATTTACCACCTGGAGCAGCCTCTTTTAGACCAGTGTGCCTTTCACATTGGAAAACTATCCTGAAGCATATCAGTCTGATCCCGCCAGTTAAGGTCAGTCCAGCCCCGAAATACCAGGCAATTCTCCTTTGAACAAGGAACATGACAACCCCAGACGATCGTTTCAAGCTGTTCTTCGTTCCTGTTAGAGCGCTTCTCTCTTCTGTATAATTAATTTGCATACCTTAACTGGCGGGATCAGACTGATATGCTTCAGGATAGTTTTCCAATGTGAAAGGCACACTGGTCTAAAAGAGGCTGCTCCAGGTGGTAAATCGCCAGAGAACTAGCTGATGAGCTGTTGTTCGTTCCTGTTAGAGCGCTTCTCTCTTCTGTATGCAAATTAATTATGACCCTGGGGAAGTCTCCCTATGGGTGTTAGGGGCAACCAGATATGGACCCCTTGGCCAGTGCTTGCTTAGAGGAATGTTGCTGCACCTCACCGATGAGGCCCAATAGGCCGAAACGATCGTCTGGGGTTGTCATGTTCCTTGTTCAAAGGAGAATTGCCTGGTATTTCGGGGCTGGACTGACCTTAACTGGCGGGATCAGACTGATATGCTTCAGGATAGTTTTCCAATGTGAAAGGCACACTGGTCTAAAAGAGGCTGCTCCAGGTGGTAAATCGCCAGAGAACTAGCTGATGAGCTGTTGTTCGTTCCTGTTAGAGCGCTTCTCTCTTCTGTATGCAAATTAATTATGACCCTGGTGAAGTCTCCCTATGGGTGTTAGGGGCAACCAGATATGGACCCCTTGGCCAGTGCTTGCTTAGAGGAATGTTGCTGCACCTCACCGATGAGGCCCAATAGGCCGAAACGATCATCTGGGGTTGTCATGTTCCAACCAAGGGGTCCATATCTGGTTGCCCCTAACACCCATAGGGAGACTTCCCCAGGGTCATAATTAATTTGCATACAGAAGAGAGAAGCGCTCTAACAGGAACGAACAACAGCTCATCAGCTAGTTCTCTGGCGATTTACCACCTGGAGCAGCCTCTTTTAGACCAGTGTGCCTTTCACATTGGAAAACTATCCTGAAGCATATCAGTCTGATCCCGCCAGTTAAGGTCAGTCCAGCCCCGAAATACCAGGCAATTCTCCTTTGAACAAGGAACATGACAACCCCAGACGATCGTTTCAAGCTGTTCTTCGTTCCTGTTAGAGCGCTTCTCTCTTCTGTATAATTAATTTGCATACCTTAACTGGCGGGATCAGACTGATATGCTTCAGGATAGTTTTCCAATGTGAAAGGCACACTGGTCTAAAAGAGGCTGCTCCAGGTGGTAAATCGCCAGAGAACTAGCTGATGAGCTGTTGTTCGTTCCTGTTAGAGCGCTTCTCTCTTCTGTATGCAAATTAATTATGACCCTGGGGAAGTCTCCCTATGGGTGTTAGGGGCAACCAGATATGGACCCCTTGGCCAGTGCTTGCTTAGAGGAATGTTGCTGCACCTCACCGATGAGGCCCAATAGGCCGAAACGATCGTCTGGGGTTGTCATGTTCCTTGTTCAAAGGAGAATTGCCTGGTATTTCGGGGCTGGACTGACCTTAACTGGCGGGATCAGACTGATATGCTTCAGGATAGTTTTCCAATGTGAAAGGCACACTGGTCTAAAAGAGGCTGCTCCAGGTGGTAAATCGCCAGAGAACTAGCTGATGAGCTGTTGTTCGTTCCTGTTAGAGCGCTTCTCTCTTCTGTATGCAAATTAATTATGACCCTGGTGAAGTCTCCCTATGGGTGTTAGGGGCAACCAGATATGGACCCCTTGGCCAGTGCTTGCTTAGAGGAATGTTGCTGCACCTCACCGATGAGGCCCAATAGGCCGAAACGATCATCTGGGGTTGTCATGTTCCTTGTTCAAAGGAGAATTGCCTGGTATTTCGGGGCTGGACTGACCTTAACTGGTGGGATCAGACTGATATGCTTCAGGATAGTTTTCCAATGTGAAAGGCACACTGGTCTAAAAGAGGCTGCTCCAGGTGGTAAATCGCCAGAGAACTAGCTGATGAGCTGTTGTTCGTTCCTGTTAGAGCGCTTCTCTCTTCTGTATGCAAATGAATTATGACCCTGGGGAAGTCTCCCTATGGGTGTTAGGGGCAACCAGATATGGACCCCTTGGCCAGTGCTTGCTTAGAGGAATGTTGCTGCACCTCACCGATGAGGCCCAATAGGCCGAAACGATCGTCTGGGGTTGTCATGTTCCTTGTTCAAAGGAGAATTGCCTGGTATTTCGGGCTGGACTGACCTTAACTGGCAGGATCAGACTGATATGCTTCAGGATAGTTTTCCAATGTGAAAGGCACACTGGTCTAAAAGAGGCTGCTCCAGGTGGTAAATTGCCAGAGAACTAGCTGATGAGATGTTGTTCGTTCCTGTTAGAGCGCTTCTCTCTTCTGTATGCAAATTAATTATGACCCTGGGGAAGTCTCCCTATGGGTGTTAGGGGCAACCAGATATGGACCCCTTGGCCAGTGCTTGCTTAGAGGAATGTTGCTGCACCTCACCGATGAGGCCCAATAGGCCAAAACGATCGTCTGGGGTTGTCATGTTCCTTGTTCAAAGGAGAATTGCCTGGTATTTCAGGGCTGGACTGACCTTAACTGGCGGGATCAGACTGATATGCTTCAGGATAGTTTTCCAATGTGAAAGGCACACTGGTCTAAAAGAGGCTGCTCCAGGTGGTAAATCGCCAGAGAACTAGCTGATGAGCTGTTGTTCGTTCCTGTTAGAGCGCTTCTCTCTTCTGTATGCAAATTAATTATGACCCTGGGGAAGTCTCCCTATGGGTGTTAGGGGCAACCAGATATGGACCCCTTGGCCAGTGCTTGCTTAGAGGAATGTTGCTGCACCTCACCGATGAGGCCCAATAGGCCGAAACGATCGTCTGGGGTTGTCATGTTCCTTGTTCAAAGGAGAATAGCCTGGTATTTCGGGGCTGGACTGACCTTAACTGGTGGGATCAGACTGATATGCTTCAGGATAGTTTTCCAATGTGAAAGGCACACTGGTCTAAAAGAGGCTGCTCCAGGTGGTAAATCGCCAGAGAACTAGCTGATGAGCTGTTGTTCGTTCCTGTTAGAGCGCTTCTCTCTTCTGTATGCATATATATATATATAGGGGGGGCGGAGCCGGTACTCGCAGGAGATGGCCGCATTTTGAGTTAGCTCCATAGTTTCGGCCCAAGAAGTAGCTCATTACACTGTAAAAAAATACAAAGTTGGGCTGGAAATTAAGCAATATTGCTAATAAAGAAGCAAGGATTCCTTTGGGCGACAGATCAGAGTGGAAATGAGGACGGTGGTAACACTTCGCATCACGGCCTACTAAACCGGGAGGTTTGAGCAGAGGAACAGCGGACTTTCACTGAACTACATGCAGTAAGATTTCTTGAGCAGCCACCATGAAATAGCAGTGCACTTTCAGCGAGTCTGTAAGCTCATCATACTGCGGACTTAACATGGAGGGTAATGATATCTATACCATCCTACTGGACCTTACAAGAAAGGCAGACAGAATATTTGATGATTTAACCCCCATTATTTGAGACGCACCAATAACAAACTGCACCAGTTACCCCATTAATGAGAACCTTAATCGCTCGGTTCCCGCAGAGAATATATCCCTAGACAAGCAGTGGTTACCTCCACAGAATGAGGGATTTGATGATACCACAGATTGTATCCTAAAAATTAGCAGCATAAACGACACTGCACGCAGCATATCCAGCTCTTTACCCTTGTATGCAGGGTGCGCTCAGAGGCATCTACTTGGGACCGTTGATCTACCGGGTCCCGTATTACAGATTTTAACCCCATGTGATCAGCTTATTCAACTACCGATACCTCCTGTGTGGTGCGGTTGGGAGGAACAGACATTAGATCCCTGGCCCCCGGCATTTGTCGGGAGAGATGCGGCCGAATCATCCGGGTGGAGACTAAGGCCTCGATGATTGAAAGCTCGTTTTTAAAATGATATGATGTAAAGATGTTCGCACTGGAGTGCGAATATAATATCGGAATGAATGAAAGTGTTCGAAATTGATTGCGTGTATGTATTCGAAATGGGCGTTTTTTCATCATTCGACATACGCTGCGAATGGTTTTTTTGGTTTGCGTAATGTTAAATACCCACTTCGTATGTGTAATTCTGTATTCGTAATTTTTTTAAAAAGTGTCTATTGATCAATTGTATTATCAACTTTGAACTTAGAAATTCAGATTTTTATATTATAAATATTAAATGTCCAAAACTCATGTATTATTTCTGACTTCTGTTTATTTTGAAATAAAAAGAAAATTAATACAATTGCATTCATAAGTAAAGCAATGCAATGCAATGTAATTATACAGTTTTAAATCAAAAATAATTATTAATCATGTGTTCCCTCACACTGGTGTTTACAGCAGGGTCCTGTGAAGAAAATTCATTTTGAATTATTCCATGTTCATCATCATAATCCACATCAATATCTAGATTATTTCCAATGGCTAAATTATGAAGCATACAACACAAGTTATTATGTCTGCAGCCTTTGTCGGTTGATATTTTAATGCTCCTCCAGTTTTATCAATACAACGGAACCTACTCTTAAGAAGTCCAAATGTACGTTCAATAGCTGATCTTGCTTTTGAGTGTGTGTCATTGAACTTCATTTCTTTTCTGTTTGCTGGTTTGGAGACAGGTGTGATTAACCATTTGTAACATGGGTATCCTGCATCTCCTGTTGAATGTATGATTTATGGTTAGTATTACAAATAATTAATTTTATGTATTAGGCAATTAAACATCTTAGTACATAACTTACCAAGTATCAAACCATTTCCACAAATTCCTGCATTCATATCTTCATAAAGGAGTGATTGCTTTAGAATATACGAGTCATGTGCACTCCCTGGAAAAGCTGACAACAGAGAAATAATTTTGTATTTGTGGTCACATACAACTTGAGTGTTTAGAGAGTGCCACCCCTTTCTGTTAAAATATGTTTCTGGATGATCAATTGGTGCACAAATTTGTATGTGTGTGCAGTCAATACATCCTAGAGTATTTGGTATTCCATAATGTTCATAGAAATATTCCTTAATTATATTTTTTTCATTTTCAGTCATTGGAAATTTTATAAATCTGTCAATATTTTTCTTGAAAACATTAATTACCTGGTTAAGAAACCTGGAAAAAGCACTTTGTGACACACCTGTAATAGAACTGGTGGTATGTTGGAAAGAACCCGTTCCCAAAAAATGAAGTGTGGTCAATAATTTAACAATTCCTGGTATTGCTCTATTTCTCCTTGTTCTAGGATCCAAATCATCTTTAAATAATTCATAAAGGGTAATTATAACTGATTTGTTAAATCAAAATCTTTGAAATACAATATCATCAGGCATGTCACTTAAAAATTGTCTTTCTCTGTATGTTCTGGGCCTGTATACCCTGTGTGTCCTCATGGTTGTTGTTTCTGAAATTAATCCTTGAGATTGTTCAACATCATTTTCATTCAAGATTTCTATCCTATTTGTATGATGTGTTATCAACCTCCTTCTTCTCCTTTGAAATCTTCTATGTTGAAATAATGTATAATATATATATTCTGCCATCTGTAATAATAAATATTAAATAGAATTGTAAATGAAATATTTTATTAAATTTAAAATCATATATTTCGAAATAATTTTCGTAAACTTACCCTCGTAAATAGAATTTCGCGCACTTTTTTGAAAATTACGTCAAAATATTTATAGTCTCCATAATTGCTTATTACGACGCTCTTTGATCACGTAATTTTTGATCATTGCACATTTTGTAATAAAGTTTTGCAGTGAAAACATACGCAATCATCCTTCGCTATTTCAATATAAACTTCGTAAATGTGTTTGTGAATATTCGTAACTGCGATCGTTACGTAATTTGACATTATAAAAGTCCACTTTTTATGGCGCAAAATTCTCTATGTTACTTTCAGGAGTAAATTTAAAATTCGATTTTCATTTCCAATAGAAAAACAAGTGTATTTAAATTACGAAAATATTAACAATGGTAAGTACATATAATCCACCATATTATATATATTTATTGTATATGTTATTTTACATTTACTTTTATTTATTTAAAGAAATATGACATTTAATGGTAATGTTATTTTAATAAAAAGACATTTAAAATGTATTCATAGGTTCTACCAACTGGAGTATCATCACAAAATAGTGAGTCTGGTAGAAACCCTGCATTCACAGAAGATGAAAATCTGGTATTAGCACAGCAAATGCAAATGTATTATGATAAACTGTTTGGATCCATGGCTGCAAAAACTTCTAATTTTGAAAAGAATTCAATATGGGAAAAAAATTCAAAATCTGTATCAGCTGTAGGTGTTAGGCCCAGATCAGTGACCAAATGCAAAAAAAGATACTCTGATTTAAAAATTAAAGTTAAAGCAAAAGTGGGAAAAGAAAAAACTGAAAGAATGAAAACAGGTGGTGGAACATATGTACCAATCACATACTCTGATTCTGAAAAAATAATTAGAGAATTAATCCCAGCTGCAATGGTTTCTGGAGTTCCTGGACTTACTAATATTGGTGTAAGAACAGGTAATTTTTATTTTGTTTCTGGATAATGTAATTTTAAATATGTATGTGAAATAATAAATATAAAATAAACCAAAAAACATTTTTTTTTTAGTGGCAGAAGAACAAAATGAAAGCTCACAAGAAAATCTTGAGACACCATCATTGGATCTTAATGAATCTAATATTAATGAAAATGAAATGTTGGATAATTTAGAATGTAATATAACTAATAAAGAAATAAGTATTGAAAGTGAACTACCACCCAACAATATATCATCTCAAAATGAAATACCAATAAATGTAGTGTTGGATTTATCACAAGCCACATTTTCAAATAGTAACATAGAACAGGAGGAGGAAAACAACAATAGCAATGAAGCTGAACATACAATTATTTTTTTACAAAATGAAAATAATTCATTACCATCAGAAAATGAGAACAATCCTGAGGACAATGAATTTTATAAGGATGTTGGTGAATTTAGTTATAAATTAATACAACATAATGATTTATTACGCGACAGACTTGAGATTATGAATAACACAATGCTTGAATTTAAGGAAGAAATAGTTAAACAAAATCATGCTATTAAAAATTTAAATGATTCTGTTGAAAAAAGTAATACACATTTGGAACACATTAGTGAGTCCTTAAAATCAATAGCTCAGTCAATGATTTTATTATGTCAAAAAATGATTGTGCTAATACTCCTTTAAATTTAAATGTTAGTTCTTCAGAAAATCCTGAAAATTTAAATTCATTTGTAACCGAATCAACCAATTTAGGTAATTCAGATATTGATGGAATACATTCTGATGTTATAATTTCTGATGGAAAAAGAAAAGGACATCAGAATTCTGATGGTAATCTTCAAGCTAGTAAAAAACCAATAAGAAAATATAGAAAAAGAAAATAAATTTAATATGTGTATATTATTATTCTTTGAGTTAAACATAGTAATTTAAAATAAATGAAGATAAAAAACTTGTAAAATATTTGTAAGGTTTATTTTTTAAAAATATTAAAGGGACAGTGCACACAAATATGCAGACACATGTGTATTATAAACTAATATAAGTAAGAACATGATTTGATAATGATATATACATCCATGTTCATTAATTATATATTCATACTTGTGAACACCCCACACTGAAATCATAAATCAAATGTACACGTCCCTTTAATACATGTGTGAAAATATGTAATGTGTTGTATGGTGTAGAAATCTAAAAAATAAAAAGACCAATTGTAAACATTCTTTTTATTAACTTTCTAAATAACAAACAAAAAAACAAACATAAGATATTAATGTGGATGATAAAATGGTCCACCACGTTTTTTAACCCCAGAATAAAATGCCCTTCCCTCCCACCTTCTTTCTCGGAACATTAGAGCACGCTGTTCTTTTTGATTTTCAATCACTCTGGTTAAAAGTCTTCTTACTTTTTGATTGTGAAGTCTTTTTTTTTAAAAATTGTGAAGCATAGAGTCTTTTAAAATGGTGAGATTGTTGTTTATATTCTCTATCAAAACACACATTTTATCCCATTTATTCTCTTCCATTTTTCCTGTTAGACATAAAACAAATATCATATTAAACTACATTAAAATTGAATTGCACTAAGCACATATTTAAAATATTGTTATGATAAAGAAAAAAAGAAAAAAGGAATTGATAGTTCATGTGTTAAAAATAAAAACTGTGACAATTTTATTTTTACATTTAAATTAAAAATGCACACACATATAAGTGACATTCTTTATTAACATACAAATTAACATGGTAAGGTGTAAATGAATACATACCTTGTTCATGTGGTTGAGAATCTTCTCCATTGGCAGCATCAACCACATTTGTACTAATTGCATTTTCATCATCTTAAAAAAAAAGAAAATGAAATTATTTAGAAACATATTTATATATTAATTTCTATATTACAAGTAGTGAAAATAAAATATTGTGCATCCATTAATGTATAACAAATCCCTTTTATGGAGGCATAATTAATAACCATCCATTACAAGTGCTTTTAACATTATTTACAAATCTGAAGCAGGTTTTTGGGGTTAAACTTAGCAGATGTAAGGAGATATCCTAACATGTTATAGATCAGGGGATTTACATATTGGTCTATAGGGAACTTTGTCATATAAAAAAATGAATATATATTAAAAAAATACAACGCTTAAAGGGACACTGAACACACTCATAGAACATGCAATTTTAAGAAAATATCTAATTTACTCCGATTATCAAATTTTAATAATATTCTTGCTATCTTGATTTGAAAAAGAAGGCATGTAAGCTAAGGAGCCAGCAATTATTTTGGTCAGCAGTTGTTTATTTGTGCGTGAACTTATCCAACAATCAAGAACAACCCAGGTTGATTGCCAAAAACCTACATTATAGCTTTTCGAATAAAGATAGCAAGAGAATGTATAACATTTGATAATAGGAGTAAACTAGAAAGTTGATTTTAATTGCATGCTGTATCTTATTCACAAATTAAAGAATGTGGGTTCATTGTCCCTTTAAATTGATGTTTAAATTTACATGCTAAATGATTATAAAATAAAAATATCCACATATATACCGGTAATGATGAATTCAATATTTTGAATTGCTGGAATTTCAAATTGGTCACTTCCACACGCTGCCTCAGTGCTTTCAGCAAGTAATGCTGGTGATGTAGTAACTTCTTGCACTAAATTAAAATAAACTTGATGTAATTTTTTATAAGGAACATGATATGTTAACTAAATAAATTAAAAGAAAAAAAAAATTACCTTCATCCACATCCTCAGAATTATTTTGCTGTGAAACATCACTTTCTGGGCCAACAGAGACATCTACATGTTCTTCACACAAGGGAGAAGTCTGGGAAGATGATCCTGAAGTCGACTGTTGCTCAATGTCCACATTAGGGTTTACAGACATTAAAAGTTTAATAAATATTCTTTCATATTTTAAAAATCGCCTCCTCCTCTTATTCTTTCTTTGAACTTTCCTTTTAATGTCTGCAACCCTTTTGCGACATTGAGCAACAGTCTTTATATGTGTGGCATTTAAATTAACCATTTCAGCAATATCTTCCCAGATTGCATCCCTTGTCTTTAAACTAGTGTCATGCCTCTGTGGTCCAAAAAGCATGTCATAGTTTGGCTCCAGAGCAGATACAAGGATTTCATTCTCCACAACTGTAAACCTCTCAGCAACCATTTTCAAATATCTCATCAACTGCCTCACAGAATAAAATATGATATCTATATAAATATACATGTAACCAGAGTAAAATGTAAAATACGCTGTGATTGGAGAATATTAAGGAAGTACTCATAAATATGCGTACATAAATGTATTGCAAGGTATTATGGTAACAGAAATAATATAACAATAAATATGATTGGTTAACAAATATTGCACATTGAACATTGTTTAAAACATATACGCAATTTCGTAATAATACAAATGAGTGAAAATATCTAAATAAAGAGCGTAAAAATATTTATTGTACGATTTCAATAAAAAAGAATAACAAAATATAACCAGAACAGTAAAAGCAGAATTCATTGCGAAGGAGAGTTTCATTGTGAAGGAGAGCGCGTAAGATGGGCGTTCCATGGGCGTAACCTGAGTAAATCTCGCAAGTTTCACAGATATGTTACGATGATATAAAAACATACGCCATACGAATCGCACATTCAACTCACATACATATCTCGCCAGACATCCTTTGGCGAAATAACATGAATAACATTATTTACAATATTTATTTCATTTTAAAAATAATACGATATAACGTATTTAGACAATATACTATAACTGTATTTTTACATTTTGAAATATGCAAACACAAACTGAAATAAAGTGAATCATTAAAATTACGAAGCGACGCAATGATATATGGAAACCCATTTCGAGGTTCGTGAAATGATATAAGGAGGCGAAGTCTATAGTTTACTATGGACAGCTTATCGCGTAACGTATTGTTTACAATGGACTGCCCACTTTATACGATCATTACGCAAGGCGTGAAATTTGCGAGAGTTGCGAGTCAGAAATACACATTTCTCGCCGCAAATTATGAACTTTCAATCATCGAGGCCTGAGACACGCCTGCCTTCAGCTTACAGGTTTTTTGATCCCTGAAATAGTTCACTTACCTAAGTCTTTACCCTGGCACATTCTGGATGTCCGCTCTGACAGGTCAGCTCACGGCGGGCTGAGGTGGTTCACACGGCCTAATCACTCACCCAAGGTCAGATCTGGAGTGGGGAAAAAGAACTATACTGCTGATTTCTTCCGTATACAAAAGAGAGGTGTGGGTTAGCTTTGCATCTACAGATGAGAGAATATTACGGGGTGCCTAGTCACTTGTTTGCTGTATCTTTGATCTGACTTATTACGGAGAACTTACAGATGTCCCCCAACTCAAGGAAAGCTTAATATCACAAGGGATTTCTTTAATGAATGATGAACCAGACACTGCTGTTATTACCCTGACATTCCCCATTAATATGGACTGCTCTTGAAATTGTCCATACACAGTTATGTTACATGAATACATTAATCACCCTTTATTGCTTAAACTCCTAGCATAGAAATAGTATGGGAATTTTTTTTTTTCTCATGCCCGCTATAGATCAGATTGGACTGACAGAAACCTTCTTCTTTAGTTTTGAATGTTTACCAATGGAGTTAAGTCAGGAGAATAGCATTTTGTTTTTACTCTCCACCTGCTCTTATTTGCTATTTACTTTAGGATATAGGATGTTACATGGTTATACTATGGGGCCTAGCTCTCTTAAATGTCATAGAGGACCCATAACAAAAAATTGAAGATCACATGTTTGTTTTCTAGGTACATAACTACTTATAGGTCTCAAATGAAGATAGGTCTAGGTTAAAATCCCTATATTCTCCTCTGCTCTACATACCTGAGCTAGTGAGGGCTGTATTCATACGCATGGGTTATGCTCCTACTTTGGCCCTCAAATATACTATCTCCAGATCACGCAAAATGTAGTAATCTGGCTGTAAATGCTCACTACTTAGCCCCTAATTACACACTTGGTATCCTTATGACCCTATTTACACTCTAGCTAGCCTACATAAAGCCGCACACATCCCTAGCTTCCCTCATAATTATAGAATATTTTACCCTCACTCATACTTAGAATTTTTTTTTTTTTTTTTTTTTTCTTGAGATAATGGGTGTGAGAATGATATACTGAAGGTCTGATACGCTCTTACCTCTGTCCCTTCACGCCAATATCCTCAGAACAAACCTGCTACAACTATACCTATATATTTAATCAGGGAATAGACCACCTACACCACAGAGAGAGACCTTATACAGCCGAGTGACCCTTAGGCCCAAAAGAGAGTGACACATTTATATTTCCTAATGGAGTTAAAGAATTATTTTATTGAGGTCTAATCTATGGCTTTCGATCATATGAATGGGCTCCACTCTTTATTTTTATCTTCACTGCAATCAGAAAATACCTGCTTTGATGCTGTAAGTGTCATGTGTTATAATATGTTTCAACTAGGTATACTGTATTCAGCAACACAATATATTTATAGTTATTGCTCATAGCCTAGTGATAGTATTAGCCAAATAGCTTCTTGTACGTGGTTAACTAATTAGGTTGATACAGTGCTAACTGTGAGACATTTAGTTTAGCATAAGGATTACATTTTGCACTGTATATATATATGAGGCCTGTAGCCTATGGCCATACTACTTTACACTTAGGTATACTTGTAATATGAGTGTTTTATGCCTGATAACTCGATCCACATTCTCACTCACCGCCAATGTGCATATGATATTATCATCCTACGTTATTCATATACATATTTCATAGGCTATGTTACTCCTTTATTGTTATGATATCATCTACATATTTGTCATCTTTATTTAGTGCCAATATATGCTACTTCCTGCAGGATATGTTATATATTGCTATATTTCGATGACATTAGTATCTTAGATGATGCCTATACCCTTAGCTATTTAAAACAACATTATTTAAAGGCCTAAGCACTACACTGTTCATAAATGTTGACTCTACAATTACTGTTGTACTACGGTTATAGTTGGTAGATATTGCTTAGACTAACTGATAACATGCAATCCTGGGTCTGGCGGAGATAGTTTGTATTACTTTTTAATTGTTATGTTATTCCTATATATGACCCCAATTCTGTACATGTCATAGCTGCATATGAAGGAGAAATTGTTAGCCTTATTTTAGATTATGGTGTTCCCGATGTTGATTTCATTATTAGAGCAATTCATCTATTCCTGTTGGGCCCCTCTCCTCCCTTTCCCGCCGGTACTTGTTGCCTGCGGGTCATATCCAATCTCCCTTTTCCCATATCGCCTAAAGCTGGCATTTCCCTAGGAGAGGAGCTCATCTAGAAGCCCCCTACAACTTAGATTATATACATACTAATGTCCCTCCTTGAGTACAACTATATCAGGAGTTAATCTTAATAATTTTATACACAAAAAGCCCAGGGACCATTATCAGATTGGGCTCTCTATTTAGGGATACTCATCAAACACAGCTGTAATAGTAGCAGCATGAGAAGCATGTTAGCCCAAATATATTCTATGGCTCTGCCCTCCACCCTTTCCCCCATGCTTAGAGCGGTGCTCACCCGCTGAATATCCCCCCCCTCACTATAGACACATTCCTTCTATTCTTGAAGCTCCTAAAGAGCTGTTTACCTGACCATCAGTTATTTTTTATTTTTTGCAATTATGGTCCAATGGGCCTAAAACTATGTTTCCAACTGGTCAGTCATGCATGCTATTGTATTGAAAAATCGAGGTTACATTAGCCTACCAGTGATGTTTTATGTAACTGTCTAAATATTTTGCTCAATTCTGTTTATATCTTTTTTTCTTTTTTCAAAAAAGACGTAATACGTTTTATGTTTGATATGCAAAACCTCAATAAAAAATATTTTAAAAATATATATATATATATATATATATATACACACACAACAAGCTGAGGGAGAGTTATAGCATTAGTGGTATAATAGCCAATTCCTTAGTTTTTTACATTACCCTAATAGTAATTGTATTCAAAGCTTGTATAAAGATGTCTTGTTATAGGTGTGTTGCATTTCTAAACACACACCAACTCAATCAACAATAAGGGGAATATTTATCAAAGGTCTGGAGGACCTGATCCGACAGTGCGGATCAGGTCCGCTAGATCTCGCTGAATGCGGAGAGCAATACGCTCTCTGTATTCAGCATTGTCTTTAGACCGCTGCTTCATAACTGCTGTTTTTGGCAAGCCTGCAGGCTCATCAGAAACACAGGCCCTCAAGCTCCATCCGGAGCTTGATAAATGGGCCCCTAAGTGAGAAGACTTAGGGCAGTACATGAGATGTAAGCAGGTTTTCACCCAGTTATGTTAGTTTCAAACTACTACATTTAGCATGACTTATGTGACATGTAGACTGTATGGACCTTTAAGTACGGTATGAAACTACTCCCTCTGTAAAGTAGCGTAAATGCAAATATACAGATAAAACATAAACAATACAGAAACATTGGAAATAGAATTTAAGGGATTTAGGGAGTCCGGTTTAAGTATTAAAGCATAACTAATGTAAATGTATACAACCGTGCACAGACAATGTCCAGGCCAGTCCATGTTAATGAGTGTGTTTGGGTAACAATGAAAGTGGACGGTACATAGATTAATTTAGAAATGATCTGATAGAGACTTCAGTTTTGTCTTTCTCCCAAAAGTAGCTTACACTATACCAGATCTTTTGTAAAGGCTTCTGTTTGTGTGGTTGTTAAGCAGGCTCAGACACCATCTTGGATGAGGTTGGTTAATTTTGTTATAGAACCAAGATAAATTCCAACTTTGAGTACGGAGTTTCCTTTTAGGTCTGGATCGTGGCATCTGGAATAGTGCTTTACCAATCCTATCCCCTCTTGTAATGGATTGAGCTTCCTCTAGCAGCGGTGCCCCATGTTCTGGCGTAATGGTATGTTTCTGCCCCTTTGTTTTTCTTAACAATTGTAGATGTGGCTTTGTAAGAGATATGTGTGAGGCTAGTGGGCAAAGATGTGAGGACATCAGTATATCCTTACTTCTCTCAGAGTTGATCGGGTGTGGATCGCTATGTGGGTAGGTCTGTAGTGCATGTCGCAAATCTATGGGAGGGATATCCGCTTGCATTGTTGATGGCCCAGGACTCTGCATCTGCGGTGGGTAGTAATTCTCTGCTCCCTGAAGTTCTGCTAGTGATAGCAGGTTTATTAAGCTCCTCTTTAGATCCTGAAAGTGCTGCGTTATTAGTGACAGAACCCTTCGTTCCCAAATATCGACTGCCTCCATTGCAGCTATTCGGTGTTGCTCCATTTAGATAGGTAATGGTTGTATGCTTCTGCTTTACCCGGCAAGGGGGGGGGGGGGTTAGAGATGAAGTGATAAGGCCACCACCTTACTTGGCTTACAGTCCAGATCAGTGCCCCAGTTAGTGCGTTTTCCTTGGTAGTGATATCTTTCTATCGAGCGGAGTTTCGCAAAGCTGTGTCAATAAAGTGGTGATCTAAATTTTGGGTAGTTTTTTTAGATAATCTGCGGATTATTCAAAGGTTATTAGGAGCCTCTGTTTTTGTGACTAGACATGGCCGCCGCCCGGACACCCCCCTGTTCCTCTTTTTTATGCTTTTACTCCTTATACACCTCACTAACTTGACTATACGTTAAACTGAGGTATAAGTGAGGTGGGAGGTGTATTTATAGGCATTTGAGGTTTGGGAAACTTTGCCCCCTCCTGGTAGGAATGTATATCCCATCAGTAACAAGCTCGTTGGCTCTCTCCACCATTAAATAAATAAATGTATCAGGTAAGTTTGTTTTTACTTGCAAGCTGTTTCCAAACAACTGTTTTGTTATGGTAAAACATATCTCCCTGGATAAAACAAAATGGCTATCTTGCAGCTATGAACAGTGTTCCGGGGAATTAATGGTGATTTTGACATATTCCAGTCGCAATGTTTGGTCAGGGCCGGATTTATAATAAGGCAGAGAAGGCATATGCATACAAGCTCCCTTCATAGAGGGGCACCTGTCTCTGCTTATTATAAATACCAGTCAGCCAGCAACCTTAACTAAGATGACCGCGGGCAGTGAACTAAAACAATTTTGCATGCACACTTTGTTAAGGTCGCTGCAAGTATTACACGTGTGGCATCCGGCTTTCCCCATGCATACCCTATCCTTGCAGTGTTAACAAAGATGGCCAACGAACATGCACAGTGCTGTTTTTTCACTGCCGGCAGACAATCTTAGTTAAGGTTGCGACACATCATTAAAGGTGGGGGGGAGCCATAGGGGCGCTTCAGATTTTAGTGCCTACTGTAAATCCAGCTTTGTGCTTGGGTGAGTTTTTTCTCCTGTGGTATGTTAGTTTCAAAAATATGTTTTATTTACTCTAGGTAACTGTCTCTGTGATGGCAAAATTAATAAATAAAAAAGCCAGTCATGAAGATTAATGAATTAATATTAGCTCAAAATAACTGGTCCTATATAAATCCATCAGAAGAGTCATGGGATAATATTGTATGCATGTTCTGGGTATTTTTGGTTTTCTTTTCTAAGCCATTTCAATTCATATCAATACTTGCTTGCTAAAATAACAAAAAGGCTAATTGAGCAAATTATATAAAATTAAATTTTGTTTAAAAATGCAAAAAAACTTTTAGGGAATATTTCAAAAGCTTTTCAAGGAGATTTTACCAATGATTTTTACAGACCTCACAGAAGTAAAATATACACAGTTATGATAGCTAATTTATTCAGTATTGAAGATATTTTAATGCAATTTTCACATAACCAACAATACACATTTGTAACCTGTGCAATTGACAATTTAATAAAAAAAATGAATGCACAAAACTTCATAGTATTAAAAACATAAACTAATATCCTACTGACCATATGATAATGTTGCGCCAGGTTCATTTTGGTATATATATATATCCATATAACTTGGGTAGGAATATAGACCTATATTTTATATAAAATATGTGAGTCTGTGGGTATGTGTAACATAAGTCTACATTCTACGGAGCAATGTGATTTTGGTTCACAGGGTGATAGGACAAATAAGATTTAATAAACTAACAGCAAAGAGACACGGTATTTGCATATGCAAAGTAATTTACTCTTTCCAATGATGTCAGCTTGTCCCACAAAAAGATCTCAGGTGACAACATGTATATTCCAATTAGAGTAGAAAAGGTAAAAATTAGTGGGTATAGAAAATAGTAATAAAAACTTCCCTTCTGATAGGCGCAGACGACCTCAGCCTCTCCTTTCAGCTTTATGGAAATTATTTTGTAGATATGAGGCACTGACAACTTCCAGGGTATATCTTGCAGCCTTCCATATGTCCACCTCACAAATGGCCTTGAACAAAGGAAAGCCCACAAATGGTGTAGAACGTACAGGTGATTAGGCTACTAAAAGGAATATACAACAGACACTGTCTTTCTCAAGAGCATAAAAAGTGCAATCAAATAGAGCTATGAGCTCTATAAGCTGATATAGCTCTGTATAAACTTTGTATGCTCTTGAGAAAGACAGTAATATCTGTGTTGTGCGATTTTATATAAATGGAGATAAAATTTCAGTAAACTTTGCTTTTATTGAATCGATGTTTGAAGCTGTGATTCTTCAATAAAGGCCTGAAGTTTTTTCTTTACAGCTTTGTTTGTGAGTATATTCCTTTCAGTAGCCTAATCACCTGTACATTCTAAATCATTTGTGAGCTTTCCTTTGTTCAAGGTGTTTGCGAGGTAGATGTCAGGCTGCAAGATATACCCTGGAAGTTGTCAGTGCCGCCATATCTACTAAATATGACAATAAATATATTATTATCAGGTATTTGTAGAGCGCCAACAGATTCTGCAGCGCTATGAACATAGGTGGTATACAAAATAACATTTAGAGGGGTCAAGTGGGTAGAGGGCTCTGCCGAGAGTTGCACTGTTGTAGTCGGCTCTTATAAATGTGAACTACAAACAGCTGGGCTCATAGGCTTACATGCTATGGGGTTTAAGGGGATAGCAGTGGAGATAGCATGATTAGTGTAGATTGTATGCATCCCTGAATAGTAGAGTCTTTAGAGAGCGCTTGAAGCTTTCAAAACTAGGGGAGAGTCTTGTGGAGCGAGGCAGCAAGTTCCATAAGATGGGAGCCAGTCTGGAAATGTCTTGTAAACGGGAATGTGAGGAGGTAACAAGAGAGGAGGAGAGTAGGAGATCATGAGTGGAGCAAAGAAGACAGGAGGTAGAGTATCTGGAGACAAGGTCTGAGATGTAGGGGGGAGCAGTGCAGTTGAAGGCTTTGTGTGTTAGAGTGAAAATGTTGTGTTTATCCTGGAGGCAAGAGGAAGCCAGTGAAGGGATTCTCATAATTCACCATTATTTTTTATTATTGGTGATATTATAGATTAATTACATCATAGTACTATAACAATTAACTTCATGTATAACTGTATGCTAAGTAATAAGAATATTTTTGTTACTCCATGAAATACATATATTCACATTTACTATTCATTTTTTTTTATGTTTTTCGGTATAGCAGGGGGGTATTGTTTATTGTCCCTCTATACTTTTTTCCTATTTCAAAGCCAAATATGAAATCATGAGCTTTCAATTCCAGGACATTTAAAAAAAAAAAAATTGTATTATATGTTTTATTACTATTAATATCTTTTTAGATTCTCTGTTGTCGATTCCACCTTTAGCCTGGGAGGGTGCATGGCTTACTGGGAACCGTTTTTCGGTCCCTGATTGACTGAGGTTCCGTTTATAGGGTGGAGATGGGTCTGCATCAGTTATATCCTATGATTAAGCACCGATAGAGGAGCAAAACGCGTCAGGATAATCACTGTCCTGGACCCTTGTCTGTAACTTTGCATCTCCTATGCATTTTTAACTTTTTTTGAAATAAAGCAATTCATTTTTTATCCCCGGAGTGCACCAGACTTTTTTGCTTTCTTGGTTTAAAATCTTAGTTGGGTCTTGTGTAAGGTAATGTCTAATTTTAGAGATGTTTTTAAGGTGGAAGCGGCAGACTTTAGCCAAGGACTGAATGTGAAGAGTGAAAGAGAGATCTGAGTCAAGTGTGACCCCAAGACATCAGGCATGTGGGGTTGGGGAAATGATGGAGTTATCAACAGGAAGCTGTGTCTGAAGGAGAGAGCCAGGTTTCTGTGAGAGCCAGAAGATTGAGAGAGTGGGAGATAAAGAGGTCATGGATAGAAGTAAGCTTGTTGCAAACAGAGCAAGAGTTCCATAGTGCACAAGTGAAGGGGGTGGTGGCTTTAGATGCAAGAGGTATAAGATTAAGGTTACCAGAGTTTTTTTTTAAAGTCTATTGAAGGGCACACGTGGGTGTGCAGGGCAAGGAAGTTGTGGGGACCAGGATTAGAGGAGATGTCACCAGCAGCTAGTATGAGTAAGAGGTAGAGTGACATGAGATGAGATGCATAAACTGTATGCAGGACAGCTAAGAGTGGATAGTTGGGAGGGAAGATTGGTAGGTATACACACACACTGACACTCTACACAACAGACATGCAAGGGTTCAAACACACAGTACTGCAGGGGTGATAGTCTTAAAATTGCATACTCTAACAGATTAGAACTTGTAATTTTTCAACTATAATAGCCTTTTAAGTTTATCAGTGCCAGGTATCAGTGAAGTTAGCCTGGTTTTCTAATGGAAATAAAATCAGTAAATATTTCTTGCAAGATACTTTGCATGGCTCCCCTGGTGGATTTGATAACATCTTATTAAGCAGTTTGTCTAATCTACAAAGTTAAATAAATTGCCACACTAGTTTATCTACCATATTTAATAAACTGAATATCTGTATATGAGTTCTGAGCGTTACATTTTATGGATAATGCACAGTAGATTAAAGGGGCAGTAAACACATTGAGATTCTTACATAAAATGTTTAGTTATGCTTAATGAGACATCTTTGCAACAGTCTTTCATTATCTATTTTGCCCCCTTTCATGTAATTTAGCCCTGAAAATTGTGTATTTTCTAATTCTTGAAATGCACCACGGGTTGTTGTAGAAGTGTAGAGGTAACCTCTTAAGTCCACCAAATAGTTTTCAAATGTCTCATATCTGCAAATGAGAGCACACAGAAAAGATTCCTTGATGACAATAAAATAGTAAGTAAATCTCAATTGCAGTTATGGCATCTAAAAATAACAATAATTAAAACCTTAAGGGCTTGATTGCAAGTGGAGCGCTAAATAAATAACCAGAAATTACAAGTGCAAGCTCGCTTTTAATAAAATAACCCTAAGGCCCCTATTTAACAAAGGACTGTCAGACCTGATCCGATATTGCGGATCAGGTCCGACAGACATCGCTGAATGCGGAGAGCAATACGCTCTCCGTATTCAGCATTGCACCAGCAGCTCTTGTTAGCTGCTGGTGCAACGCCGCCCCCTGCAGATTTGCAGCCAATCAGCCACCAGCAGGGGGGTGTCAATCAACCCGATCGTACTGGATCGGGTTGAATTGTGGCGATGTCTGTCCGTCTGCTCAGAGCAGGTGGACAGGTTATGGAGCAGCGGTCTTTAGACACTGATAGGCCTCTTGTGAAGAGGTTTTTTTTATACAGCATACTTGATTCAAGTGTCTTTACTTCACCTGACACTATATACCAAGGCAGAAATACAAGGTTTCTGTATCGTGCCTGTGAGGAGCTAGTAGCTGGGAAGCTCCCAATTCTCCCAGACTGTGTCATATTGCACTTTGAAATAAGTGCCTTCCCTTTGTGAGTATTCTTCTATGGGGATGGAAGCATTTTAAGGGGTTGTATGATACGAATGATATTGTGCCATTGGAGCGCCTTCTTTTATGTTTTATTACACGCTTATAAAAATAACCAGAGATCAAATTTCTGGTTAATTTTATAAATGTGCCCCAAATGCTAGGATTTACCAGTGCTATAAATAAAAGGGACTTTCAGTCATGAAGTCCAAAAAAAAATTCATGCTGAAAGCTCCTTTATTTGCTTGCAGCGTATGACGTGCTGAGTGCCTCGGGCCACCCGCGGCAGAATGTTATTTTATCATTGAGATGATGTTATCCAATAGCGTGCTAGCTATCTGGCATAATGCTGATTGGCCCACATGGCTATTGGCTAAGAGGTGGAAACGTCACCTGATTGAAAAACAGTATACGCTGCAGGCAAATAAAGGTATATTCGGCATGAAGAGTTTTATACTTTATGACTGAAAGTCCCCTTTATTTGTAACACTGGTAAATCCTAGCGTTTCAAAAATTCTAGGCTTTACCATCACTTTAAGTAAAAGAAGGGAGCTAGGATACAGGTGCTAAACACAAGAATGTAAATGCAAAGACTGAAAAGCAATATTGAACTTTATTGGTATAAGTCACTCCTTTGAGGAGGGGCTCTCAATGCTAGCTAAGTCTCTTTGATAATCAGTGAACCTATGATCATGTTTGTTTGTATCTTGCATGCATATTTGTGTGTACATTTTACTGTATTGGGTGCTATTCTTTTTGCATGTTTTCTGCATCTCTCTATATCCATTCCCTCATGTTGCTGGCTCAGCCAGTTCCTGTAAAGCACAGGAGGCCGAGAAAGCAGATATAATGAGTCAACCTCTGTGGGAATTAGGTGAGTGTCCATAACACGTTCCTTTAACCCTTTTACTGCTAAGCCATTTTTACACTTCAGTGCTGATCCAAATTTGTGCTTTTTTTGCTACTTACATTTAAACCCTTTTGTAAGTCAAATTTCAGTGAGTGATATGATTGCCACATTTGGTTCAGGCCGAGCCTGAACACTATTGCACTGTGTGCAGCTTTGTATAATAGCACATAAACACAAACTCGCACATAGATATTCACACTCTCACACACTATCTCACACACATTCTAACACACACTCTCCCACACACACGCACACATGCAAACACAAAGACACACACACACTTTCACACACAGACAAAATCTTACACTCAGACACCCCCCCACACAAAGACACATAAGAGACAAATATCTTTAGGCATGTGCAGTATTTTGCAAATGCACAATGTTACCTTATTTTTCAAAGATATGTTGTGTGGTATTGCCCCAAGTCCACCATTTGAAAGAGCAGACAATTTCCTTTCAAATAAAATGTATTAGATTAATGTAGCTGCTAAGGGAGCTGACATTGAGTGGCTTGAAGAACCTCCCCTATCCAGCTCTGTTGGAGCTACACTAAGCTTCCTTGCTCTTCCCCCTATGTGGCATCATCATGTGCATACATGGTGACATCAACAGCTCTACCATGAAGCCTGGGAGTGCCACCCACTAGGTCAAAATTATCCCCGGCCTGTAGCACGGAGAATCATCAAAAACATTATTTGATCAGCAATCCCCCTGAAGGATGAAAAGGGTTTTGTCATGCCCCCACAGGTCACAATGCATCAAAGCTGTTAAAGGGACAGTCAAGTCAAATATAAACTTTCATGATTCATATAGGGCATGTAATTTTAAACAACTTTACTTTTTTTCATCAATTTTGCTTTGTTCTCTTTGTATTCTTAGTTGAAAGCTACATTTAGGTAGGCCATATGCTAATTTCTTAGTCCTTGAAGGCCACCTCTTATCTGAATGCATTTTGACAGTTTTTCACAACTAGAGGGCATTAGTTTATGTTTGCCATATAGATAACATTGTGCTCATGCATGTGGTTACCTAGGAGTCAGCACTGATTGGCTAAAATGCATGTCTGTCAAAAGAAGTGAAATAAGGGGGCAGTCTCCAGAGGATTAGATACAAGGTAATCACAGAGGTAAAAAGTATATTAAAGGGAAATTAAACCCATTTTTTTTCATGATTTAGAAAGAGCATGCAATTTTTTTTTAATTGTTTATTTAAGTCCAATTCAAAATTACATTTTCATTCAAAACATCAAGGTCAGTCTAAACAATAACATTCGTATAAATATTCATTATAACATACCAGGATAATTATTAATGAAAAGAAAAGAAAATATACAATTACGACACAAGAGCATGCAATTTTAAACAACTTTCTAATTTGCTTCATTTTCTTGATATCCTTTGCTGAAAAGCATATCTAGATAGGCTCAGAAGCTGCTGATTGGTGGCTGCAAACAGATGCCTCGTTTGATTGGCTCACCCATGTGCATTACTATTAGGTAAACAACGGATATCTAAAGAATGAAGCAACTTAGATAATAGAAGTAAATTGGAATGTTGTTTAAAATTGTATTGTCTATCGGAATAATGAAAAAAAAATGTTGGGTTTAATGTCCCTTTAATATAACTGTGTTGGTTATGCAAAACTGGGGAGTGGGTAATAAAGGGATTATCTTTATTTTTAAACAATAAAAAATCTGGTGTATACTGATCCTTTATGTTGCATATTGAACTCATTTGTTATATATATTTTTTTAATCAATATTTTATTGTTTTTTCACATGTGAAATAAAATATATTCAAGCATAATAACAGAAAATAAAAAATAACACAAAACAGGGAGAATTAACAATATAACTTTGCAAGATTTAATAAAGTGACTAATAGAAACTTAATGTATCAGGAACAGTGAAGGGAAAATTGGGGATCGAATTGTACTGTGACCAAACCCAATTCACCTGTATCCATCCCTTTTTATGTACTTTCTTTTTTCTCTTTTTTTCTTTTTATTGATGAATGATGTAACCTGTTTCGTTCTGTCTGTTTATTTGTTTCAATAAAAAATTTAAAAAAATAAAAAATAAAAAAAATAACACAAAACAAACAGAAAATATTACAATTGTACCTTAAATATTACCATTAACAATGTGAATAATCATGACTTATCAACGCAAATCATCTAATTCCACATTGAGTATATCTTGACATAACATTATTTTTCTTTATCTTTCCTTCCTCTACTTTTTAATCAATCAACAAAGGGTACACTAATATACATCACCGAATATTACACTGCCAAGAGAACAATGTCATAATATCAAGACAAAAGATAATTCTCCAGGAAACAAATACATTGTACTAAATTATATAAGTGACATAAATATCTAGTCTATACAAAGACCATACGTATTACATTTTAAAGTAACTTACACTTACAATATCAAGCAATACAGTGTGTACACCATGTTAAAAAATGTTATAAATGAAAACGAAAGGAAAAAAAAAAAGGGACGTGCCTCTTCTCTCTCCCCTCCCCTCCCCCTCCATCTTAGATAAATACGTAATTCTTCCCCTCAGCCCACCTCCCTGGAATTAGATACCCAGAGCGGAGGAAACAGCCTGTGCAAAACTAAATCTGCAAAGCTCTGAGAGCTTAGAAATGGGGTTAGGATATTTTTCTGGACTACCAGTGGGTAGGACTTAATAACTGGAAGCCAGCTACAAATACATTTACTAATTCTTTTTTCTAAAGTGAATTGAGTATGAAATGCTTCAAATATAATTTGGGCCTGTATATCATTAAGAAAGAGACAAAAAGAAGGAGCTTTGGACATCCGTCAATTTTTAATTATAAGAAATCTGGCTGTGAGTATGATGGTTGTAAGAGAATATAAAAAAATGGGTTTTATATGGTTATAAGTTCTAAGAAAAATTACATCATCAGGGGAGAATTGAATAGATAAATTAAATAACTGGTTAACCCAGTACTGAATTTTCAACCAGAATTGCATTATTTTAGGACAGAACCACAACATATGCATTAAATTAGCATTCGTTATATTAAAGTGAATGTCAAGTTTGATGAATCAGTGCCTGGCTTTTAAAACCCCCATTAAAAACAGGGGCACTTTCATTCATCAAACTTTACATTTCACTTGTTTTGTTAAAATACTTACCTTATAATATTGAAAGCCGCTCCAGCGCTTCCCCGCCCATCGCAAGACTCTTCATATGTCAAAAATGACAAATCTGGCTTCATCCAATCAAGGTGTTGCCTCAGGCAATGATTCCCCTGGGGGGGAGCCATGATTGGAGGACGCCGTATTCGTCATTGCTGACGTATGAAGTGATGAGTGACAACAGTAATTGTAATAGGGTATACAATTAAGTATAAGTAGTTCTGATCTGATATTTGAAATACTAACTCTGCTGAATTGAAATGGTTAAGTAAGTGATATAAAATAATATTTCAACATCATTCACACTATTATCTTTATTAAATGAATATATGTCAAAAAAGAGAAACAAGAATTGTAGAGTAGAGTTCCCATCTAAGTTATTGAAATTATATATTATATAGTGTTAAATTATGACAGCCAGCAGAAAAAATATATCAATATTAACTAAGCCCTTACAATTCGAGGGCTGAGATTAAGTTATCTTTACAATTTTAAGCTAACTGCTAGGCTGAAATATCCACATAAATAGTAGGGAATCTTATTTTATAGCATGGTAAGCAGATTAAAAAAACGGAGAGACAGAGCTTCTCCAAAGGGGGTGCGGGCCGCTGCTATTGTAAAATATTTAAGGATCCATTAATCCCTCCTCACAATGTGATTGGAGCAGCGGTCCATCGGGTTGCTATATTATTGGTTAATTTTCTGTGTCACTCAGAATACAAGGCCAATAGTAAGCGTCTATTAAGCACTACTGCCTAGGTCAGCGTCACACTGGGGCAGGACAATATTGCTTGGCATTGAATTGTCATAGTTTACTTTTCTATGTCTATTTCAGATATACAGCCAATCAAAAAGTGTCTCCAATTCATAATGCTTGCATCGGCATCATAAGGAGGCGTGTCAATTACAGCTGACGTCTCGCCGACTTTCACAATTGGTTGATCATGTTTACATTTTATCACCAGTAACGGATGTATACTAGGTTATGATAGTGAATTGAAATTGTACAATGTCGATCAGGTATGAAAAATGTATATACTAGTTGATACATATAATAACTCATATATCATAGGTAGACATTGCAACTGACATATCATGAACTTGCACTATTTAGACAATCATATTTATATTGTGTCACTAGCTGATTTCACCAGTGACAAATATATACTTAGTTACATAGGAGAATTAGATTATATGATGGGTAGTCAATAGAAGATCTCTGTAATTCATGATGCCTGCATCGGCATTAATATCCTAGGGAAGCGTATGAGAGGCAACTGACATGTCAAAGATTTACACCATTGAAGTGTCATATTTACATTGTATCGCTCAATGTTTTGCCAGTAACAGATACATACTTTGTTACATAGGTATATTGAATTGTACATTATTGGGCGGATAGAAAAGATGTACAAATAAATACATGTAGCAATTCCAAAATGATAATATATTTAATTATAGGATGCCAACCAATCAGCCAATAGAATGCGAGCTCAATCCTATTGGCTGATTGGATCAGCCAATAGGATTGAACTTCAATCCTATTGGCTGATTGCATCAGCCAATAGGATTTTTTCTACCTTAATTCCAATTGGCTGATTCTATCAGCCAATCGGAATTGAAGGGACACCATATTGGATGACGTCACTTAAAGGTACCTTCATTCTGTGTTAGCTGTCGATTGAAGAGGATGCTCCGCGTCGGATGTCTTGAAGATGGACCCGCTCCGCGCCGGATGGATGAAGATAGAAGATGCCATCTGGATGAAGGACCACTTAGCCCGGCTTGGATGAAGACTTCTCCCGGCTTCGTTGAGGACTTCGGCCCAGTTGGGTGAAGAAATCTCCCGGTAAGGTGATCTTCAAGGGGTTAGTGTTAGGGTTTTTTAAGGGGGTATTGGGTGGGTTTTAGAGTAGGGTTGGTTGTGTGGGTGGGGGGTTTTAATGTTGGGGGAGAATTTGTAATTTTTTTACAGGTAAGAGAGCTGATTACTTTGGGGCAATGCCCCACAAAAGGCCCTTTTAAGGGCTATTTGTAATTTAGTGTAGGATAGGGCTTTTTTATTTTGGGGGGGCTTTTTTATTTTGTTAGGGGGATTAGATTAGGTGTAATTAGTTTAAAAATCTTGTAATTTGTTTATTATATTCTATAATTTAGTGGGGGGGGGTTGTGCTTTAGATAATTTTATATAATTGTATTTAATTTAGTTAATTAATTTAATTATAGTGTAGTGTTAGGTGTAATTGTAACTTAGGTTAGGTTTTATTTTACAGGTAACTTTGTATTTATTTTAGCTAGGTAGTTATTAAATAGTTAATAACTATTTAGTAACTATTCTACCTAGTTAAAATAAATACAAACTTGCCTTTAAAATAAAAATAAATCCTAAAATAGCTACAATTTAACTTTTAGTTATATTGTAGCTAGCTTAGGGTTTATTTTATAGGTAAGTATTTAGTTTTAAATAGGAATAATTTAGTTAATGATAGTAATTTCTCCAACATTGGTGTGTCCGGTCAACGGCGTCATCCTTACTTGTGGGATATTCTCTTCCCCAACAGGAAATGGCAAAGAGTCCCAGCAAAGCTGGTCACATGATCCCTCCTAGGCTCCGCCCACCCCAGTCATTCTCTTTGCCGTTGCACAGGCAACATCTCCACGGAGATGGTTGAGTTTTTTGGTGTTTAAATGTAGTTTTTATTCTTCTATCAAGTGTTTGTTATTTTAAAATAGTGCTGGTATGTACTATTTACTCTGAAACAGAAAAGGATGAAGATTTCTGTTTGTAAGAGGAAGATGATTTTAGCAGACAGTAACTAAAATCGATTGCTGTTTCCACATAGGACTGTTGAGATGAAGTAACTTCAGTTGGGGGAAACAGTTAGCAGACTTTTCTGCTTAAGGTATGACTAGCCATATTTCTAACAAGACTGTGTAATGCTGGAAGGCTGTCATTTCCCCTCATGGGGACCGGTAAGCCATTTTCTTAGTCAAAAACAAACAGAATAAAGGGCTTATTATGGGCTAAAAAACTGGTAGACATTTTTATGGGCTAAATCGATTGCTTTATTTGTGCATATTATTTAAATTTAGGCTAACAATTGACATTTATAATCTTGGGGAACGTTTATAAAACGGCAGGCACTGTATTAGACACCTTTTTCAGTCAGGGGGCCTTTCTAGTCATAGACTGAGCCTCATTTTCGCGCCATTAATGCGCAGTTGTTTTTTGAGAGCAGGGCATGCAGATGCATGTGTGAGGATCTAAGAATCTCTGAAAAAGCTTTTAGAAGGCGTCATTTGGTATCGTACTCCCCTCAGGGCTTGGTTGGATCTTAGCAAAGACTGTATCTGGGACTGTATAGGGGTTAAATTGAAAAACGGCTCCGGTTCCGTTATTTTAAGGGTTAAAGCTCTGAAATTTGGTGTGCAATACTTTTAAGGCTTTAAGACACTGTGGTGAAAATTTGAACAATTCCTTCATACTTTTTCACATATTCAGTAATAAAGTGTTTTCTGTTTGAAATTTAAAGTGACAGTAACGGTTTTATTTTAAAACGTTTTTTGTGCATTGTTGACAAGTTTAAGCCTGTTTAACATGTCTGTACCTTCAGATAAGCTATGTTCTATATGTATGAAAGCAAATGTGTCTCCCCATTTAAATTTATGTGATAATTGTGCCATAGCGTCCAAACAAAGTAAGGACAGTACTGCCACAAATAATGATATTGCCCAAGATGATTCCTCAAATGAGGGGAGTAAACATGATACTACATCATCTCCTACTGTGTCTACACCAGTTTTGCCCATGCAGGAGGCCCCTAGTACATCTAGTGCGCCAATACTTATTACCATGCAACAATTAACGGCTGTAATGGATAACTCCATAGCAAATCTTTTATCCAAAATGCCTACTTATCAGAGAAAGCGCGATTGCTCTGTTTTAAACACTGAAGAGCAAGAGGACGCTGATGATAATTGTTCTGTCATACCCTCACACCAATCTGAAGGGGCCATGAGGGAGGTTTTGTCTGAGGGAGAAATTTCAGATTCAGGAAAAATTTCTCATCAAGCTGAACCTGATGTTGTGACATTTAAATTTAAATTAGAACATCTCCGCGCACTGCTTAAGGAGGTGTTATCTACTCTGGATGATTGTGACAATTTGGTCATTCCAGAGAAATTATGCAAGATGGACAGGTTCCTAGAGGTTCCGGTGCCCCCCGACGCTTTTCCTATACCCAAGCAGGTGGCGGACATAGTAAATAAAGAGTGGGAAAAGCCTGGCATACCTTTTGTTCCTCCCCCTATATTTAAGAAATTATTTCCTATGGTCGACCCCAGAAAGGACTTATGGCAGACAGTCCCCAAGGTCGAGGGGGCAGTTTCTACTCTAAACAAACGCACTACTATTCCTATCGAAGATAGTTGTGCTTTCAAAGATCCTATGGATAAAAAATTGGAAGGTTTGCTTAAAAAGATTTTTGTACAGCAAGGCTACCTTCTACAACCAATTTCATGCATTGTTCCTGTCACTACGGCAGCGTGGTTCTGGTTCGAGGAACTAGAAAAGTCGCTCAGTAGAGAAACTCCATATGAGGAGGTTATGGACAGAGTTCACGCACTTAAATTGGCTAACTCTTTTATTTTAGATGCCGCTTTGCAATTAGCAAAATTAGCGGCGAAAAATTCAGGGTTTGCTATTGTGGCGCGCAGAGCGCTTTGGCTAAAGTCTTGGTCAGCGGATGTGTCATCCAAGACAAAATTACTTAACATTCCTTTCAAAGGTAAAACTTTATTTGGACCTGATTTGAAAGAGATTATTTCAGACATCACTGGGGGAAAGGGCCACGCCCTTCCACAGGATAGGTCTTTTAAGGCTAAAAATAAGCCTAATTTTCGTCCCTTTCGCAGAAATGGACCAGCCTCTAATTCTGCATCCTCTAAGCAAGAAGGTAATGCCTCACAACCCAAACCAGCCTGGAAACCAATGCAAGGCTGGAACAAGGGTAAGCAGGCCAAGAAGCCTGCCACTGCTAACAAGACAGCATGAAGGAGTAGCCCCCGATCCGGGACCGGATCTGGTGGGGGGCAGACTCTCTCTCTTTGCTCAGGCTTGGGTAAGAGATGTTCAGGATCCTTGGGCGCTAGAAATAGTTTCTCAAGGTTATCTCCTGGAATTCAAGGAACTACCCCCAAGGGGAAGGTTCCACAAGTCTCACTTATCCTCAAACCAAATAAAGAGACAGGCATTCTTACATTGTGTAGAAGACCTGTTAAAGATGGGAGTGATACACCCAGTTCCAATAAAGGAACAAGGAATGGGATTTTATTCCAATCTGTTCGTAGTTCCCAAAAAAGAGGGAATGTTCAGACCAATTTTGGATTTGAAGATCCTAAACAAATTTCTCAGGGTACCATCGTTCAAAATGGAAACTATTCGAATGATTCTACCCACCATCCAGGAAAGTCAATTTATGACTACCGTGGATCTAAAGGATGCGTACCTACATATCCCTATCCACAAGGAACATCATCAGTTCCTAAGGTTCGCTTTTCTGGACAAACATTACCAGTTTGTGGCTCTTCCATTCGGATTAGCCACTGCTCCAAGGATTTTCACAAAGGTGCTAGGGTCCCTTCTAGCGGTTCTAAGACCAAGGGGCATTGCAGTAGTACCTTACTTGGACGACATTCTAATACAAGCGTCGTCCCTGTCAAAGGCAAAGGCTCATACGGACATCGTTTTAGCCTTTCTCACATCTCACGGATGGAAGGTGAACAAAGAAAAGAGTTCTCTGTCCCCGTCAACAAGAGTTCCCTTCTTGGGAACAATAATAGATTCCTTAGAAATGAGGATTTTTCTGACAGAAGTGCTTCATTCTGTTCCTCGTCCTTCCATAGCGCAGTGCATGGAAGTAATAGGATTGATGGTTGCAACAATGGACATAGTTCCTTTTGCACGAATTCATCTAAGACCATTACAACTGTGCATGCTCAAACAGTGGAATGGGGATTATACAGACTTGTCTCCAATGATTCAAGTAGATCAAAAGACCAGAGATTCACTCCGTTGGTGGCTGACCCTGGACCATCTGTCCCAGGGAATGAGCTTCCGCAGGCCAGAGTGGGTCATTGTCACGACCGACGCCAGTCTAGTGGGCTGGGGTGCGGTCTGGGAATCCCTGAAAGCTCAGGGTCTATGGTCTCGGGAAGAGTCTCTTCTCCCGATAAACATTCTGGAACTGAGAGCGATATTCAATGCTCTCAGAGCTTGGCCTCAACTAGCAAAGGCCAAATTCATAAGGTTCCAATCAGACAACATGACGACTGTTGCGTATATCAATCATCAAGGGGGAACAAAGAGTTCCCTGGCGATGAAAAGAAGTGACCAAAATAATTCAATGGACGGAGGATCACTCCTGCCACTTGTCTGCGATCCACATCCCAGGAGTGGAAAATTGGGAAGCGGATTTTCTGAGTCGTCAGACATTTCATCCGGGGGAGTGGGAACTCCATCCGGAAATCTTTGCCCAAATAACTCAATTATGGGGCATTCCAGACATGGATCTGATGGCGTCTCGTCAGAACTTCAAGGTTCCTTGCTACGGGTCCAGATCCAGGGATCCCAAGGCAACTCTAGTAGATGCACTAGTAGCTCCTTGGACTTTCAACCTAGCTTACGTATTCCCACCGTTTCCTCTCATTCCCAGGCTGGTAGCCAGGATCAATCAGGAGAGGGCCTCGGTGATCTTGATAGCTCCTGCGTGGCCACGCAGGACTTGGTATGCAGACCTGGTGAATATGTCATCGGCTCCACCATGGAAGCTACCTTTGAGACAGGATCTTCTTGTTCAAGGTCCATTCGAACACCCAAATCTGGTATCCCTCCAACTGACGGCTTGGAGATTGAACGCTTGATTCTGTCAAAGCGTGGGTTTTCAGATTCGGTGATAGATACTCTGGTTCAGGCCAGAAAACCTGTAACTAGAAAAATTTACCATAAAATATGGAAAAAATATATCTGTTGGTGTGAATCCAAAGGATTCCCATGGAATAAGATAAAAATTCCTAAGATTCTTTCCTTTCTTCAAGAAGGTTTGGAGAAAGGATTATCTGCAAGTTCTCTAAAGGGACAGATCTCTGCTTTATCTGTCTTACTACACAAAAGACTGGCAGCTGTGCCAGATGTTCAAGCATTTGTTCAGGCTCTGGTTAGGATCAAGCCTGTTTACAGACCTTTGACTCCTCCCTGGAGTATAAATTTAGTTCTTTCAGTTCTTCAAGGGGTTCCGTTTGAACCCTTACATTCCATAGATATTAAGTTACTATCTTGGAAAGTTTTGTTTTTGGTTGCAATTTCTTCTGCTAGAAGAGTTTCAGAATTATCTGCTCTGCAGTGTTCTCCTCCTTATCTGGTGTTCCATGCAGATAAGGTGGTTTTGCGTACTAAGCCTGGTTTTCTTCCTAAAGTTGTTTCTAACAAAAATATTAACCAGGAGATAGTTGTACCTTCTTTGTGTCCGAATCCAGTTTCAAAGAAGGAACGTTTGTTACACAATTTGGACGTTGTCCGTGCTCTAAAGTTCTATTTAGAGGCTACTAAAGATTTCAGACACACATCTTCCTTGTTTGTTGTTTATTCTGGTAAAAGGAGAGGTCAAAAGGCGACTTCTATCTCTCTTTCCTTTTGGCTTAAAAGCATCATCCGATTGGCTTATGAGACTGCCAGACGGCAGCCTCCTGAAAGAATCACAGCTCACTCCACTAGGGCTGTGGCTTCCACATGGGCCTTCAAGAACGAGGCTTCTGTTGACCAGATATGTAAGGCAGCGACTTGGTCTTCACTGCACACTTTTGCCAAATTTTACAAATTTGATACTTTTGCTTCTTCGGAGGCTATTTTTGGGAGAAAGGTTTTGCAAGCTGTGGTTCCTTCCGTTTAGGTGACCTGATTTGCTCCCTCCCTTCATCCGTGTCCTAAAGCTTTGGTATTGGTTCCCACAAGTAAGGATGACGCCGTGGACCGGACACACCAATGTTGGAGAAAACAGAATTTATGCTTACCTGATATATTACTTTCTCCAACGGTGTGTCCGGTCCACGGCCCGCCCTGGTTTTTTAATCAGGTCTGATGAATTATTTTCTCTAACTACAGTCACCACGGTATCATATGGTTTCTCCTATATATATTTCCTCCTGTCCGTCGGTCGAATGACTGGGGTGGGCGGAGCCTAGGAGGGATCATGTGACCAGCTTTGCTGGGACTCTTTGCCATTTCCTGTTGGGGAAGAGAATATCCCACAAGTAATTATATTTAAGTTAGGGGGTGTTAGGTTTAGGATTAGACTTAGGTTTAGGGGTTAATAACTTTAATATAGTGGCGGCGACTTTGGGGGTGGCAGATTAGGGGTTAATAAATATAATGTAGGTGTCGGTGATGTTGGGGGCAGCAGATTAGGGGTTCATAAGTATAATGTAGGTGGCGGCGGTGTCCGGAGCGGCAGATTAGGGGTTAATAAGTGTAAGATTACGGGTGTTTAGACTCGGGGTTCATGTTAGGGTGTTAGGTGTAGACATAAAATGTATTTCCCCATAGGAATCAATAGGGCTGTGTTAAGGAGCTTTTATTGCTGCTTTTTGGCAGGTGTTAGACTTTTTTTCAGCCGGCTCTCCCCGTTGATTCCTATGGGGAAATCGTGCACGAGCACGTATGACCAGCTCACCGCTAACGTAAGAAGCGTTGGTATTGGAGTGCGGTAAGGAGCAGAATTTTGCTCAACGCTCACTTCTTGTCTGGGTTGTAAAAACCTGTAATACCAGCGCTGTCTGTAAGTGAGCGGTGAGCATAAGCTGCTTGTTAGCACCGCATAGCCTCTAACTCAAAACTCATAATTTAGGTGAAAGAGTTTGCAGGGGTATACTCAGAAAAAGTAGCGTATATCATACGTCATAAAGACGAATATCAATATCAATACAGTTAAAATAACCCATCACCGTTAGTCAACATTTCTGAGTACAAAGATGATCAAATAATTGCTATGTCCAAAAATGATGATGACAGTACAATATTCTTCTTGATATATCGTATAAGTTTATGTATCATATATATATAATGACATGAAGTATGCTGTCATAAATGATAAAATATGAGTATGGACATATATATTAACCCCTGGTAATCAATTATTTCCAGACAGAATACACAAACATGCTCCATAATTAATATGTATGTTATTCCTGCCAGATGAATAATAGAAAACACGCACATTGCTCTATCGGATTAAATCGTGGATCTTACTACATGTATCAAAACTCAATTTTTACTTCGGTTTTGAAAAATTAAAAACACTATAATGCATCTATATCATGTCCATTTGTAAATTGGATAGTGATATTATACTATATTGAAATGAGATGACACATAATAAAATATGAATATTTTGTAATTTTATCAGTGAAACTGACAGGTATTGAATAGAACATGGTGTCATATATAGGTGAAAATTATTTACACATTCCAGTTGGGAATATAAAATCTACTTAGTAGTGAGTATGCAAAATGATGACAGCATTACAACAGTGCTCACACATTCATATTTGCATATTGCAATAGAAGGGGTATAGGGGTACTGAGAAAGGCTTCAATGAATTGTCTATGGATATTGTCCAGGATACCAAGATAGCAATATAATGAATATAAGTAAAAAAATGTGAAATGGGGGTGGGTGTGTTGGAAATAAAAATATATTGAATAAGTGCAGAAAAATAATAAAAATATAAAGTGATCATATGGTCAAATATGACACAGTGTAAGCTATATTGTGATTAGGAAAAATAATGTGATTTCTTGATCAGGAAAAGAAACCCTGATATTTAAGTGATAGAATAATAATAATTTGTGTTAAAAGAATAACTCATGTTATGTGCCATATATATGAGTTATAAATATACAAAAAATATTAAAATCATTCATGCCATTTGGTTTCACTGAATTTAATAGATAACTCCATTAGCACTCCTTTTATCCCCAAGGATACTTTTTGGATTACTGTGTATTGCAAGTCTGTAGACATGCTGTTATGATATTGTTGAAAATGTTTTGCTATGGATGTTATTTTTTTGCCTCTGGCTTCGTCTCTATTGGCATTTTTGATGTTGTTAGCATGTTCAAGGATGCGTAGTATTGCGTACCCTCATTGCGTAGTATTGCGTATATTTTTTGCCTGTTCTTTCAGTAACAGTTTTCATTTTTAAAACATACTTGCATGCGGAGCATGTACTACAGGGATACATCCCTGGATCAGTATCCTTTTTCTTAACAGATCTTACAAAATGACTAGATACTAGTCTGTCTCTCAAACTGGTAGGCCTCCTAATTCCTATAGAGATTCTATTACCAATTGCAGAATTCAAAGTTGGATCATTCTGCAATATTTTCCAATGGTCATTAATGATTTTAGTCACTTTTGTGGATTGTAATTTGTTATTAATCTCGGATATGGGTCATTCAGGGCTTTATCTTTGGGAACAAGTAATTGATCTCTATTGATATTCAGAGCTTTATATTTAGCTCTCTTAACAGATTTCCTACTATACCCTCTTGTAATTAATCTCTGCCTTAAAGCATTGCTTTCTGTCATGTATATTTCAGCACTAGAGCAATTACGTCGGAGGCGTAGGAATTCACCATATGAAATGGCCTTCAGGGTACATGGTGGATGTGCACTGGAATTGTGTAGGAGTGTGTTGGTAGCAGTTTCTTTACGGTAGATGGTAGTATTGATAAATTAGAGAAGGAATTAATAGCTACCAAGAGGCAAAAGTTACAGAGAGATATTGAGGACTTTCAGAATCAGAAAATTTATCGTTGGTGCAACAATACCACTTTCAGACGTAGAACCAATAGATATTTGGTTCAACAAACTGAGAGTAGTGCTGAAAGTGAGTCTGATATCTCTGATAATGAGACTGATAATAGTATTGGTAAAGAACAGCATGAAAATTCTAGTAATACCACAGTAACCAGATCTAAAACGTACAGCACAGTACAGTCCTCTATTGTCTCTTCCTCTTTTTTATCCACTACTCCTCACAATGTAACTCCTCCTAACATGCAGACCAATCTAACAGTATCTCACACTACACGAGGGAACAAACACAAATTTTCAGGTCCAACCTGACAGCCCACGAGAAAGAGGGAATTAAGCTCTTTTTCCAAGATAAGGATGAACAACTGAGAGTCATTAACTTATCTGATCATGTACTTAATCCTGGACACAAAGCAGTATTATCTAGGGGATTGTCTTTTTGTCCAGTTAATTCCTTGAATAAGTTTGAATTAATTAAAGATATCCACTTGTTTTCAAGGAAACTGTTGCTAAAAAAGATATACTCATATAACCCCAATATCCTCAATGCAGAGAATTTAATTACTGTTGATATATTACAGGAATTGAGAGATGATGACACAGACAGTCAGGCCAATTTGATACCTCCTAATCCTAGTACTTGGAAATCTAACCTTAGACCGAAATCCACATATGTTCCCTCTATGTCTACATCACCTGAGATACAAGTATTCTGTAAGATGGTTTGCCAACAGATTGAACAACTACCTGTTCATAAAAAGAATTATAATTTAACCTTATCAGAATCTGAAGCATTAAAAGACATTGAATCCTGGCAGGACATTATCATAAAACCTTTTGATAAGGGTGTAAATGTGGTCCTATGGCCACAAAAAATGTACACTGATGAAGCCACAAAACAGTTGTCTAATTCTACTTGTTATAAACAACTGATTTTCAATCCTCAGAGCTCATACTTGACTCAATACAATAATCTAATCAAAGAAGCATGGGAAGGGAATATAATTAATAATACTGAAAAAAGTACCTGTTGAAGGAAAATCCCAAAATTGCAACAATGTATTTTTTACCTAAAGTACATAAAGACTCCAAAGTGCCTCCCGGGAGACTAATTGTCTCCGGAAATGAAAATTTAACTGAAAATGCTAGTAAATTTGACCTGAGACTCATAGAATACTTGACAACATTACCCTCCTATGTCCGTGATACTATGGAGGTATTACGGATCTTACAAAACAATTAATGGATGAAATGTGGTTTGTAACAGCAGATGTAGAATCTCTGTATACAACATAAGACATGATGATGGAATTGAAGTCATTAAATACTTTTTGACATCTAACAGCTATGACAATGGGGATCATAATGAATTCATTATCAAGTTACTACATTTCAACCTGACACACAACTTCTTTACTTTTAATGACAGATACTATTTACAAACTCAAGGTACCGCAATGAGTACGGCATGCGCACTAACGTATGCCAATTTATTTTTGGGGCACTGGGAATTATTCTGTGTATTTTCAAAGGAGTTGAAATTATATACTGACCACATACCATTGTGGCTAAGGTATATTGATGACGATCTATTTATTTTGGAGGGGACATCCAAAGGAACTTGATAAGTTTATGTTTAAATTAAATGAGAACAATAAGAACATCAAATTAACTTACTCAGCTGATCAACATAAAATATGCTTCCTGGACTTAACCATATTCAAGAATGATGATGGATTCATCAATACTACCATCTACCGTAAAGAAACTGCCACCAACACACTCCTACACAATTCCAGTTCACATCCACCATGTACTCTGAGGGCCATTCCATATGGTGAATTCCTACGCCTCTGACGTAATTGCTCTAGTACTGAAATATACATGACAGGCAGAGATTAATTACAAGAGGGTATAGTAGGAAATATGTTAAGAGAGCTAAATATAAAGCTCTGAATATCAAAAGAGATCAATCCATATCCGAGATTAATAGCAATTTACAATCCACAAATGTTACAAGTGACTAAAATCATTAATGACCATTGGAAAATATTGCAGAATGATCCAACTATGAATTCTGTAATTGGTAATAGAATCTCTATAGGATATAGGAGACCTACCAGTTTGAGAGACAGACTAGTATCTAGTCATTTTGTAAGATCTGTTAAGAAAAAGGATACTGATCCAGGGATGTATCCCTGTAGTACATGCTCCACATGCAAGTATGTTTTAAAAATGAAAACTGATACTGAAAGAACAGGCAAAACATATAAATTAACATTGCACTTTTCTTGCAGAACAATTGGAGTCATATATGCACTTTTTTGCTCATGTAAAATGACCTATGTTGGGATGACCACATGTGAAGTGAGGGTAGGCAATACTATGTATCCTTGAACATGCTAACAACATCAAAAATGCCAATAGAGACGAAGCCAGAGGCAAAAAATTAATCTGTAGCAAAACATTTTCAAGAATATCATAACAGCATGTCTACAGACTTGCAATACACAGTAATCCAAAAAAGTATCCTTGGGGATAAGAGGTGGAAATGTAAAAAAGGCAATACTTAAAGGGACATGAAACTCAATTTTTTTCTTTCATGATTTAGAAAGAGCATACAATTTTAAACAACTTTCCAATTTACTTATTTTATCTAATGTGCTTCATTCCTTTCATATCCTTTGTTGAAAACCATATCTAGATAGGCTCAGTAGCTGCTTATTGGTGACTGCACATAGATGCCTTGTCTGATTGGCTTACCCATGTACATTGCTATTTCTTCAACAAAGGCTATCTAAAGAATAAAGCGTATTAGGTAAGGGAAGTCAATTGGAATGTTGTTCAGAATTGTATTCTCTATCTGAATTATGAAAGATTTTTTTGGGGTTTCATGTCCCTTTAAGATGGAGTGCAAATGGAGTTATCTATTAAATTCAGTGAAACCAAATGGCATGAATGATTTTAATATGTTTTTGTATATTTATAACTCATATATATGGCACATAACATGAGTTATTCGCTTAACACAAATTATTATGATTCTATCACTTAAATATCAGGGTTTATTTTCCTGATAAAGAAATCACATTATTTTTCCTAATCACAATGTAGCTTACACTGTCATATTTGACCATATGATCACTTTATATTTATTTTTTTATTATTTTTCTGCACTTGTTCAATATATTTTTATTTCCAACACACCCACCCCCATTTCACATTTTTTTCACTTATATTCATTATATTGCTATCTTGGTATCCTGGACAATATCCATAGACAATTCATTGAAGCCTTTCTCAGTACCCCTATACCCCTACTATTGCAATATGCAGATATGAATGTGTGAGCACTGTTTTAATGCTGTCATCATTTTGCAATACTAAGTAGATTTTATATTCCCAACTGGAATGTGTAAATCATTTTCACATATATATGACACCATGTTCTATTCAATACCTGTCAGTTTCAAAATATTCATATTTTATTTTGTGTCATCTCATTTCAATATAGTATAATATCACTATCCAATTTACAAATGGACATGATATAGATGCACTATAGTGTTCTTAATTTTTCAAAACTAAAGTAAAAATTGAGTTTTGATACATGTAGTAAGATCCACGATTTAATCCGATAGAGCAATGTGCGTGTTTTCTATTATTCATCTGGCAGGAATAACATACATATTAATTATGGAGCATGTTTGTGTATTCTGTCTTCTTCTTGAAATAATTGATTACCAATACTCATATTTTATCATTTATGACAGCATACTTCATGTCATTATATATATGATACATAAATTTATACGATATATCATAAGAAGAATATTGTACTGTCATCATCATTTTTTGGACATAGCAATACATTTGACCATCTTTGTACTCAGAAATGTTGACTAACAGTGATGTGTTATTTTAACTGTATTGATATTGAAATTCGTCTTTATGATGTATGCTATACGCTACTTTTTCTGAGTATACCCCTGCAAAATCTTTGTTTCTATATATTATCAATATGAAGTCACCATGTATGCTGAGTATCATTCATATTCATAAAGACAGGTTGGCATCCTATAATTAAATATATTATCATTTTGGAATTGCTACATGTATTTATTTGTACCTCTTTTCTATCTGCCCAATAATGTACAATTCAATTTACCTATGTAAAAAATTATGTATCTGTTACTGGCATATGATTGAGCGATACAATGTAAATATGACACTTCAATGGTGTAAATCTTTGACATGTCAGTTGCCTCTCATACTCTTCCCTATGATATTAACCCCTTAGTGACCAGACCACTTTTCAATTTGTTGACCATCTGGGACCAAGGCTATTTTTGCATTTCTGCGATGTTTGTATTTAACTGTAATTTTCCTCTTACTCATTTACTGTACCCACACATATTATATACTGTTTTTCTCGCCATTAAATGGACTTTCTAAAGATACCATTTTTTTCATCATATCTTATAATTTACTATAAAAAAAAATATAAAATATGAGGAAAAAATGAAAAAAAATGCACTTTTTCTAACTTTGAGCCCCAAAATCTCTTACACATCTACAACCACCATAAAATACCAATGCTAAACAGTTTCTAAATTTTGTCCTGAGTTTATAAATACCCAATGTTTACATGTTCTTTGCTTTTTTTGCAAGTTATAGGGCAATAAGTACAAGTAGCACTTTGCTATTTCAAAACCATGTTTTTTCAAAATTGGCGATAGTTACATTGTAACACCAATATCTGTCATGAATCCCTGAATAACCCTTCAAATGTATATATTTTTTAAAAGAAGACAACCTAAGGTATTAAACTTGGGGTATTTTGACTTTTTTCATGCAACCATTTTACCACCAATCTATGCCAAAGTTTGGGGGGGGAAAAAAAATAATTTGATTTTTTGACAAAATAGCAATTTAAGAATACATTTACTGATAATATTAAGGGTTACTGCCAAATAACACCCTCATATGTCTTCAGCAGCATCTCCTGGGTACAGTGATACCACCCATGTATAGGTGTGTCGGGTTCTCGGGGGGCTAAAAGCTCTTATTTTTAGGGAGCGCATTCCAGTTTTTCAACTTGGAATTTTCACATCGGTCATCATGCACCCATGTCCTATTTGGGACATTTCTGAAGCTGGTCAATGGAATTTACCCCCATCAAACCATATATTTTTGAAAAGTAGACACCCTAGGGTATTTCAAATGCTTGTATTTTAACACTTTCCATGCACTAATTCAACCACCAGTCTTTGTCAAACTTTTGGGTAGTCATTATTTTGTGTTATTTTTCACACACATTGTACTTTAGGCATGGATTCTCAGTTCCTGTTATGTGTTACTGCCAAAAAAAACCTCAATATGTGTTCAACAACATCTCCTGAGTACAGTGATACCACCCATGTATAGGTGTGTCGGGTTCTCTGGGGGCTAAAAGGCCTTAATTTTAGGAAGCGCATTCCAGTCTTTCAACTTGGAATTTTCACATCGGTCATCATGCACCCATGTCCTATTTGGGACATTTCTGAAGCTGGCCAATGGAATTTACCCCCATCAAACCATATATTTTTGAAAAGTAGACACCCTAGGGTATTTCAAATGCTGGTATTTTAACACTTTCCATGCACTAATTCAACCACCAGTCTTTGTCAAACTTTTGGGTAGTCATTTTTTTTGTGTTATTTTTCACACACATTGTATTTTAGGCATGGATTCTCAGTTCCTGTTATGTGTTACTGCCAAAAAGCACCTCAATATGTGTTCAACAACATCTCCTGAGTACAGCGATACCACCTATGTATAGGTGTGTTGGGTTCTCTGGGGGCTAGAAGGCCTTATTTTTAGGAAGCGCATTCCAGTTTTTCAACTTGGAATTTTCACATCGGTCATCATGCACCCATGTCCTATTTGGGACATTTCTGAAGCTGGTCAATGGAATTTACCCCCATCAAACCATATATTTTTGAAAAGTAGACACCCTAGGGTATTTCAAATGCTTGTATTTTAACACTTTCCATGCACTAATTCAACCACCAGTCTTTGTCAAACTTTTGGGTAGTCATTATTTTGTGTTATTTTTCACACACATTGTACTTTAGGCATGGATTCTCAGTTCCTGTTATGTGTTACTACCAAAAAAAACCCTCAATATGTGTTCAACAACATCTCCTGAGTACAGTGATACCACCCATGTATAGGTGTGTCGGGTTCTCTGGGGGCTAAAAGGCCTTAATTTTAGGAAGCGCATTCCAGTTTTTCAACTTGGAATTTTCACATCGGTCATCATGCACCCATGTCCTATTTGGGACATTTCTGAAGCTGGTCAATGGAATTTACCCCCATCAAACCATATATTTTTGAAAAGTAGACACCCTAGGGTATTTCAAATGCTTGTATTTTAACACTTTCCATGCACTAATTCAACCACCAGTCTTTGTCAAACTTTTGGGTAGTCATTATTTTGTGTTATTTTTCACACACATTGTACTTTAGGCATGGATTCTCAGTTCCTGTTATGTGTTACTACCAAAAAAACCCTCAATATGTGTTCAACAACATCTCCTGAGTACAGTGATACCACCCATGTATAGGTGTGTCGGGTTCTCTGGGGGCTAAAAGGCCTTAATTTTAGGAAGCGCATTCCAGTTTTTCAACTTGGAATTTTCACATCGGTCATCATGCACCCATGTCCTATTTGGGACATTTCTGAAGCTGGTCAATGGAATTTACCCCCATCAAACCATATATTTTTGAAAAGTAGACACCCTAGGGTATTTCAAATGCTTGTATTTTAACACTTTCCATGCACTAATTCAACCACCAGTCTTTGTCAAACTTTTGGGTAGTCATTATTTTGTGTTATTTTTCACACACATTGTACTTTAGGCATGGATTCTCAGTTCCTGTTATGTGTTACTGCCAAAAAAAACCTCAATATGTGTTCAACAACATCTCCTGAGTACAGTGATACATGTATAGGTGTGTCGGGTTCTCTGGGGGCTAAAAGGCCTTAATTTTAGGAAGCGCATTCCAGTTTTTCAACTTGGAATTTTCACATCGGTCATCATGCACCCATGTCCTATTTGGGACATTTCTGAAGCTGGTCAATGGAATTTACCCCCATCAAACCATATATTTTTGAAAAGTAGACACCCTAGGGTATTTCAAATGCTTGTATTTTAACACTTTCCATGCACTAATTCAACCACCAGTCTTTGTCAAACTTTTGGGTAGTCATTATTTTGTGTTATTTTTCACACACATTGTACTTTAGGCATGGATTCTCAGTTCCTGTTATGTGTTACTACCAAAAAAACCCTCAATATGTGTTCAACAACATCTCCTGAGTACAGTGATACCACCCATGTATAGGTGTGTCGGGTTCTCTGGGGGCTAAAAGGCCTTAATTTTAGGAAGCGCATTCCAGTTTTTCAACTTGGAATTTTCACATCGGTCATCATGCACCCATGTCCTATTTGGGACATTTCTGAAGCTGGTCAATGGAATTTACCCCCATCAAACCATATATTTTTGAAAAGTAGACACCCTAGGGTATTTCAAATGCTTGTATTTTAACACTTTCCATGCACTAATTCAACCACCAGTCTTTGTCAAACTTTTGGGTAGTCATTATTTTGTGTTATTTTTCACACACATTGTACTTTAGGCATGGATTCTCAGTTCCTGTTATGTGTTACTGCCAAAAAAAACCTCAATATGTGTTCAACAACATCTCCTGAGTACAGTGATACCACCCATGTATAGGTGTGTCGGGTTCTCTGGGGGCTAAAAGGCCTTAATTTTAGGAAGCGCATTCCAGTTTTTCAACTTGGAATTTTCACATCGGTCATCATGCACCCATGTCCTATTTGGGACATTTCTGAAGCTGGTCAATGGAATTTACCCCCATCAAACCATATATTTTTGAAAAGTAGACACCCTAGGGTATTTCAAATGCTTGTATTTTAACACTTTCCATGCACTAATTCAACCACCAGTCTTTGTCAAACTTTTGGGTAGTCATTATTTTGTGTTATTTTTCACACACATTGTACTTTAGGCATGGATTCTCAGTTCCTGTTATGTGTTACTGCCAAAAAAAACCTCAATATGTGTTCAACAACATCTCCTGAGTACAGTGATACATGTATAGGTGTGTCGGGTTCTCTGGGGGCTAAAAGGCCTTAATTTTAGGAAGCGCATTCCAGTTTTTCAACTTGGAATTTTCACATCGGTCATCATGCACCCATGTCCTATTTGGGACATTTCTGAAGCTGGTCAATGGAATTTACCCCCATCAAACCATATATTTTTGAAAAGTAGACACCCTAGGGTATTTCAAATGCTTGTATTTTAACACTTTCCATGCACTAATTCAACCACCAGTCTTTGTCAAACTTTTGGGTAGTCATTATTTTGTGTTATTTTTCACACACATTGTACTTTAGGCATGGATTCTCAGTTCCTGTTATGTGTTACTACCAAAAAAAACCCTCAATATGTGTTCAACAACATCTCCTGAGTACAGTGATACCACCCATGTATAGGTGTGTCGGGTTCTCTGGGGGCTAAAAGGCCTTAATTTTAGGAAGCGCATTCCAGTTTTTCAACTTGGAATTTTCACATCGGTCATCATGCACCCATGTCCTATTTGGGACATTTCTGAAGCTGGTCAATGGAATTTACCCCCATCAAACCATATATTTTTGAAAAGTAGACACCCTAGGGTATTTCAAATGCTTGTATTTTAACACTTTCCATGCACTAATTCAACCACCAGTCTTTGTCAAACTTTTGGGTAGTCATTATTTTGTGTTATTTTTCACACACATTGTACTTTAGGCATGGATTCTCAGTTCCTGTTATGTGTTACTGCCAAAAAAAAAACCTCAATATGTGTTCAACAACATCTCCTGAGTACAGCGATACCACCTATGTATAGGTGTGTTGGGTTCTCTGGGGGCTAGAAGGCCTTATTTTTAGGAAGCGCATTCCAGTTTTTCAACTTGGAATTTTCACATCGGTCATCATGCACCCATGTCCTATTTGGGACATTTCTGAAGCTGGTCAATGGAATTTACCCCCATCAAACCATATATTTTTGAAAAGTAGACACCCTAGGGTATTTCAAATGCTTGTATTTTAACACTTTCCATGCACTAATTCAACCACCAGTCTTTGTCAAACTTTTGGGTAGTCATTATTTTGTGTTATTTTTCACACACATTGTACTTTAGGCATGGATTCTCAGTTCCTGTTATGTGTTACTACCAAAAAAACCCTCAATATGTGTTCAACAACATCTCCTGAGTACAGTGATACCACCCATGTATAGGTGTGTCGGGTTCTCTGGGGGCTAAAAGGCCTTAATTTTAGGAAGCGCATTCCAGTTTTTCAACTTGGAATTTTCACATCGGTCATCATGCACCCATGTCCTATTTGGGACATTTCTGAAGCTGGTCAATGGAATTTACCCCCATCAAACCATATATTTTTGAAAAGTAGACACCCTAGGGTATTTCAAATGCTTGTATTTTAACACTTTCCATGCACTAATTCAACCACCAGTCTTTGTCAAACTTTTGGGTAGTCATTATTTTGTGTTATTTTTCACACACATTGTACTTTAGGCATGGATTCTCAGTTCCTGTTATGTGTTACTACCAAAAAAACCCTCAATATGTGTTCAACAACATCTCCTGAGTACAGTGATACCACCCATGTATAGGTGTGTCGGGTTCTCTGGGGGCTAAAAGGCCTTAATTTTAGGAAGCGCATTCCAGTTTTTCAACTTGGAATTTTCACATCGGTCATCATGCACCCATGTCCTATTTGGGACATTTCTGAAGCTGGTCAATGGAATTTACCCCCATCAAACCATATATTTTTGAAAAGTAGACACCCTAGGGTATTTCAAATGCTTGTATTTTAACACTTTCCATGCACTAATTCAACCACCAGTCTTTGTCAAACTTTTGGGTAGTCATTATTTTGTGTTATTTTTCACACACATTGTACTTTAGGCATGGATTCTCAGTTCCTGTTATGTGTTACTGCCAAAAAAAACCTCAATATGTGTTCAACAACATCTCCTGAGTACAGTGATACATGTATAGGTGTGTCGGGTTCTCTGGGGGCTAAAAGGCCTTAATTTTAGGAAGCGCATTCCAGTTTTTCAACTTGGAATTTTCACATCGGTCATCATGCACCCATGTCCTATTTGGGACATTTCTGAAGCTGGTCAATGGAATTTACCCCCATCAAACCATATATTTTTGAAAAGTAGACACCCTAGGGTATTTCAAATGCTTGTATTTTAACACTTTCCATGCACTAATTCAACCACCAGTCTTTGTCAAACTTTTGGGTAGTCATTATTTTGTGTTATTTTTCACACACATTGTACTTTAGGCATGGATTCTCAGTTCCTGTTATGTGTTACTACCAAAAAAACCCTCAATATGTGTTCAACAACATCTCCTGAGTACAGTGATACCACCCATGTATAGGTGTGTCGGGTTCTCTGGGGGCTAAAAGGCCTTAATTTTAGGAAGCGCATTCCAGTTTTTCAACTTGGAATTTTCACATCGGTCATCATGCACCCATGTCCTATTTGGGACATTTCTGAAGCTGGTCAATGGAATTTACCCCCATCAAACCATATATTTTTGAAAAGTAGACACCCTAGGGTATTTCAAATGCTTGTATTTTAACACTTTCCATGCACTAATTCAACCACCAGTCTTTGTCAAACTTTTGGGTAGTCATTATTTTGTGTTATTTTTCACACACATTGTACTTTAGGCATGGATTCTCAGTTCCTGTTATGTGTTACTGCCAAAAAAAACCTCAATATGTGTTCAACAACATCTCCTGAGTACAGTGATACCACCCATGTATAGGTGTGTCGGGTTCTCTGGGGGCTAAAAGGCCTTAATTTTAGGAAGCGCATTCCAGTTTTTCAACTTGGAATTTTCACATCGGTCATCATGCACCCATGTCCTATTTGGGACATTTCTGAAGCTGGTCAATGGAATTTACCCCCATCAAACCATATATTTTTGAAAAGTAGACACCCTAGGGTATTTCAAATGCTTGTATTTTAACACTTTCCATGCACTAATTCAACCACCAGTCTTTGTCAAACTTTTGGGTAGTCATTATTTTGTGTTATTTTTCACACACATTGTACTTTAGGCATGGATTCTCAGTTCCTGTTATGTGTTACTGCCAAAAAAAACCTCAATATGTGTTCAACAACATCTCCTGAGTACAGTGATACCACCCATGTATAGGTGTGTCGGGTTCTCTGGGGGCTAAAAGGCCTTAATTTTAGGAAGCGCATTCCAGTTTTTCAACTTGGAATTTTCACATCGGTCATCATGCACCCATGTCCTATTTGGGACATTTCTGAAGCTGGTCAATGGAATTTACCCCCATCAAACCATATATTTTTGAAAAGTAGACACCCTAGGGTATTTCAAATGCTTGTATTTTAACACTTTCCATGCACTAATTCAACCACCAGTCTTTGTCAAACTTTTGGGTAGTCATTATTTTGTGTTATTTTTCACACACATTGTACTTTAGGCATGGATTCTCAGTTCCTGTTATGTGTTACTGCCAAAAAAAACCTCAATATGTGTTCAACAACATCTCCTGAGTACAGTGATACCACCCATGTATAGGTGTGTTGGGTTCTCTGGGGGCTAGAAGGCCTTATTTTTAGGAAGCGCATTCCATTTTTTACACTTCCCATTTTCACATCCCATGCACCCATGTTCTATTTAAGACATTTCTGAAGCCGGCCAATGTAATTTACCCCCATAAAACCATATATTTTTGAAAAGTAGACATCCTAGGGTATTTCAAATGCAGGTGTTTTAACACTTTCCATACACTAATTCAACCACTAGTCTTTGTCAAACTATTGGGCATTCATTTCTTTGTGTTATTTTTCACATACATTGTACTTTAGACATGGATTCACAGCTCCTGTTATGTGTTACTACCAAAGAAGACACCAATATGTGGTCACCAACATCTCCTGAGTTCAGTGATACCACCTATGCATAGGTTTGGTGGCTTGTTTGGGCGGTGCAATGCCAAATGTCTGACATGTGTTTGTGATTTTTTTTCACATTTAACATATTTTCTTTGCCTATCGTCTTTTTTTGGGGGTCTTTTAACATACCCCAATTTATTTGTTTTCCATAAATGTGATTATATTTAAAAAGTTGACCCCCCAAGGTATTATACATGGAGTGGTTTGATGACTTTGATGCAACCGTTTTAGCCCAAAAAATTGGAGAAAGTATATGGTGGTAATTTTTCAATTTTCATTGTTACAGACACATTGCTTTTTTACTATGATTTAGGAGAGACTGTTGTAAGTTATTGCAAAAGAATACTTTAGGTTGTTTTCTGCAAGGCACCCTGAGTACACCTATGCCCCCCATGCATAGGTTTGCCAGGATTTTGGGAAGGTTATGTTACATGATTTTAGTTATTAAAAATGAGAGTATTTCTTCTGATAGGCCTATCTTTAGTTTGGGGCCTATCACATACCCCACTTTTATTTATTGCATTCAAAGTGTATATTTTTTAAATGTTGACACCCCAAGGTATTGTATATGGTGTGCTTTGATGCCTTTGAAGCAACCGTTTTAGCCCAAAAAATTGGAGAAAGTATATGGTGGTAATTTTTCAATTTTCATTTTTACAGACACATTGCTTTTTGACTATGATTTAGGAGAGATTGTTGTAAGTTATTGCAAAAGAATACTTCAGGTTGTTTTCTGCAAGGCACCCTGAGTACACCTATGCCCCCCATGCATAGGTTTGCCAGGATTTTGGGAAGGTTATGTTACAATTTTATGACTTGTGATTTTAGTTATTAAAAATGAGAGTATTTCTTCTGATAGGCCTATCTTTAGTTTGGGGCCTATCACATACCCCACTTTTATTTATTACATTCAAAGTGTATATTTTTTAAATGTTGACACCCCAAGGTATTGTATATGGTGTGCTTTGATGCCTTTGAAGCAACCGTTTTAGCCCAAAAAATTGGAGAAAGTATATGGTGGTAATTTTTCAATTTTCATTGTTACAGACACATTGCTTTTTTACTATGATTTAGGAGAGACTGTTGTAAGTTATTGCAAAAGAATACTTCAGGTTGTTTTCTGCAAGGCACCCTGAGTACACCTATGCCCCCCATGCATAGGTTTGCCAGGATTTTGGGAAGGTTATGTTACATGATTTTAGTTATTAAAAATGAGAGTATTTCTTCTGATAGGCCTATCTTTAGTTTGGGGCCTATCACATACCCCACTTTTATTTATTGCATTCAAAGTGTATATTTTTTAAATGTTGACACCCCAAGGTATTGTATATGGTGTGCTTTGATGCCTTTGAAGCAACCGTTTTAGCCCAAAAAATTGGAGAAAGTATATGGTGGTAATTTTTCAATTTTCATTTTTACAGACACATTGCTTTTTGACTATGATTTAGGAGAGATTGTTGTAAGTTATTGCAAAATAATACTTCAGGTTGTTTTCTGCAAGGCACCCTGAGTACACCTATGCCCCCCATGCATAGGTTTGCCAGGATTTTGGGAAGGTTATGTTACAATTTTATGACTTGTGATTTTAGTTATTAAAAATGAGAGTATTTCTTCTGATAGGCCTATCTTTAGTTTGGGGCCTATCGCATACCCCACTTTTATTTATTGCATTCAAAGTGTATATTTTTTAAATGTTGACACCCCAAGGTATTGTATATGGTGTGCTTTGATGCCTTTGAAGCAACCGTTTTAGCCCAAAAAATTGGAGAAAGTATATGGTGGTAATTTTTCAATTTTCATTTTTACAGACACATTGCTTTTTGACTATGATTTAGGAGAGATTGTTGTAAGTTATTGCAAAATAATACTTCAGGTTGTTTTCTGCAAGGCACCCTGAGTACACCTATGCCCCCCATGCATAGGTTTGCCAGGATTTTGGGAAGGTTATGTTACAATTTTATGACTTGTGATTTTAGTTATTAAAAATGAGAGTATTTCTTCTGATAGGCCTATCTTTAGTTTGGGGCCTATCGCATACCCCACTTTTATTTATTGCATTCAAAGTGTATATTTTTTAAATGTTGACACCCCAAGGTATTGTATATGGTGTGCTTTGATGCCTTTGAAGCAACCGTTTTAGCCCAAAAAATTGGAGAAAGTGTATGGTGGTAATTTTTCAATTTTCATTTTTACAGACACATTGCTTTTTGACTATAATTTAGGAGAGACTGTTGTAAGTTATTACAAAAACATACTTCAGGTTGTTTTCTGCAAGGCACCCTGAGAACACCTATGTCCCCCATGCATAGGTTTGACAGGGGTTTTGGTTAAAATAGAGTAGTGAAATGTAAAAATCTGGCACAGTAAAAGTAAAAAAAACAAAAAAACATCTAACTATAAACATAACCAAAAAAAATATATATATATGTAACAGCAAATGTATTTATTTTTTTTAAAAATTGACCATTGTATGGTACCGCTTGAAGCAGTCCCCAATGCAGAGTGCAGGCTGTCCAGGGCAATCAGGACAGTAATATATGGTGTCCCTTCTCTTCCCCCTCTTGGTACAGACTCTGCATTTTTTTTGTGGTTTCTGCTTTGTGGCATTAGGGGGGATTTTAAAAATAAAATGGGTAGCCCCAACTCTGCTCTCTCCCATCACCGCCCGGGGAGCAGGTGCATCATGGTACAAAATCCCCGTAATAATCTGGAGCTGAAACTGTAAAAAAGTCTTTTTAACTCTGGGGTTTGCTTTTTTGAACAACAAAAAAGCGTTGTGGGTTGCAATCTGCATTAGGTAAATTGCAACCTTTTTGTACCAGGCCCTTGTCTTCCGCATAATTAGATAGGGCTGCAGCAGCTGATCAGCCAGATCAACCCCACCCATATGCCGGTTATAAGACTTGATGCACACTGGCTTCCTTATGATCTCAGCTCTGCCACGTACAGAAACCGCCACCGTCCTCTCTGTGTGGATGGTGGTAAGAAGGTATACATCCTTCTTGTCTCTGTACTTCAGTGCCAACAGCTCCTCTTGGCGCAGAGCTGAGGTCTCCCCCCTTCGTAGCCGGGTGCGTACAAGCTGTCCTGGGAAACCTGCGCGGTTCTTTTTAATTGTACCGCAAGCTACTGTATCAAAGCAATACAGTAGCTTGAACAAAAGGACACTTGTATAAAAATTGTCTAAGTACAAGTGATACCCTTTGTTCATTAGGGGTAATATCAGGTCCCAGACAATCTTGCCAGTGGTTCCCATATGTTCTGGGCAACCTGGAGGGTCAAGGTGGCTATCCTTTCCCTCATACACCCGGAAGGCCTGAGTATACCCAGTCTCGCTGTCACAGAGCTTATACACCTTTACCCCATATCTGGAGCGTTTGGAAGGAATATACTGCTTGAATCCCAGCCTTCCCTTATACTTCATTAGGGATTCATCAACGCATATATTCCTTCCAGGTGTATAAGCCTCTGCAAACCTGGCAGAAAAGTGGGTTATCAGGGGGCGGATTTTATACAGCCTGTCAAATTGGGGATGCTCCCTAGGGGGGCACAGGCTGTTGTCGCTGAAGTGCATGAAATGCAGAATCATTTCATACCTCTTCCTCGACATAGTCTGGGAGAAAATGGGGGTAGAGCAGATGGGGCTAGTACTCCAGTAGGAGCGAATGGAGGGTTTCTTTATGATGCCCATCAGCATAGTCAATGCCCAGAATTTTTTGAATTCTGGCACATTGATGGGGGCCCATTGCTGCTTTGCCAAATATGTTCCAGGCTTTGCAGCACGGAACTGATGGGCATATAAATTAGTTTGGGCGACAATGTTCCCCAATATATCATCGCCCAGAAACACTTCCAGAAACTGCTGGGGGCTAAAACCTGCCACATCTATATTTATGCCAGCATTTGCTGTGAAGGGTGGGATATCTGGCCTCTGGAGATGAGGCGTTACCCACTCTTCAGCAGCAATGGCAGCAACACGCCTCCTTCTGGCAGGGGGGCTAGCAGGGGGGCTGGCAGGGGGGCTGGCAGGGGGGCTAGCAGCCACAGATACATCACTATCAGTTGAGACTGCATCTAGTGATGTATCTGAGCACATGGCAGGGTCAAAATTGGGGTCTGAGTCAGAAATAGAGGCATCTGACTCTGACGCAAGGATGGCATACGCCTCCTCAGCACTATATCTTTTCTGTGACATTTTTGTATCACAGAAAACAATTACTAAAAAAAATTAAATTAACTAAATTAATTAACTAAATTAACTAGCAAAAAAGTACAGCTATGCTACTGCCAGTGATTTATAGCGATCACTGGCAAGCTAGAGGTTAATGGCTCTGAAAATTAAATTAAATTAACTAAATTAATTAACTAAATTAACTAGCAAAAAAGTGCACCTTTGCTACTGCCAGTGATATATAGCGATCACTGGCAAGCTAGGGGTTAATGGCTCTGAAAATTAAATTAAATTAACTAAATGTTTCTGAAAAGAGCCTTTGGGTTTTTAAAAAATTACAACAACAAAATTAACCCCTAAAAAAATGCACAGACAGCAAAATGCAGCAAAAAAAAAAGTGCACCTTTGCTACTGCCAGTGATATATCGCGATCACTGGCAAGCTAGGGGTTAATGGCTCTGAAAATTAAATTAAATTAACTAAATGTTTCTGAAAAGAGCCTTTGGGTTTTTTTAAAAATTACAACAACAAAATTAACCCCTAAAAAAACGCACAGACAGCAAAATGCAGCAAAAAAAAAGTGCACCTATGTTACTGCCAGTGATATATAGTGATCACTGGCAAGCTAGGGGTTAATGGCTCTGAAAAGAGCCTTTGGTTCTATATTTTTTAACAAATAAAAGAAATAAATCTCTCTCTCTGCTAAATACAGGTCTCTCTCTCTCTCCAACAAAATGGCAAGTGAGGAGAGGGAGGGAGATCCACACTGATCATAGTCAATATTTACAAATATTGACATGATCAGACAAATGGGGTATTTTATTATTATTTTTTTTTTTAGGGTGGGAGGCTCAGATTGGGTGACCCTAGCTTGCCCCTATGATGATGCAGGCTAGGGACACCCCCAGAGGCCCCATGATGCACTGGGCATCGCCATCTTGGATGCCTAGTGAAGGGGGAGGGGGGGGGCTATTTAGGGCTTTTTTTTTTTTTATTCGTTTTTTTTTTTTTATTATTTTTATTTTAATTTATAACTAACTAAGTGCCTCGACCCACCGAGGCACTTAGCAAACAAGCAGAGCATCGGAAGCGTGTCCGATCGCTTCCGATGCTCTGAAACACTGCCGGGCTCCACGTGGAGCGAAACCGGAAGTGATCACTCGTGGGGGAGTGATCAATCCGGTCCCGGCACTCGGGAACAGTATTGCAGGATGCCTAGACCTCAAGGCAAGCCTGCAATACTGTTAGAGCAGCTGGAAGCGATTTCGATCGCTTCCAGTGCTCTGTTAAACCGACGACGTATGCCATACGTCCTCGGTCGTTAAGTGCTTTTTTTTTGAGGACGTATGGCATACGTCGTCGGTCGTTAAGGGGTTAAAGGGACACTGTACCCAAAAATTTTCTTTCGTTATTCAGATTGAGCATGAAATTTTAAGCAACTTTCTAATTTACTCCTATTATCAATTTTTCTTCGTTCTCTTGCTATCATTATTTGAAAAAGAAGGCATCTAAGCTTTTTTTGGTTTCAGTACTCTGGACTTTTTTATTGGTTAATGAATTTACTCACCAATCAGCAAGGACAACCCAAGTTGTTCCCCAAAAATGGGCCGGCATTTAAACTTACTTTCTTGCATTTCAAATAAAGATACCAAGAGAATGAAGACAATTTGACAATTGGAGTAAATTAGAAAGTTGCTTAAAATTTCATGCTCAATCTGAATCACGAAAGAAAAATTTTGGGTACAGTGTCCCTTTAATGCCGATGCAGGCATCATGAATTACAGAGATCTTCTATTGACTACCCATCCTATATTTGATCGATAACATATAATCTAATTCTCCTATGTAACTAAGTATATATTTGTCACTGGTGAAATCAGCTAGTGACACAATAAAAATATGATTGTCTAAATAGTGCAAGTTCATGATATGTCAGTTGCAATGTCTACCTATGATATTGATGCCGATGCAGACATAATGAATTGCAGAGATTTCCAACTTATACTCTGCTTCCCCCCACCCTGTATTGTATTTAAAGTATTAAGTGACGAACGGCAGTAGGGAGAATCGCTGGATCAGCTTTCAAGATTAAAAGGTAAGTATTTTAACAAAACGAGTGAAATGTAAAGTTTGATGAATGAAAGTTCCCTGTTTTTAAAAACCGGGCACTCATTCATCAAACTTGACATTCACTTTACGTGGACAAACACACAGAGATTGATCACAATTCTTAATAAATGATTTATCTACAAAAATCTTCATAGACTTTAATGATAGTTTTCTGTTGATAATCTTTAGTTTAGCTTTTCTAAAGGATAGTGACTTATAGCATTTGGCTTCACCATACAGATTATTTGTTTATTTAATTAATAACAGTATTTTTTTGTAGATAAAAATTGAGTTGCCATAGACTGTAGTTGTCAATAAGCATATGGCTGAAACTCTAAACTTATGCTTCAGTCAAATGGTTAATACATTATTTGAGAGCTCTTATTCAATGTGCGTTTATGTTTTTGAGCAAACATTTGAACATTGCATATTTCTTGCTTATTTTCACTATAACAGTAGAAATATAACTGACTAAATAAACATTTATATTTTTAAAGCACACTATAAAGAAATACCAGCAAACTTACTGCATCAATAAAAGAATAAGACGTTATTTCTTGCAATAACATTTTATTATGGATCAGTTTTAAACTCTTACTCATAAATAAGGAATTTTACCAACACAGAGAAATAACTAAAGCAATTCATGTTATGGACAGATGAAATGTCAAACCAGCGGGGGGTATACAGTTCTGGAACTTTAATCTGAAAGAATATAAATATCATTAGATTACATTTATTTATTTTTTATACCTCACTAACTTTAGCTTTCAAACGTACTGGTCCAAATGTATAAAATTACATCATTTTAAAAATACGATCTGTTTTCTCAGGCTTCGTAAAAATCAAACCTTTGGTTTTGAAACCTGTTGCAAAAAAAAAAATACTTTAATGGACTCTATAAAATTCTCAAACATAACAAATAACATAGAATAAGAAATAAAAGGTTTCATACCTCATAAAAAATTGGCAACGGAAAAACAACAAAAACTGGAAAAGAACTCCGGCAAACCTCAAGACGCTTAAATAAAAAGTCAATTTATTGAAGACAATGAAACAAATATCAAAGGTAAAAAGTATGATCTCAGCCTATGAAAAACAATCAAAGTGCATATGGTTTTACTTAATGATAGACCTTTTTCCTTAAAGGGACATAGATGCTAAATATAATTATGCATTCAATTAAAAGATTAGTTTGAGAATAACATGTAGATGCGTTTTTTAAAGTTTAATTTGCTGTTTATATAATGACAAAATAAGTGTAACGTTGAAATGTCTATAAAACAATGGGGGCTGCCATGTTGTAACTTAGGTTACCTTCTCTGCAGTGGCCAATTTGGGGCAATTATAAATAAGTCACTAGAGTGTGGAGCCAATGGCAGTGTGGAATATAACAGTGTTCTGCACTTCCATTTCTAACAGGAACTGAAAAGCTCACAATTTCAGAATGGAATTACAGGAAAAGGGAACAAAATAAATAATGAAAGTATATTGCAGACTTTTTTTATATGTACACTTTATCATTTTATATTAATTTACTAACTCAACGTGTTTAATGTCCCTTTAAGGTAGAAATACGTAGTAGCTGCTTTTGTTAGAACGTGTTAAAAACTTCTAACTGATATTTCAGACATTTGGTATAATTTAAGCTAAAAAAAATAACATTTAGGGAATAATAAAAGCTTTTTAGTGCCCTGCAGTTCAAATCATAACTATCACACTACCTCTATCTGTATAAAATTGTGACTTGCTATTTTCCTGTCTTGATTATACAGATTTCCTTTCAGTAAGTCAATGACATTATTTCAAAGTATATCATACTGATTTAGTTTTTTTGTAACTGGACAGACAGGGCTGTATTTAAAAAAAATAAAAAAAATACAAATTATATAGGAAAGTGAATTACTTTTCTATGAGCTCATTGTCCTTTTTTTAATTCCCTGTTCTTTGGAGTTTATCTCAGCTTTGCAAGGGTATTCTGGCAATTGATGTGTCAGATCTTTACACTGTCATATTATCAAAGGTTTAGATATTTTTTTTCAGGCCAATAATGATGCAAAATACATCAGAAAGGATGTGGAAAAAGAAGTTGAAGTACCCAGTGGGAACTGAAACATTTTAAACTGTGAGCTGGAGAACATTTACAGTATATGAAATAACAGGGTGGAATGCAGACATTACTTATTAAAACATTTTTTAAAATGTGCAACGGCACGACTGTTGAAATTCTTTTGGTCTACATACAATTTAGTAGCTGGAAAAATGTTAAATTTATATAGTTTCATTTTTTTTTCAGTTTAAACAGATTAATAAACTATTAGATCCCAAGCTGAAAAGTATGTCAATGCTTCTTTAAATGATGCACAATGGAATGATGATTTGACTTTTGCCTAAACGATTACAGCAATAGATTTATTTTTCGTCCTCTCTTTTTATATTTTAGTTTTTAACATGCAGTAGAATACTTGTAGTAGAATAATCCCAGAACACTGTTTAAAGGGATAGAAGGGTCAAAACTGAAATGTGTATACCTATGTCGAACACAGAGACGCATGTGGCGATCCTCGCTGTCAGCTTATGCGGCAGAGACTGCAGCTAGGGGCAGAAGGCATCTGCCTTCATATGGTAAGGGAACACTAGACTACAGAAAAATGTGAAGTGGGGATAGGGAGTGATGGGACTTTATGCTGAACAAAATTAGCTAGCCTTACCCTACAAAAAAATAAGGGATATTGGAGCGGGGAGGGTGAGAGGGGACCAACTGCCCTTCCACCAAGGCTGTAACCCATCAGATCAAGCATACCAACTAAAACACCAGCTATTAATCCAAATGGTAACAAAGAGGAGGACTGACACTCCTGTTAAAAACTGAGATTACGAGTAAATTTAGTTTCCTCGCACTACCCATAAAGACCCACAAGATAACTCCTAGAGCAACTTCATTTAAATGCACACCATGTTTTAAATAGCTCATCACCGATATATTTAAGATCAGGGTGATACATTATTCACTTATTAAAAGAACATGAAACCTCACATTTTTCTTTTATGATCCTGATAAAGCATGCTAATATCTAATTTGCTTCATTCCCCTGGTAACCTCTGTTGAAAAGCATACCTAGGTAGGCTCAGGAGTAACAAAGCACTACTGGGAGCTAGCTGTTAAATGTTGGCTGAACATATATGCCTCTTTCATTCATTGGCTTACCCAATTAGGTCAAGCTCCCAGTACTGCACTGATGCTCCTTCAAAAAAGGATACCTAGAAAATCAAGAAAATTAGATCAAATAATTAAATTGGAAAGTTATTTAAAATTGTATGTTTTACTTAAATCAAAGAAAAATACCTATGTCTCTTTAATGCTCCTGATGAATGTTACCCTAGTTTGTTAACTTTTTCATACTATTCTCAAGCCAGTCGTGACATAATGCTGTCTGTTAGTCTAACCAATGGACAATATCCAGTTGATCCAAATCCCTCACAATTGTCGGAACTAACTCTTTATGTGGTAAAACCAAAATTTGTAACTTCTGTATGTTCCAACAACACATCCATTGGATGGAACTGTTTTGAGCGCATAACAAATTTCAACAGTATAATTTAGGTCCTGAATACCCAGCCACCACAAGTGACAGAAGGAACACTAAAAAACAGTTGCATTCCACCTTCCTACATTGCTACTGCGCTTTGAGCATCTAAATGTTTCAAGGACCTGACAAAATAAAGCTATGATAATCAAACCACTAAATGAGTTTAGAATCAAACCTCCCCTGATTATTAATAACACTATTACTCATTCTCCAAGTAAGCTGCCTCCATAGCTGCCCCCACCCTAAAGGAATGAAAATCCAAGTCATCAAAACAAAAACCTTATTGCAGCAAAGCCCTTTTCAGTATAGCTAAGACCTGCTCCAAACCATCACTATGCATACAAAGAGAACTCTCAAATACATGCCTAACACAGAAACATGATTGAACTGCCACACAAGGGAAAACCACTGTAGGCAATAAAAACATCAGTTTTAGACTTCCTAAGGAAGATAGAAACATAATCTCCAGAGTAAGAGATTTCACAAAACCCTGAAACTGGATGTTAGGCTATTAATGGTGAAAAACAGGGACATATACAGTATCTGTGTGGAAACCAGAATAAGGAATAATTCTAAGGTTACATTCCTAGTGGCACACTCTACAATTAATCAGAAGGCCAAGGACAACATCAATTTTTGAGAAAACCACCCAAAGAAACTCCACCGTACCATCAGTAAAAATCCAAAAATCCTCAATAGATAGCATCAGAGCCAGATTAAGAGTCAACACATTCAATTCAGTCAGAAAAGCAACCTGATACACACCATTATGGAGATCTTTGATGTTATCACTTGGAGGGTAATGCTCCATTACTGCAGAATCAAAGGTTACTCTCAAAAAAATCTCAAAGAACCAATAGGTCTCTACAAATTTTTATTTGAAATAGTAACTCCATAATAAGAAAGTTCCAAAATCTTATCTCTGATCTGCAAACAATCAAATCATTTTCAGTAGGTACCACAAAAATCATATTTAACTGAAATAAGCTGTCCAGAATACCATAATTTACTGAGCGCCCTTTTAAGTAAGACAGGTGACTAATCACTCAAAACATACCCTACTCCTTAGAAACCACTCCAAAATGGGAGATCATCAAGTCCAGAACAGGTAGCTCATGGATCAAGCTAGCAATCTTATACAAGTAGACCTCCTTCTGCAACTACCATGCATGCAGGTTTTCTAACCAGTTTAAAATTTCCCCAAAATTACCTACCCTCTTTGAAAAGGGATAAAAAAAAAAAAACATTCAACAATAACCCAGCCTTAGCGACAGCCAGGGCCCCCGCCACCATGTTGTGAATGGGAGCATACTTCCTACTTTCACTTGGTTATCCCCTTTGTCAGGAAATGCTGCCAGCTTTAGTGAAAATTTATTTATACTGAAATATCTGGCAGCTGAATGGGACTTTCCACAACCAAAAAATTCCTAATGGAATTGTCAAAATATGCCCACTTAGAATTAGAGGTCAGAAAGAATATGCCAACCTATCCTTGCTGAACCAAGTACCTGTTAACCTGTAATATTGGATACTAGCTACACTTGGCATCTCATACAAAACACTGATCTCTCACAAGATGCTCCTCTCATTATCTGTGTTTGTTTAAACGTTTATTGAGCATATGCTCTTCTGAAGTGGGAGAAAAGAACACAAACCAGCATAGGGCATGCACAAAAAAATAGTGGTTATTGCAGACAGAGTAAACTCCTGCAATAACCACTATGGGTTCCATTTGTGGAAGCTTGCAGTGCAGGGTGTCTAATGGAAGTAACTGCAGCTTCATAAACATTCTGCTACCTCATAGCACTAGCAGAGTTAAATCATTCCAGACTGATTCATTTGGGATGATTGACAAGTCCTGATCTTGCATGGTAGGTTGAGTAAGAGTAAGGGATAGGGCTGCACTTTTGCTTCTGCAATAATAAATGGGTGCTGTCCACTTCCCCCAAAGCTGTGCAGACAGGTTCCCTAGCTGGAAACATAGAATATGACGGTAGATAAGAACCAAAAAGGCTCATCAAGCCTACCCCCAAATTACATGTTACTTATTTTCTTAGGATAGTCTTATGCATGTCCCAGGTATTTTTTAATTATGTTTACCACTTCAACTGGAAGTTTATTCCCTGAATCCACCACCCTTCCTGTAAAAAAAATGGTTCCTCACATTTCTCCTGAATCTGCTACCCTCTAACTTAAGATTGTGACCCCCTGTTTTGGCATTTTTTTGTGGCAAATGCTTTTAGCTTATACTTTATTAAGTCGCTTCATATATTTGAAGGTTTCTAGCATGTCACCTCTTTCTCTTATCTCCTCTAAACTATAGATATTTAGACCATAGAGAGAGTCTTTCTTTGCATGTTTTATATTTATACCATGTACCATTTTAGTAACCCACCTAGTTTATTTATATTTTTCTGGAGATACTGGCCTCTATTTATCAAGCTTTCAACCACAAATACGCTGGAATTCCGCAGCGTATTTGTGGCGAGCTTGATTCGCCTTAGTTATCAAACCCTACAGACCGACAAAAGTAGAATATAGTGATGTAACATACGATCCGCCGGACTCAGTCCGACACAGATCAATGCTTACGTCACTACAGATGTTCCGAATGCAAGTTTGGCACAATCTGACTACTTTTGCTATTTATCAAATAACTAGCAGGTACGCTCGCCACTTTTCCGGCCCAGCGTACCTGGTTTTCAATCCGCCACCCTGTATCTATTTTAGGATAGCTATTACATAGTTAATAACTATTTAATAGCTACCTAGTTAAAATAAAGAGAAACTTACCTGTAAAATAAAAACTAACCTAAGTTACAATTACACCTAACACTACACTATCATTAAATAAATTATTCTTATTTAAAACTAAATACTTACCTGTAAAATAAACCCTAAGATAGCTACAATGTAATTAATAATTACATTGTAGCTATTTTAGGATTTAAATTTATTTTACAGGTAACTTTGTATTTAATTTAGCTAGTTAGAATAGTTATTAAATAGTTATTAACTATTTAATAACTACCTAGCTAAAAGAAATACAAAATTACCTGTAAAATAAATCCTAACCTAAGTTACAATTAAACCTAACACTACACTATCATTAAATTAATTAAATAAATTAACTACAAATACCTACAATTAAATACAATTAAATAAACTAACTAACAAAAAATAAAAAAAACTAAGTTACAAAAAATAAAAAAAATAAGTTACAAACATTTAAAAAAAAAATATAACAACAATTTTAAGCTACTTACACCTAATCTAAGCCCCCTAATAAAATAACAAAGCCCCCCAAAATAAAAAAATGCCCTACCCTATTCTAGATTAAAAAGTTAACAGCTCTATTACCTTACCAACCCTTAAAAGGGCCTTTTGTGGGGCCAGCCGACCACCGATGGAACAGAAGAAGACATCCGGAGCGGCAGAAGTCATCATCCAAGGGGCGCTGAAGAAGTCTTCCATCCGATTGAAGTCAACATCCAGGCGGCGTCTTCAATCTTCATCCATCCGGAGCGGAGCGGAGCCATCTTCAGACGAGCTGACGCGGAGCCATCTTCTTCCACCGACGACTGAACGACGAATGACGGTTCCTTTAAGTGACGTCATCCAAGATGGCGTCCCTCGAATTCCGATTGGCTGATAGGATTCGATCAGCCAATCGGAATTAAGGTAGGAAAAACCTGATTGGCTGATTAAATCAGCCAATCAGATTGAAGTTCAATCGGATTGGCTGATCCAATCAGCCAATCAGATTGAGCTCGCATTCTATTGGCTGATCGGAACAGCCAATAGAATGCAAGCTCAATCTGATTGGCTGATTGGATCAGGCAATCCGATTGAACTTCAATCTGAATCAGCCAATCAGATTTTTCCTACCTTAATTCCGATTGGCTGATAGAATCCTATCAGCCAATCGGAATTCGAGGGATGCCATCTTGGATGACGTCACTTAAAGGAACCGTCGTTCGTCGTTCAGTCGTCGGTGGAAGAAGATGGCTCCGCGTCAGCTCGTCTGAAGATGGCTCCGCTCCGCTCCGGATGGATGAAGATTGAAGACGCCGCCTGGATGTTGACTTCAATCAGATGGAAGATTCTTCAGCACCCCTTGGATGATGACTTCAATCGGATGGAAGACTTCTTCAGCGCCCCTTGGATGATGACTTCTGCCGCTCAGGATGTCTTCTTCTGTTCCATCGGTGGTCGGCTGGCTGAAGACGGCTAAAGGTAGGATGATCTTCAGGGGGGTAGTGTTAGGTTTATTTAAGGGGGGTTTGGGTTAGATTAGGGGTATGTGGGTGGTGGGTTTTAATGTTGGGGGGGTTGTATTTTTTTTTACAGACAAAAGAGCTGAATTCTTTGGGGCATGCCCCGCAAAAGACCCTTTTAAGGGCTGGTAAGGTAATAGAGCTGTTAACTTTTTAATGTAGAATAGGGTAGGGCATTTTTTTTATTTTGGGGGGCTTTGTTATTGTATTAGGGGGCTTAGATTAGGTGTAAGTAGCTTAAAATTGTTGTAATATTTTTTAAATGTTTGTAACTTATTTTTTTTATTTTTTGTACTTTAGTTAGTTTATTTAATTGTATTTAATTGTAGTTATTTGTAGGTAATTTATTTAATTAATTTAATGATAGTGTAGTGTTAGGTTTAATTGTAACTTAGGTTAGGATTTATTTTACAGGTAATTTTGTATTTCTTTTAGCTAGGTAGTTATTAAATAGTTAATAACTATTTAATAACTATTCTAACTATCTAAAATAAATACAAAGTTACCTGTAAAATAAATATAAATCCTAAAATAGCTATTATTAATTACATTGTAGCTATCTTAGGGTTTATTTTACAGGTAAGTATTTAGTTTTAAATAGGAATAATTTATTTAATGATAGTGTAGTGTTAGGTGTAATTGTAACTTAGGTTAGTTTCTATTTTACAGGTAAATTTCTTTTTATTTTAACTAGGTAGCTATTAAATAGTTATTAACTATGTAATAGCTATCCTAAAATAGATACAATATAATGATTATTTATATTGTAGCTATCTTAGAGTTTATTTTACAGGTAAGTATTTATTTTTAAATAGGATTAATTTAGTTAATAAGAGTTATAATATTTAGATGTATTTAATTAATATTTAAGTTAGGGGTTTGTTAGGGTTAGGGTTAGACTTAGGTTTAGGGGTTAATAATTTTATTATAGTTGCGGCGGTGTAGGGGGGGGCAGGATAGGAGTTAATACATTTATTATAGTGGTGGCGGTGTAGGGGGGGCAGGAAAGGGGTTAATAGGTATTATGTAGGTGGTGGCGGGGTCCAGGAGCAGCGGTTTAGGGGTTAACATATATATTATAGTTGCAGCGGGGTCCGGGAGCGGCGGTTTAGGGGTTAACATATTTATTATAGCTGCGGTGGGCTCCGGGAGCGGCGGTTTAGGGGGTAATAACTTTATTTAGTTGCGGCAGTGTAGGGGGGCAGATTAGGGGTGTTTAGACTTGGGGGACATGTTAGGGTGTTAGGTGTAGACAGCTTCCATAGGAATCAATGTGATGTCGGGCAGCAGCGAACATGAACTTTCGCTATGGTCAGACTTCCATTGATTCCTATGGGATCCGCCTCCTCCAGGGTGGCTGATTGAAAACCAGGTACCCTGGGCCGGAAAAGTGTTGAGCGTACCTGCTAGTTTTTTGATAACTAGCAAAAGTAGTCAGATTGTGCCGAACTTGTGTGCGGAACATCTGGAGTGACGTAAGAATCGTTCTGTGTCGGACTGAGTCCGGCGGATTGAAGCTTACGTCACTAAATTCTACTTTTGCCAGTGTGTAGGGCTTAATAACTTAGGCGAATCAGTCTCGCCACAAATACGCTGCGGAATTCCAGCGTATTTGAGGTTGACGGCTTGATAACTAGAGGTCATTGTATCTAGCTTAGGGTTTATTTTTATTTTACAGGCAAGTTTGTATTTATTTTACCTAGGTACAATAGTTATTAAATAGTTATTAACTATTTAATAGCGCTGCGGAATCTGTTGGCGCTCTACAAATAACCGATAATAAATAATAATAATAATAACTACCTAGTTAAAATAAATACAAAAGTACCTGTAAAATAAAACCTAACCTAAGTTAAAATTACACCTAACACTACACTATAATTAAATTAATAACCTAAATTAAATTAAATTAAATTAATTACAATTAAATAAAATTAACTGGAGTACAAAAAAAACCCAAACACTAAATTACAGAAAATAATAAAATAATTACAATTTTTTAAAACTAATTACACCTAATCTAATCCCCCTAATAAAATAAAAAAGCCCCCCAAAATAATAAAAAGCCCTACCCTATACTAAATTACAAATAGCTCTTAAAAGGGCCATTTGTGGGGCATTGCCTCAAAGTAATCAGCTCTTTTACCTGTAAAATAAATTACAATACCCCCCCAACATTAAAACCCACACAACCAACCCTACTCTAAAACCCAACCAATCCCCCTTAAAAAAAACCTAACACTAACCCCCTGAAGATCACCCTACCTTGAGACATCTTCACCCAACCAGGCCAAAGTCCTCCACGAAGCCGGGCAGAAGTGGTCCTCCAGACCGGCAGAAGTCTTCATCCAAGCAGGGCAGAAGAGGTCCTCCAGACGGGCAGAAGTCTTCATCCAGGTGGCATCTTCTATCTTCATCCATCCGGCGCGGAGCAGGTCCATCTTTAAGACATCCGACGCGGAGCATCCTTCCAGGCCGACAACTACCCGATGAATGAATATTCCTTTGAATGACGTCATCCAAGATGGCGTCCCTTGAATTCCGATTGGCTGATAGAATTCTATCAGCCAATCGGAATTAAGGTAGGAAAAATACTATTGGCTGATGCAATCAGCCAATAAGATTGAGCTTGCATTCTATTGGCTGTTCCAATCAGCCAATAGAATGCAAGCTCAATCCTATTGGCTAATTGGATCAGCCAATAGGATTGAAGTTCAATCCTATTGGCTGATTGCATCAGCCAATAGGATTTTTCCTACCTTAATTCCGATTGGCTGATAGAATTCTATCAGCCAATCGCCATTCAAGGGACGCCATCTTGGATGAAGTCATTTAAAGGAATATTCATTCGTCGGATAGTCGTTGGCCTGGAAGGATGCTCCGTGTCGGATGTCTTGAAGATGGACCCGCTCCGCGCCAGATGGATGAAGATAGAAGATGCCGCCTGGATGAAGACTTCTGCCCGTCTGGAGGACCTCTTCTTCCCGGCTTGGATGAAGACTTCTGCTGGTCTGGAGGACCACTTCTGCCCGGCTTTGTGGAGGACTTTGGCCCGGTTGGGTGAAGACGTCTCAAGGTAGTGTGATCTTCAGGGGGTTAGTGTTAGGTTTTTTTAAGGGGGGATTGGGTGGGTTTTAGAGTAGGGTTGGGTGCGTGGGTGGTGGGTTTTAATGTTGGGGAGGGGGTATTGTAATTTATTTTACAGGTAAAAGATCTAATTACTTTGGGGCATTGCCCCACAAAAGGCCCTTTTAAGGGCTATTTGTAATTTAGTATAGGGTAGGGCTTTTTATTATTTTGGGGGGCTTTTTTATTTTATTAGGGGGATTAGAGTAGGTGTAATTAGTTTAAAATTCTTGTAATTATTTTATTATTTTCTGTAATTTAGTCTTTGTTTTTTTTTTGTACTTTAGTTAATTTTATTTAATTGTAATTACTTTATTTTAATTTAGGTAATTAATTTAATTATAGTGTATTGTTAGGTGTAATTGTAACTTAGGCTAGGTTTTATTTTACAGGTACTTTTGTATTTATTTTAACTAGGTAGCTATGAAATAGTTAATAACTATTTAATAACTATTGTACCTAGTTAAAATAAATACAAACTTGCCTGTAAAATAAAAATAAACCCTAAGCTAGATACAATGTAACTATTAGTTATATTTTAGCTAGCTTAGGGTTTATTTTATAGGTAAGTATTTAGTTTTAAATAGGAATAATTTAGTGAATTGTAGTTATTTTATTTAGATTTATTTAAATTATATTTAAGTTAGGGGTGTTAGGGTTAGGGTTAGACTCAGGTTTAGGGGTTAATATGTTTTTTATAGTGGCAGCTATGTGGGGGGGGGCAGATTAGGGGTTAATAAATATAATGTAGGTGGCAGAGGGCTCCGGGAGCGGCAGGTTTAGGGGTTAATACATTTATTAGAGTTGCGGCGGGGTCCGTGAGCGGCGGTTTAGGGGTTAATACAATTATTAGAGATGCAGTGGGCTCCGGGAGCGGCGGTATAGGGTGTAAAACAGTATAGTATGGTGTGGGTGTTTAGTGACAGGGTAGCAAGAAAGCTGTGAAAAGCTGAAGAGCAGCGAGATCGATGACTGTTAGTTAACAACAGTCCGCTGCTCATCGCACCGTACTTGGTACGCTTTTTTGATAATTTTGGAGAACGTATTCAGGTCCGCGGCGGCGATGTTAGGCGATCTTAGGCGAGCGTATTGGTGCCGTCGAATGCAAGAAAGTCGACGGCTTGATACATAGAGGCCACTGTCTCCAGAACAGTACACAGAATTACATATGAGGCCTAACTAATGATCTGTAAAGTGTCATAAGAAGTTAAGAACTTTGCTATTTCTGCCACTATTTCTGCATGATAAATCTACCCCTTTATATCTAGCTGATGTTATGCGATTCTAGTAAATGGGTGGTGTAAAGTTTCCATTACTATACATTTATCACATTTGATTGAATGGCATGAAAGGTTACAAATTATATAATTGCTATTCCTTCTTTTTTCTACAAATAGAAAGCATGTTTAAAAAGACATAGAAGCGTAAAATAAATTGTGTTACAGCAAACGATGATTGCACTGTTGCTTGTGATTAACCCATGCTAAGGAGTTAAACACATAAATAAAGTCAGCTCTCTATCAACAATGTACTATTGAAACCCAGGCAATCAGATCTGATGAGCCAATGACAACAGGCATATGAGTGTAGCCACCAATCAATTTGATATCTCCAAGTAAAGTATGCTAGTCCTCAGCCTACTTAGTTGTGTTTTTTTTAACAAAGGATACCAAAAGAAAAAAAATAAAATTAATAATAGAAGTAAAATGAAAAGTGTCTTAAAAAGTGTCTGTCTAAATCCTCAAAGTGTCGGATGTAGCACTCATATTACAAGTTGAAAGTAAACGCGATCACTTTAGCGCAATTGAAGTTAATGTGCGTCAGGACAGCTCTGATGAACTGTTTTGCGGTTAAAAAAAATGTCACAAAACACATCAAAAATACATTGAAAAGTATAGCGACACTTAAAATAACACCATCTAGTAAAAAGTATTTAAAAAAAATATTGCACAAAAAGGTTATAAGGATTCAAAGATTTGAGGTCTCATGTGTTAGAGAAAAATAGCAGGCAAAGGGCTTTAACATAGAGATACATACATCTAAATATTTATACAAGTATAAATATCTATATATATATGTTTACATATGTATTTAAATGTATATATATTTATTTACAGATATATAAAAATTAATTTAAATTATGGGGGGAGATAAAAAACTTAAATTAAAATCCTCCATGTCTCAAAATGAAATCAATGTAAATATTTGCATAGGAAATTAGCACATCTAGGCAAGTATCCCCGCTTGCTTTTCCCCAGAAATAACTTTTATACAATGTTACCAATGCATAAGAGAATTCTGGGTAAGTTATGCAAATTAGATATGCAAATTCTCAGTTTTTTTGCTTCAAAATAATACTGTGTTAACACAGCTATCCTTTTAAATATGCAAATATTTACATTGATTTAATTTTGAGACATGGAGGATTTTAATTTCAGTTTTTTATCTCCCCCGATAATTTTAATGAATTTTGGTTTAACCTTGAAAATAGCTTTACCAATGCAGCAACCAGAAATCTATCTCCTACTGATGAGTTCCAAAAATAATAAAACAGGCTGTCTAGTGAGTGATTTCTGGTTTTGCTGTAATAATCCTGTTAAAAGGATAGCTGTGTTAAAACAGTATTATTTTGAAGCAAAAAAACTGAGAATTTGCATATCTAATTTGCATAACTTGCCCAGAATTCTCTTGTGCATTGGTAACATTGTATACAAGTTATTTCTGGGGAAAAGCAAGCAGGGATACTTGCCTAGATGTGCTAATTTCCTATGCAAATATTTACATTGATTTAATTTTGAGACATGGAGGAATTTATTTTCAGTTTTTTATCTCCCACCATAATTTTAATGAATTTTGGTTTAACCTTGAAAATAGCTTTACCAATGCAGCAACCAGAAATCTATCTCCTACTGATGAGTTCCAAAAGAACGAAACAGGCTGTCTAGTGAGTGATTTCTGGTTTTGCTGTAATAATCCTGTTAAAAGGATAGCTGTGTTAAAACAGTATTATTTTTAAGAAAAAAAACTGAGAATTTGCATACCTAATTTGCATAACTTACCCAGAATTCTCTTGTACATTGGTAACATTGTATATGGGTTATTTCTGGGGAAAAGCACGCGGGGATACTTGCCTAGATGTGCTAATTTCCTATGCAAATATTTACATTGATATATATCTATATACACATATAAAGACAAAAACATATGTACACTCATACAGATATATATATATATATATATATATATATATATATATATATATATATATATATATAGCAGGTATTGGCAGGTGCACTCTCACTAACACTTTAGTTCCAAATGCCAGGGTGCTAGAATATGGTGTAGAATATGGAAATCAGGAGACAGCACTCACTGGTCTTGACAATACTGGATTTATTCAGTGACGTTTCGGGGAATACACCCCTTCATCAGACCATAGAATGAAGCAAACATTTATACTGTTCCATAAGACCCTCCCCCAGTGTGAAATTGCGCCAAAATTGTTGCCATGGCAACCACCAAGTGTCAACAAACCCCATACAAATGAATTAAAAAACAAATTAATTAAAAAAAAAATATACCACAATATACCAAATAAGTGAACATTGCAACCATGTACATATACAGAGCAAGTGGGAATCATAATGCAAACGGTAGATGCAATTAAAGATCAAACAGAATATCAATAGAAAAAAGTATTCAGCATAGATAGACATTATGTAACCGATGGGCAGCAGTTAACAGGACCAATGAGCAATGCTTAGATTAAGCAATGTATACATATACAGGGCATACTATCCCCATCATACAGGCAGGTAGACAAGATAGCGGAACGACTATAAGTAGAAATCACACTGCAGGCATATATTAGCATATATTAGCAGGGGGTGTCCAAGGTATATGTAATGGGACTTATCTCATTAGTATCAATGTAGCGCTGGCAGGAAGAGGGGTTATCAAGGCACATGAACATGGAGTAACCAGTAAAACACTCTATGCATACAGATAAGGAGAAGATAAATACCTGATGGGTTTAGAGGGATATAGCTCCGCGGAGAGTTGTGTGTGTTACCAGAGATACAATAAACTTGGAGTACTGCACATGCGTACTGCATAACTTACCCAGAATTCTCTTGTGCATTGGTAACATTGTATATGGGTTATTTCTGGGGAAAAGCACGCGGGGATACTTGCCTAGATGTGCTAATTTCCTATGCAAATATTTACATTGATATATATCTATATACACATATAAAGACAAAAACATATGTACACTCATACATGTACAGCCCCTAAGGCTATCGCTATGTGAAAGTTAATTGGTTAGAGGAGACAAGCCCCTATGTTGTCAACAGGCAACGAACAGCTAAAGACAGCAGCAAGAGCAGCTGGAAAAAGAGATCACTGGATACGCATAGCGGTGTAAAAATTCATATGGGGAAAGTAAAAATTCATATGTGGAAAGTAAAAATAACTCTTATGGGGAAAGTAAAAATAACTGATCTGCCATATATAGCACAGATACAGTCCCTGACACGGTCAAATGTAGGAATATTGAGCTAATCAGTAGTTGGTAGATCCATTAGCACCGGATGGTAAACGGAAGAATTAATCAAGGGGGCATATTGTACAGAAGAGTACATGCACAGTGGATAGAAAAGTACATGTATAGTATATCAAAAAAAGCAAATTTGATTATCAAAGACAAATTTTGATTTTACAAAAAGCCAAATTTGATTAAAAAATAAACAACCTATTGTATTAAAACAAGGGTGGAAAAAGGCACACACAACACAACTCAATGGATCACTATGTATACTCCAAATGCACAAAAAATACACAAAAGATATATATAAGATATAGTATGCAGTCATATCCAAATGTCCAATGGCTAAATACACAATGTAAGGCAACCTCCGTTATATGACACACCAAAAAATTTTTTTACAGGTATTCACATAAACAAACCCAATAGATAGCAGGTATATACATAGACATAGAATTCAATGTCCAATACCCAAGTATGGGTCTTAAGGATGAAACCAGGTAATCAATGTCCACAATATCCAAAAGCAATGGAGAACATCAGAAAGTAAAAAAATAAGTCAAATAATAAGTAAACCACAATCGTTTCCGTGGACTAACCACAGAGAGTAAACACAGTGTTTACAGGGAGCAAAAAGGTGGTACCTGTGTCTTCTGATGTCACAAGAAGCAATGCCAGTCGATACTCATGTAAAGGCCGTGTGGGTGGACTGTGTTCAATTTATAAATCCATTCAGCCTCTCTATGGAGTAGTAGCTTGTCACGGTCCCCCCCGCGGTTTAGCGGAGGGATGTGGTCAATCAGCTTGAACCTAAGATCAGATACCGTGTGGCCCATCTCCAAAAAGTGCCTGGCCACGGGTTGGTCACTCTTCCCCTTATCGATGGCTGCTCGTATGGCACTTCTGTGATTTGCCATCCTCTTTTTTATGTCATCATAAGTTTTTCCAATGTAGAATAAACCACAATTGCAGTTTAGCATGTATATCACATATTGTGTGGTACACGTAAGGTAATGTTTAATTTTAAACAACTCATTCGTGTGAGGATGTCGGAATTGACTGCCTTGGAGCAATGAATTGCACGTCACACAACTGGGGCACTTGAATGATCCTTATATATATATATATATATATATATATATATATATATATATATATATATATAAGGGCATTGGAGCCCTTTGCAGTTAAATAGCTGAAAACATGATAAAGCATATTATGCAATTTTCATGTTGAATAAAGTGTTATAATGTGTATTTACTGTAAATATTTCACATTTCAATGCTCTGCACATAAGGGAATATGTTCTATGTATTTATAAACAGATATTCCTATATATACTGTGTATATATATATATATATATATATATATATATAATCTTTACCTATATATAATCATCTATAGATATAAAAATAAATTGGACCATAATATTATCATATATATGTAGAAATGTGTATTTATGAATAACATTGGAATGCAAAATATTCATATTTTCATGTCGGTTAGCACGCATTAGAATACGTGTTCGGGTTTATGCATATGTGAATTTGCGATCGGGTTTTCGCATATGAGAATATTCGATTGGGTTTGCGCATATGTGAATATGCTATTGGGTTTGTGCATATGAGAATATGCGATCGGGTTTGAACATGAGTAGGGTGTTTTTTCCCACTTTTTTCTCCATTGACTTCTATGGGGGAATAGGTTGCCGTGCGCGCGATAGTCTAATTGCGCTAGAAGTAAACTGTATGCCCACGTCAGGTTAGCGTAAGAGCACAAACTTTCTACTTTTAACTTATAATACCAGCACAACCCGACAAAAGTTTACTTCTAGCATCATTTGCGCTCTAGCGTAAGCGCTAAATAGCGCTCCACTCGTAATCTGGCATTAATGTCAGTATTTTTATCGAATAGTAAAGAATTTTTTTCTTACTATTTCACAGTCCTTCTTTTTCAGAATTTCACCTTATATATTTCTGCTCTACAAAAGCATCAATCAAGTGCTTTTAAAAGCTTTATTTTTTAGACTAACATTGAAATATACCTGCAAAGTTTTCAATCAGTTGTTTTTCAAGGGAAAATACCGCAGAGAGCCAACAGTGTCAAACAATTTTAAGTCCATAGCAAGCATTTTACAATAAATGCTAACATTTATGTGGAACAATATACATTATGTTACAATTGAAATCTCATAAATTTTGTTTCAAAAAATGTTGATGCATTTAAATTGAACATATAGGGAATACATTTAAAAAAATTTGTCAACATCTGTAAACCCTGTATGTTCAAAATACTTCTTCTTGCACCTGGGTAGCACTTTCTGATTGATGACTAAATGTAGCTACCAATCAGCAAGTGCTAACCATCGTTCTGAACCAAAAATTGGCTGGCTCCTAAGCTTACATTCCTGTTTTTTTTTCAATAAAGATACTAAGAGAACGAAGAAAAAATGATAATAGGAGTACATTAGAAAGTTGCTTAAAATTTCATGCTCTATCGGAATCATGAAAGAAAAAATTTGGCATGGCCAAGCCATCAATGGGAGTGCCGGTGATGTTGCCACAAACATATGATGATGTCACAAAGGGGCAGAGCTACTATAGCTGGTAAGGGAGCTAGACAGGGGAGGGACTTTAAATCTGTCAATCTTAGCTCCCTTACCAGCAACAGATGATCAAGACCCTTCATTTGAAAGAGAATCACCTACTCTTTTAAAAGATAGGAGTCTTGAAACTAAATAAAGAAATACAAAGTTAATACACAAGGTTTTACTCCTAATAATAGCTTTACGCATATATATAATACAAGAATACAAATGTATGTAGTTTTTTTATAGTGTACAAACACATTTTTATAAAAAAAGATGTTAATTTTGTCTGTATAGCCTGGCAAAAAAAGTACTTTTATTTCTACTCAAGCGCAAAGGGTCCCTCTATTTTTTATTGCCACCCCAAAAAGCCAGTATGTACTCCTCATGCAACTTTCACCCCTTGGCAACTGGCAGTGTCAGAGAATTTTTAGCACTCTGTTTAAACAGAAATAGATATTTTTAAGGTAGACAACCCAAGGTATTGATCTAAGCCCATTTTGGTATATCTGATGCCCCTATTTGGACAACCAGATACGATCATGTAAAACAATTGTTAACTTTTTCGCTAACTTTGGGTTTCTCACTGAAATTATTTATACACAACTACTGTAGAAGTCACATGGGAAATGGTTGCAAAAGCTTCTATGGGATCCCATTTGGTCAGAAATAGCTCCTAATTGCAGCTGCTCACTTTACTTGAAATTCCTGGCAGTAAAGGGGTTAATTAGTTAGCTTTTAAGGTAAATTTTTGATGCAGCATAGAGATAACCCTCCCACTTGACACCTCCCACTCCCTGATCCCTACCTGAACCCTCCTAAACAGCTCTCTACCCGCCTTACCCCCACTGGTCACCACCATCTTAGTATTGGCAGAAGGTCTGCTAGTATGCAGTTTTTTCTTTTACTTTTCTTTAATTATTTTTTTCTTAAAGTGTAGTGATCCCTCCTCTAACTCACCCACCTGCCTGTTTCCCCCCAAACAGCTCTTTAACCCTCCCCCGCATACTGGTGGCAGCCCTCTTAGGTACTGGCAGCTGTCTGCCAGTACCCAGTTTATATGTTTTTTTATTATTTATTATATTTATTCATTTCTAAATATTTTTTCTGTAGTGTAGTGGTGCCCCCTACCTTCCCCCTCCCCGCGATCATTATTGAGGGTGGCCCCCAACTTTCAATTCCTCTTTTCCATAGTGTAGCTAGTTCCCATCCTCCTACTAACTCCTCCTCCTATATTGTTGGCGAAGGGGTTAAATGCGATTAGTAATAATTTAGTAAGATGATCACAGTAGCACCAGTGGTCACCTGGCTATTTCCAATGTTATTTACAACAATTATACAATGAAATATAAACATAATAATTGTATATTCTCAATCTGTTGGTCCTGCTGAAAAAAAATTGTATATAATTTGTGTGGGTCACTCACTAAAATATAAAGAGAGACAAGAAGGGCGCCTCCTAGTGTAGCCAATTTATCAAAATGATCATAGGAAATAAGCAGGTTTGGTACTCACAATGTCCAAAGGGAAAGAGAATGCCTAGATAAGCAAGCTGAGAACTCTCAGTGTCTCAGCACACTGTGCACCAATATGGGCTGCTCCTTACGGTACCAATAACGGACTCAACGATCTAAAATAAATAGAAAAAGAAAGGGCGCCTCCTAGTGCAGATCAACAGAGCAAACAAGCCCCAATGTACACCCAAATGTGGAAGGGTACTCACATTCAGAAAAGCACCTGGCAGTGCTAATAAAGTCTACTGGACTATTTTAGTGGCCCAGCTCACTAGACATCTATCACACCACTAAACCAGCCGAAGATCCTCCGATTCTCCAACTGATGATTAATAGCGAATAAAAAAGACTCCAAAAAGTGCTCAAACAAAAAATGTCAGTTTATATTTAAAAACAAAAGTTACATATAGGCATATATAAAAAAAAACAGTAGCACTATATTGTAACGCGTTTCTCGGCGTCCACTGCACTGTTTCCTCAGGCATATAATGCTAACAGCACTAGGAGTCTAATTTAAACAGAAAACTACCAATCAGAAGCAAGTTAACTCCCCAAATAACCAGGTGTCATGTTAATTAGCATCAGTTATGATAACAGTTAAAACCATTATGATACAAAAACTTAAAACACATATTGTATAATCATATTATAAAATTCATAAGATTGCCACCTGTTAGGTATATGCAGTTCTCGATGTGATGCTAACAAAATATACGCACACATTATGGAGATCGCAAGAGTTAAACTAAACCCAATGCGAGTCTTAAAAGATGTACTTGCACAGCATGGTAAAAGGCAAAATGTAAATAATAAAGTGTCAAATAGACATGTGCGATTTGGTTCGGTTCGATTCGGAAATTCGGAAAATTCGGCAGATTCAGATCGAACCGAATCTCCGAATTAAAATAGTGCCGAATCTACTGAATAAATCCGAATAACTTCGGATTTATTCGGATTTATTCAGTAGATTTGGATGGCCATGGATTACACTAGTATTGTACAGTATATTAGGTTATATCACTCTGCTATGGGTTACACCTAATGTACAGTACATAATACTAGTCTAATCCCACCTAACACTTACCGAAATTCCGAATTTCCGAACCGAACCGAATCCAACCGAATTTATTCAAATCCGAATGAATCCGAAACAAATCCGAACTGAATTGATTCACATTTTTCCGAATTCGAATCGCTCCGAACCGAAATTCAAAAAAATACGAATCGATCCGAACCGAACCGAATTTTTTCGCCATGCACATGTCTAGTGTCAAATTATATCGCTGTCGATACAAAATAACTAACAGAACCAATAATGTGAGTGTTCACAAATAACTAACAGAACCAATAATGTGAGTGTTCACAAATTACGTATTTGAAACCCTCCCACATGAATGTGTCATGCAGGAGGGTACAGCTCAAATAGACCAATTGTATCTTACTATAACAGCAGATGTATCTTATCACTAAATAGTTCATATATATTCAAGGTTCTCAGTGAACCAAAATCTAATATAAAGATAAGATTATGGAATAAATGATGATGAAATTATTGAAATAGCGATCGCGATGGTATCCAGGATAATGCTCGGGCTATATTAATAGATCCTAAGAGGCATATTTAAGAAATGTCTTGCGAACCTGATCCGACAGTGCAGATCAGGTCCGCAAGACATTGCTGAATACGGAGAGCAATACGCTCTCCGCATTTAACATTGCACCAGCAGCTCACAAGAGCTGCTGGTGCAACGCCGCCCCCTGCAGACTCACGGCCAATGGGCCGCCAGCAGGGGAGCTGTCATTCAACCCGATCATACTCGATCGGGTTGAATTGTTGTGATTCCTGTCCGCCTGCTCAGAGCAGGAGGACAGGGTTATGGAGCAGCGGTCTTTGTGACCGCTGCTTCATAACTGCTGTTTTTGGCGAGTTTGAAGACTCGCCAGAAACACGGTCCGTCAAGCTCCTTTCGGAGCTTGATAGATAGGCCCCTAAATATTAGGTCAGAAGTGTTATTAGACAGTCTCACTGCATCAAACAGTGCACCGTAGTAATGCGTCCGGTTGGGCCAATGATGTCTATCTAAGGCTAAATCTATGGTGTATAGCAAAAAATATAAAAAAATGTTTAATGCATAAATTTAAATGCGCATGATAACCCAACAGTAGGTGATAGTGATATGATAATAACTTAATCTAATAAAAATATATTGAATTCTATGGGGCCTATTTATCAAGCCGTCAACCGCAAATACGCTGGAATTCCGCAGCGTAATTGTGGCGAGCCTGATTCCCCTTATCAAACCCTACAGACCGGCAAAAGTAACATTTTGTGACGTAACATACGATCCGCCGGTCCGACACAAATCGATGCTTACGTCATTACAGATGTTCCGAATGCAAATTCGGCACTATCTGACTACTTTTGCTAGTTAACAAATTTTTAGCAGGTACGCTAGGCACTATTCTGGCCCTGCGTACCTGGTTTTCAATCCGACGCCCTGGAGGCGGGGGATTCCATAGTAATCAATGGGAGTCTGAAAGCAGCGAAAGCTTATGTTCGCTGCTGCCCGATATCCTATTGATTCCTATGGGACGGGAGAATAAAGTTACGTTTACACCTAACACCCTAACATATACCCCGAGTCTAAACATCCCTAATCTGCTGCCCTGACACCACCGCCACCTACATTATACTTATTATCCCCTAATCTGCCCCCCCTATACCGCCGCCACCTACATTATGTTATTAACCCCTAATCTGCCCCCCTACACCGCCGCCACCTACATAACACTTATTAAACCCTAATCTGCCCCCCCTACACCGCCGCCACCTACATAACACTTATTAACCCCTAATCTGCCGACCCAACATCGCCGTCACCTACATTATGTTATTAACCCCTAATCTGCCCCCCCACACCGCCGCCACCTACATTATACTTATTAACCCCTAATCTGCCTCCCCCTACACCGCCGCCACCTACAATATGTTATTAACCCCTAATCTGCCGCCCCTACACCGCCGCTACCTACATTATACTTATTAACCCCTAATCTGCCGCTCCCTACACCGTCACCACCTACATTATGTTATTAACCCCTAATCTGCCCCCCCCTACACTGCCGCCACCTACATAACACTTATTAACCCCTTAAAAAAAAACTAAAAGGGGTTAATAACATAATGTCATAGTGGCGGCAGTGTAGGGGCGGCAGATTAGGGGTTAATAAGTATAATGTAGGGGGGCAGATTAGGGGTTAATAACATAATGTAGGTGGCGGCGGTGTAGGGGGAGGCAGATTAGGGGTTAATAAGTATAATGTAGGTGGCGGTGGGCTCCGGGAGCTGTGGTTTAGGGGTTAATAACTTTATTTAGTTGCAGCGTGGTCCGGGAGTGGCGGTATAGGGGTAAAACAGTATAGTGGGTGTTTAGTGACAGTATACCAATAAAACTGGGAAAAAGCCGAAGAGCAGCGAGATCGATGACTGTTAGTTAACAACAGTCCGCTGCTCATCGCCCCGTACTTGGTGCGCGGCTTTTTGACAGCTTTTTTGGTAACTTTGGAGAATGTATTCAGGTCCGCGGCAGCAATGTTAGGCGATCTTAGGTGAACGTATTGGTGCCGGCGAATGCAAGTAAGTTGACGGGTTGATAAATAGGGGCCTATGTGTGCTAAAATAAAAGGACTAGTCAACAAACCACAATTGAATTGTTACTTTCTACACCAAACGTCTTGTGGGTAAATAATATATACTATAGTCAATATAAATCATCTCTCAATGAGAATTATAATGAACAAATAAGTGTATAGTAGCATTACTACGTGCAATATAAACAATATTGTGTACATTTCCACTTAGGGGTGTACTCACTTTTGTTGTCAACGGTTTAGACATTAATGGCTGTGTGTTGAGTGTTTTTGAGGGGACAGCAAATTTACACTGTTATACAGGCACTCACTACTTTACATTGTAGCAAAGTGTTATTTCTTTAGTGTTGTCACATGAAAAGATATAATAAAATATTTACAAAAATGTGAGGGGTGTACTCACTTTTGTGGGATACTGTTCATATATAGATGATTATATATAGGTATATATATATATATATATATATATATATATATACTGTATATATTAATATCTATTTAAAAATACTTTGAACATATCTACTATGTGCAGAACATTGGAATGTGAACTATTTACAGTAAATCCACAGTATAACACTTTATAAAATATGAATATTAAATAAATATGCTTTTTCATGTTTTCATCTATTTGACTGCAATGGGCTCCAAAGCCCTTCTATATATGTTTATATATGTATAGATGTGTATATATGTCTGTAAATACAAATATACAAATATATATACTGTATATATATATATATATATACACCTGAATATATATCTGTGTGTAACATTTCATTTTAATTTCATATATACGTGTATGTAACATTTCATTTCTTTTGACTTAGCCATATTTCTAACATGCAGTCAAACGTGACACAGCAAAGGATATCAAGAGAATGAAGCAAATTAAATAATAGAAGTCAATTAGAAAGTTCATTCATTGTGTTGAGCTATTTCAATTGCTTTTGTTTGATTTGTTCATTGCAAACAGCATCTATTTTTGATGTGTTTTGTGACACTTTTTTGTTTCACAAAACAGTTAACCAGAGCTCTGAGAAAACGTTAATCATTCTAGTGTAAATCTAGATTGTGCTCACGCGTTTGTGTTTACTTTCAATTTGTAATCTGAGCGGTAAACCGACGCACACAAGCAGCTGCAATAAAACTCTTTTCTCTTGTGCGTAACTGTTAACACTTCCCTCGTCATCTGGCCCATAATAACCTAGGGTGTTCAGTGTTCTAAAAAGTACTCTGATTTGCTAGATCATAGCATTTTTGTATTGCTGACCATAGACAATAACCCATGCAAAGGTATTAAACACATAGATAAAGTCCTGCTCAGGACACAGTATTTGGTAAGGTTGTTAAAATGCTACTCCTGTTTAATTGACTAGCAGTGTTCTACTTGGAAGCATCTTAGTGGGACTTAACCTAGATGTGTATCTCCTTTGCTGAGGTTAAACACATATAGGGTTAGTAAATCAGAAATGTCACGTGCTAATGAATTAACATTTGTTTTTGCTGTAGAATGTCTTTCTGAGTATGAAATGTTTTATTTATTTATTTTGGTATTTTTAGCTGTCACACAATGTATCATCTATTGTTTAACATGCAAACACACAAGTTTTACATATCAATATACAGAAATCTATATTATAATTGCGTTTGTAATGTCCGTCGCCGTCGGCAGTTGCACACACATACTCAAAGGAATGTTGGCAGGGCGAGGCAGCCAACAGAATGTTGGCTGCGCGCGCAGCCAAAAGAATGCATCTAGTTGGATTCCGAAAATGGCAGGGTGGTGAAAGAATCCAAAGCAGGTGGATTCTTTCACCACCCTGCCATTTTCGGAATCCACCGGGATGCAGCGAAGGCAAAATGGAGCATTACAAAAAAAATAACTGCCTGCAATAAGTATGTAAAAACACCTAACCGCACGCAATAAGTATTAAAAAAAAAAATACCGCCCGCAATAAGTATTAAAAAAAAACCTAAGCGCCCGCAATAAGTATTTAAAAAAATCAAACCTAACCACCCGTACAACGTATTAAGAAAAAAATAAACTAACCGCCCGCACGAAGTATTAAGAAAACCAAACCACCTAATAAAATTATTACCCCTAAATCCGCAAACCACAACATCGCAACCTACCTAATACATCTATTAACCCCTAAACCACCAACCCCCTACAACGCATTAAACCTAATTTACCTATTAACTCCTACACCGCCAACCCCCACAACGCAAAAAACTAATTTAATGACTAAGCCCCCTAACCTAAAATAACACCCCCTAAATTAACCCCTTAATTACAACTACATTACTATAAAAAATACAAATATAATTACATTATCTTAAAGGGACACTGAACCCAAATTTTTTTCTTTCATGATTTAGATAGAGCATGTAATTGTAAGCAACTTTCTAATTTACTTCTATTATCAATTTTTCTTCATTCTCTTGCAATCTTTATTTGAAAAGAAGGCATCTCAGCTAAGGAAAACAATATACAGAGGTGCAAGATGGAAAAAAACACACAATATTCTGTACAAATGAACTAAGAACTGATACTCTCCTTTAGGTCAGACCGCAGCCTTCTTGCAGTCTCTCCCTTGTGACTGTGTATAGATAGATAGTAGTAGTAGTAGATGGCGCTGGTCTATTGAGTGATTTTCTCTAGTAAGTGAAGAGAAAAAAAAAAGGCTTGATGCATATATTGAAGCCAATTAATATGGGTGCAGTATACTCACTCCATAAGATGAATCTTTACAGCTGAAAGGGAACGTAGCGTCAGATGGCAAGAGTCCACAGGTTCCTGGAGATAAATACTGAATTTTCAGGTTTATCCAAAAGTGGACTATAAATGAATAGAGAAATGACAAAAGTATCCAGTGTGTGATTGAAAAAATGTAGTAACTTACTCCATAAATAAGGAGATTCCAGCTCAGCACAGCAAAACAAGATCTTGACAATCTTTCAACAAAGGATAAAAGGTTTTATTTGCTCAACACGTTTCAACGTATTACACGGCTTTATCAAGAGCATACATTAAAACAAGTAAAACAGGTAAGTAAACCCAAGTATTACTTGTTTTAATGTATGCTCTTGATAAAGACGCGTAATACGTTGAAACGCTGAGGAAACAGTTTTTAACTGAGAAACGCGTCGCATGTATTCCTGATGTACCATTTATTTCTTTAAACACTGTTATGAGTGGCAAACTTTTTTATACATTTTAAATAAATTCATTTTTTATATAAATCCACTCGCAGTGTTATATATGGTACTGCCTTGCTATGCTACTTTAGAGTATCTGCACTCTAACACCCACGAACCAGCCAGCTCACCCTGGACCAGCTAGCTGGATTGCTGCTAAAATCCAGCCCGTCTCTATAGGTACAAATGAGTGCCTTCCATAAATGTGAGTACCCTGTGTATACTGGGCTATTACTGCTATCTGTACCACCATTTACCTGCACCATTGGCGCCTCTATCCCTGCTTATACTTTTTAGATTTTCTCCTACTGGATGCTGATAGAGAGCGGCTTCCTAGTTTAGCCAGCTGGATTGCTGTTAAAACCCAGCCTGTATCCACCGGCACAACTGAGTGCCTTCTCATATTGTGAGTACCTAGTGTTCACATACGTATGTTAGACCAAAAATCTCCATTGACCTGCACCATTGGCGCCTCTTTCTTGTTGCTTTTTCTATTCATTTATAGTCCACTTTTGGATAAACCTGAAAATTCAGTATTTGACTCCAGGAACCTGTGGACTCTTGTTATCTGACGCTACGTTCCCTTTCAGCTATAAAGATTCATCTTATGGAGTGAGTATATTGCACCCATATTAATTGGCTTCAATATATGCATCAAGCCTTTTTTCTCTTTACTTACTAGAGAAAATCACTCAATACTAGACCAGCGCCATCTACTACTACTATCTATCTCAGCTAAGGAGCCAGCAAATTGTGGGTTCAGAACCATGGACAGCACTTGTTTAAAGGTGATGTCCAATCAGCAAGGACAACCCAGGTTGTTCACCTAAAATGGGCCGGCATCTAAACTTACATTCTTGCTTTTCAAATAAACATAACAAGAAAATGAAGACAATTTGATAATAGGAGTAAATTAGAAAGTTGCTTAAAATCGCATGCTCTATCTGAATCACAAAATACATTTTTTGGCTACAGTGTCCCTTTAATCTAACATTACAGAAAATAAAAAAGGCTAACATTACAAAAAATAATAAAAACATTATCCAAACTAAAAAAATGAAACCTAATCCTTATGAAAATAAAAAAGCCCCCCCAAATAAAAACACCCCCCTAATGCTAAACCACCAATAGCCCTTAAAAGGGCTTTTTGTAGGGCATTGCCCTAAGTTAAACAGCTCTTTTACATTAAAAATAAACAAAGCCCCCCCCAACAGTAAAACCCCCCACCCACTAAACCCCCTAAAATAAAAATAGCTAACACTAAAAAAGCCTAAATTACCCATTGCCCTGAAAATAGCATTTGTATGGGCATTGCCCTTAAAAGGGTATTTAGCAGAGCGGTCTTCCCAGATGTGGTGCTCCTTGGCGGCGGTGGTCCTCGGCAAAGGCGTGGAGGTTCCTCTTCATGCAATCGTCCACCGCACACTGAAGAAAGAATTCAAGGTACCCCATATTTACTGGGGTACCTTGAATTCATATTGGCTGAAATTTTCAAAATCAGTCAATAGGATGAGAGCTACTGAAATCTTATTGGCTGATTTGAACAGCCAATAGGATTTTAGTAGCTCTAATTCTATTGGCTGTTTTGAAAAATTCAGCCAATAGTAATGCAAGGTACCCCAAATTGATTGCAGTACCTTGCTTTTTTCTTCAGTATACCACGGACGATCAGGAGCCTCCATGTCGCCGAGGACCGCCACCGAGGATCGACACATCTGGGAAGACCACTCCGGACCAACGCTCTGCTCCGCCTTCACTGTGGATAAAGATGATGGACCCGCCTGGAAGAAGACCTTCTCCGCCGGACTTCTAAAACCGTGAGTACCTATTTGGGGCTTAAGTGTTAGGGTTTTTTTTTATTTTTTTTGGGGGGTATATATTTTTTAACAGAGTTTTTTTTGGCATTATTAAAAGATTTAAATGCCCTTTTAAGGGCAGTGAAAAAAGGGCTAAATGCCCTTTTAAGGGCAATGCCCATACAAATGCCCTTTTCAGGGCAATGGGTAGTTTAGGTTTTTTTAGTGTCAGTTTTTTTTATTTTGGGGGGTTTGGTGGGTGGTGGGGTTTACTGTTAGGAGGGACTTTGTTTATTTTTAAAGTAAAAGAGCTGATTAACTTAGGGCAATGTCTTACAAAAAGTCCTTTTAAGGGCTATTGGTATCTTAGCATTAGATTAGGGGGGGCTTTTTTATTTTCATAGGGATTAGGTTTAATTTTTGTTATTTTGGATAATGTGTTTATTTTTTTCTGCAGTTCTATTTTTTTTTTTTTTTCTGTATTTACAACATATAGACTGCCTTCTGGGCAGGCTAACCAACTAATATAAAATAAAGTCAAATGTGAAATATAAAATAATCCAAGTTATTTTATCCCACTGCATGAACAAAGAAAGTTTGGAAGCCCTCAGTAGTATGAAATTATAATTATATTATAGAAAAGTTAAAGTATGCAAAAAATAAAAATAAAAAATAGGCTGAAGACAAGTATGATATTGTTTTAAAGGGATAGGAAAGCCAAAATTAAACTTGAATGATTCAGATGGAACATGTAATTTTAAGACAATTTTAAATTCACTTCTATTTTCAAATGTGCTTTGTTCTCTTGGTATCCTTAGTTAAAAAAAATATGCACATATCCTACACTAGTGGGAGCTAGCTGCTGATTGGTGCCTGCACACGTTTGTCTCTTGTGATTGGCTAACTAGATGTGTTCATCTAGCTGCCAGTAGTGCAATGCTCTTCCTTCAGCAAAGGATTACAAGAGAATGAAGCAAATTTGATAACAAATAACTAAATTTGAAAGTTGTTTAAAACTGTATGCTCTATTCAAATCATGAAATAAAATGTTGGGGTTTCCTGTCCCTTTAAACTTTATTTGATTAGATGATGCAGTATTGCTTGTGTTTATACACAAATAAAAAGTTAAACATAATAAAAAAGTAATGCATCTTATTTCCCAGTCTCTGCAATAACCTCTGCAGTACTTGTGTATAATGTGAGTTCCTTATAACAACCAGTAACACAAATCTCAGTGGGAGGGGCAGGGCTAATGAGGGGAGGAGGTAGATGAGGGATGGAGTGTGTTGCTGACAGCCCAAGTCCCACGCACTTTTCCTATACAACTTTCTGCCCCTGGCAATCAACTTCTGATAAACTCTCATTTACAGGCTACATTTCTTCCTGACAGCTGATAAACTGAAGGATTATAATTATTAGTTTAACCTTTATTTGCATGAAGGAAGACCAAATGGTTCCTGCTTGATTTTATGAAAAATAAAACTGTGGATGGTAAATAACTGAAGATGTCCTAAAATGGATTTTACACAGCTGCTGCACCGCTGCTCTCTACTTTTAACCCTTGTAGGGAACTTACTTGCCAGCAGGCACTGCCCGGACCTTATTATTGACAGTTGCCTCTGCTCTGTGGAACGCTCAAAGGGAGTTGGGAGGCAGAAAATCATTTATATTAAAGTGGTTTGCAATGGAGGGGAGTTGGTGGAAACTTTGCAGCCCTCTGTATTGCCTAACAATGCTGTCACCTTGTGAGTATCCAAATAACTGATTTCTCATTTAATTATCTGCATTGTCATTTTTACTAATGGTGTTTATATTGTCCTTTTAATGGGAAAATAATATTAATAATATATATATATATATATATATATATATATATATATATATATATATTATGTGAAGTAAAAATCATTATCTAGGTTTTTGCTGTTCATAGTAGGTCTCATATGTCGTATGTCTTTTGATGATACATTATTTAACCCCTTGGCTGCCAGAGATGGTTACAACAGCATGCATAACTACTAATTGATACTTTCTTAAAGTCTGTTTTTTTTATTTTTAATATATATTTCTATATTCAGATTATTCTAATGATAGTTTATTTTTGTTGCAGATGATATGAACATTAAATGTTAGTAAAACTTTAAAGCAATGAAGTGTAAGAGTACAAAAGTTTTAGTAATTTAAGTGAACCTACTTTACACTTAAATTATATAAATTCATTCTATTTTACATATAAATGTTTGCAAACTTATTCATGTAAAGTGAATGGACAACTATATTAAAAATACTGAAAATAACTTCTTAAAGTTTATATAATCATGCACTGATTAAATGGACATTTAATTGTAAAATGATCAAATTATGTATTTCAGTGGAGCATTTTATTTTTAAACAAATTCCCATATTTTATTTTGTATTTAACTCCTTAAACATGTATTAATAGGTTGCATTCTACTTTAGGATGAGGCTAAGGTCTGTGTTTGGAGAATATGCAGGTATGCATGTTCTTGATTATCTTACAATCTGGAATGGCAAAAGAGTAGACATTTGGCTATGTATTTAAACCATTTACAGGAATTTGTTTAAAAATAAAATACTTAAATAAAATTAAATTTTTACACTAGAATGTCCTTTTAATGAAGACGTTTTAGATAAATCTCTGTAAATTGGTTGTTGGATTATTTATAATCTTATCTGCCAGTAATATTAGAGTGGGCAATAAAAAAAAAAAAAGTTTGTTTCATCAATATATACAAATTATTGATTTTATTAAATTCACTTCATTCTCTTGGTATTCATTTTTGAAAAACATATATAGACCCAGGAGCAGTAATGCACTTACTGCTAGTTAGTGATTGGTGGTTAAGCACATATGCCTTTTTTCATTGCCTCACCAAAGGTGTTCAGCAAGGTTCCAGCAGTGCATTGCTGCTGTGCTCGAGCTGATTGTTCATTCATTTATTTATTATTATTATTTATCCATGTCATTGTCATGACAGTGCGTGTTGCAGTACTTGCACCTAGATTATTAAACTGCACAAAGGCCAATCCCGTTTAGAAATTTAGTTTTATTTCACTGTAAAACTCATTGTCGTTACTGTGCATAAACGTGTATTCCCTATATAGAAAAAAAAACTCATGAAGTTGCAATCTCATTTAAGCATTTCCTATGTGGATACAATGTTGCAGTGGAGCAGGTTCATGCTCTACAGTTACAGTACTGATACAATCCAAAATAAGAACATCATAAGTCCATTAATAGAAACCCATAGTCGTCTTCTTGTTTCAGACCATGGTGCATTTGCAATCAATAAATGTAAATATTTTTAAAAAACCCCCAACAATACTAGTGATTTGAGTAATCATACGCAGTATTCCCATAATGCCTACATACAAATGGCATTCAGATGGTTTAGCAGTGGTGAGGAAGGAAACGGATGGCACTAGGTTAATCTCACACATGAAAAACTAACATTTCCATTAAACAGTAAAAAAAAGTGTCAATTCAACAGCATTTTACTGTTACCTTGAGGTATAAAGGGGCTATTGTACAGTATATGTCCGTATCAGGGGACTTCCCAGTTCCTATACTCATAACAAGGCTTTTTCAGGAACTTTTCTGTTGAAAAAACATTCACAGTAATGGGTTTTTAAATGCACTGATCCATTTTGCATTGTGGTCACACACAAAAAACACGCTGACCAATGCAGCCAGAAAGCAAAAAAACATGATCCCCATATGCTTTATATAGATACAGAGTAAAATGTAATATGTCTGTAATTTGCAAATTCTTAGTTACATTCTTTGATATGTTTTGAAACTAATCAGTTACATTTGCAAATATGTAAATGATATATTAGTAGCTATACATAATCTGTTAGTGTTTTGCAGTATCTATCTATCTATCTATCTATCTATCTATCTATCTATCTATCTATCTATCTATCTCAGTAGCAGATCTACTTAACAGAGAGAACAGATGTAAATATTATTTTGGCCCCCCAAAGGTTACTCAGTAGTAAGCAATAGTTATAATATACATGCTACTCTGTATAATGATTGTGAGTATAGATAGACAGATTAATAGGCAGATAGATAATCTTGGACCTGCAACCGGTACTAATAAAAGGCTCCCCTGCATTAGGATTGTACATATTCTGCAAGCTTATGTATAGACTGCCTGCTATGCCCCCCACCCAGCACTTGGGCCCTGATGCACAGATCTTAGAGTGTTGTATTTTTACATGAAGAAATCTGGCTCCAAAAAGAGCTGATTGCCACAGCCGGCTTCCATATTCAACATTTGTTGCTAAATGAAAAATATAGAGTGAGCTCTATTGTATTGCCTTTTTATTGTGCATTTATGGATTATGCAATTCTACTGTATTTAATGGTCCTTAACCCCTTAACGACACACATCGTACAGGGTACGTCATTCACAAACTGGTCTTAAAAGACCAACGACGTACCTTGTACGTCGTTAGGGGTTTAAATCGTCTGGAAGCGATCCTGATCACTTCTAGCTGCTTTAAGGTATTGCCATGATGCCTCAATATTGAGGCATCAGTGCAATACCTTTTTTGTCAAACCGATGCAGCCGATCGTTGGTGGGTGGGAGCAGCTGCAGGGAGGCGGGTGGGCGGCCCATCGCCGGACTAGTTCCGGTGACGACACTGTTCCGGGAAGGTGGGCGGGAGCTCGCAAGGGGGGGCGGGTGCACGCACGGGTCTGACCGGTCTGATCGGTGGGAGAGAGGAAGGGAGAGGGGAAATGTTGGGAGTGTGATGGGGGAGGGGGCAGGATATTGAGAGGGGGCAGCTACACTAGGGTAAAATGGGATTATAATAAATAAAATGACAAATGCCCAAATTTGATCAGAAACTGGGTGCTGGTAGACAGCTGCTAGTACCTAAGATGGCCACAAATTGGAATTTGGGGAGCTTAAGAGAGCTGTTTGGGGGGATTGTGGACGTTGTGGGGTTAGGTGGAACCTACACTGCAGAAACTATTTATTTACTTTAGAAAAATGTTTTTTTTTTTTAAAAAAAGGCCTATTTTAGTACTGGCAGACTTTCTGCCAGTACTTAAGATGGCAGTGACAATTCTGGGATGGGGAGGCAATAGAGCTATTTGTGAGGGGTCAGGGAGGGATCAGGGGGTGGGATGTGGCAGGTGGGAGACTGATTGCTACACTAAAGCTAAAATCAACATTTTTTTTTTTTTTTTTTTTTTTATTTGATTGCATTTGGCGGGAAATGGTGGCATGAAATATACCAAAATGGGCCTAGATATTTTGGGATGTCTTCTAAAAAAAATATATACATGTAAAGGGATATTCAGGGATTCTGACAGATATCAGTGTTACAACGTAATTATCACTAATTTTGAAGAAAAAAAAATGGTTTGGAAATAGCAAAGTGCTACTTGTATTTATTGCCCTATAACTTGCAAAAAAAGCAAAGAACATGCAAACATTGGGTATTTCTAAACTCAGGACAAAATTTAGAAACTATTTAGCATGGTGGCTTTTTGGTGGCACTACTGCGAGCCAGCAGTTGATTGTGGCTATGCACAAATGGATCTTGTAATTGGCTTACCAAATGTGTTCAGTAGCACGTTGCTGTGCTGGAGCTGAATTTTACTATGTGTGTAACCCCTTTGCATGGGTTAAAAACTGTTATATTCAAGCAACAGTGCAATACTAAAATGCTCTAACATATGAATATATTTTCTGTTTACACTTTTATGGTGTCAAATCTATCTATCTATCTATCTATCTATCTATCTATCTATCTATCTATCGTGTAGTCTAGGATTACAGATTGTAGTATAAACACTGCAGCAAACTGTTTATGGACTAGGCCATGTAATTATACAGATGCTGAAATGTGGTCCTGAGGCATAAACCAATGATTTTAACCATTATTAGTCATTATCATTTTTAAGGACAAATGCAGCAAAAATCATGGCTCCCACTGGTATCTGAGAAATCAGGAAACTGCATCTGTCTTGTAATTAAAGAGACATTCAAGTGTAAAAATAAAATACTTTTTTTTTTGCTAGAACATTTTATTCTTTAGCAGATTCCTCTCTTTTACAATAAGTTCAACCTCAGCAAACAGGTTGAATACTTGAAGTTATGCTCCTGTGCCGCTCCTGATCAGGATACAGCTGGTGTATGACAAGCAGGCATACATGGGTATGCTCCAATCACTGACTGTATCCTTATATAGAGCCAAATAGGAGTGTTCCAGGAGTGCAACTATGGTCTAACCCAGAAAGCTCATATTAAACATAGAAAAAATGTTTTAAAATAAAAGAATGTTTTAATAAAACATAGTGTTTATTTTTACACTGGAGTGTAGTAGACCACCCATGGGTTTTTTTGTATAAATTCTCTACCTAGATTTCAGAATACTGAAATTCCTGTCTTTCCTGTTTCTGAATATATAACAAACTGCAAATGTGCTGTATATCTGTGTGTATATTTATGTGTGCGTGCGTCTGTATGTATTTTTGCATATCTGTGTGTGTTTGCATGTGTATATAATATGTGTGTGTTTTTTCAATGTGTGTGTATGCCTATATGTATGTGCATGTCTGTGTATATTTTTATGTGCATGTGTATATATGTGTGTGTCTGTATGTGCATGTGTATATATGTTTGTGCATGTCTGTGTGTGTCTGTATGTGTATATGATATGTGTGTGTCTATGTATGTGTGTGTTTGTATGTGCATGTGTATATTATATGTTTGTGTGTCTGTATATATGTGCATTTCTATTTAGGTTTGTATGTGTATGTAATATGTATGTATGTGCATGTCTGTGTGGGTTTGTGTGTGCATGTGTATATCATGTGTGTCCGTATGTATGTGCATGTCTATGTGTCTTTGTATGTGCATGTGTATATAATATGTGTGCATGTCTGTGTGTGTTTTGTATGTGTATACAATGTGTGTGTCTGTGTGTTTGTTTGTGTGCATGTGTACACATATGCAAAGTATCTTCAATCGCTTCATGTATATCCTAAAATCATTCACAGAATATAAATTTTAATTGTCAATTTAGCTCTTCTGGTTCTAAATATTCTACATTTTCTCTATTTTATCATCAGAATTATTTTTCTTAGTGGAAACATTTTCATAATTTTCTCTGTTGTATTGATCAAACCCTTTTTATAGTGTGTGTATCTATGTATGTATGTATGTATGTATGTGTGTGTGTGTGTATATATATATATATATATATATATATATATATATATATATATATATATATATATATATATATATATATACTGGAAGGGGAAACTGCAGACCCCACTAACAGGTAATCCTTACTAACTATACACCAGCACATTGCTCTCTATGTCCTTTCTGTCTGCCATTTTCCTAAAACTCACTGCATGCCCTTATAACATCAATAATCCCCACACTATCCTTATCTCTCCCTCCCTACTCTCATATCCCCTATGTTGTCCTCTCATGAACTACTCTGACTCCTTAGAAATACTTCCCCATGTAACTCTCCTGTCTCTAATCAAACACGCTCCTACAAGTCTCAATCTGACCTTTTGTCACTCACACTTCTACTACTGCTTGCTGCTGGGGACATCTCTCCTAATCCTGGCCCTGCAGCAATCACCACACTTTTACACTCTCGCTCAGTCTACCACAATACATACTCAAGGTCACGCAATCATCTCCATTAACCCACAGGGCTTATCCCCTCTCTTTTCTCGCTCTGTCTGTAACAAACTTACAACTGTTCACGACCTGTTTGTTTCTAACGCTTTCAATCTTCTAGCAATTACTGAAACCTGGCTATCTTCCTCTGACAGTGCTTCCATTGCTGCTCTCATGCACAGCGGTCTCAATTTTAGCCACAGACCTAGGTCAGGTGAGAGACATGGTGGTGGTGTTGGAATCTTACTATCCCCCTCCTGCTCCTATCAGTACCTGCATCCTCATCCATCTCTCTCCTTCTCCTCCTTTGAAGTCCACTGCATCCACCTGTTCTCCCCACTCTCCCTCAGGGTGGAAGTTATCTATCACCCCCTTGGACCAACCTCCCAATTCCTTTGCTGCCTGACTTTCTCACTTTCTCTCTACAAATACACCTGCTCTAATACTAGGGGACTTAAACATTCCCATTGATAACCCATTTGCCCCTGCTGCCTCTAAACTTCTCTCACTCACAAACTCCTTTTGGTCTCTCACAATCCACCCTATTCCCTACTCACCATGATGACAATTCTATTGATCTGATATTCTCCTACCTCTGCTCCATTCCTGATGTCACCTGTTGCCCATTTCCCATCTCAGACAACCATCTGCTCACCTATAATCTCAACGTACATGCTAAACCACTATAACAATACTCTCTCCTTTGCACTCAACACCCTTGCTCCTCCACAAATACACAAAACCCTACGTCGTCAGCTCCAGCCCTGGCACTCTCAACAAACATGCTACAGTATCTCACAAAAGTAAGTACACCCCTCACATTTTTGTAACTATTTTATTATATCTTTTCATGTGACAACACTGAAGAAATGACACTTTGCTACAATGTAAAGTAGTGAGTGTACAGCCTGTATAACAGTGTAAATTTGCTGTCCCCTCAAAATAACTCAACACACAGCCATTAATGTATAAACCATTGGCAACAAAAGTGAGTACACCCCTAAGTGGAAATTTCCAAATTGGGCCCAAAAAGCCATTTTCCCTCCCCGGTGTCATGTGACTCGTTAGTGTTACAAGGTCTCAGGTGTGAATGGGGAGCAGGTGTGTTAAATTTGGTGTTATCGCTCTAACACTCTCTCATACTGGTCACTGGAAGTTCAACATGACACCTCATGGCAAAGAACTCTCTGAGGATCTGAAAAAAAGAATTGTTGCTCTACATAAAGATGGCTTAGGCTATAAGAAGATTGCCAAGACCCTGAAACTGAGCTGAAGCACGGTGGGCAAGACCATACATTGGTTTCACAGGACAGGTTCCACTCAGAACAGGCCTCGCCATGGTCGACCAAAGAAGTTGAGTGTACGTTCTCAGCGTCATATCCAGAGGTTGTCTTTAGGAAATAGACATTTGAGTGCTGCCAAAATTACTGAAGTCGTTGAAGGGGTGGGGGGGGTGTCAGACTGTCAGTGCTCAGATCATACGCTGCACACTGCATCAAATTGGTCTGCATGGCTGTTCTAAAGCCTCTTCTAAAAATGATGCACAAGAAAGTCCACAAACAGTTTGCTGAAGACAAGCAGATTAAGGACATGGATTACTGGAACCATGTCCTGTGGTCCGATAAGACCAAGATAAACTTATTTGGTTCAGATGGTGTCAACTGTGTGTGTCAGCAACCAGGTGAGGAGTACAAAGACAAGTGTGTCTTGCCTACAGTCAAGCATGGTGGTGGGAGTGTCATGGTCTGGGCCTGCATGAGTGCTGCCGGCACTGGGGAGCTACAATTCATTGAGGGATCCATGAATGCCAACATGTACTGTGACATACTGAAGCAGAGCATGATCCCCTCCCTTCAGAGACTGGGCCGCAGGGCAGTATCCCAACATGATAACAACCCCAAATACACCTCCAAGATGACCACTGCTTTGCTAAAGAAGCTGAGGGTAAAGGTGATGGACTGGCCAAGCATGTCTCCAGACTTAAACCCTATTGAGCATCTGTGGGGCATCCTCAAACGGAAGGTGGGGAAGCGCAAGTTTTCTTACATCCACCAGCTCTGTGATGTCATCATAAAGGAGGAGTGGAAGAGGACACCAGTGGCAAAGTGTGAAGCTCTGGTGACCTCCATGCCCAAAAGGGTTAAGGCAGTGCTGAAAAATAATGGTGGCCACACAAAATATTTACACTTTGGGCCCAATTTGGGCATTTCCACTTAGGGGGGTACTCACTTTTATTGTCAATGGTTTATTAATGGCTGTGTGTGGAGTTATTTTGAGGGGAAAGCAAATTTACACTGTTTTATAGGCTGTACACTCACTACTTTACATTGTAGCAAAGTGTCATTTCTTCAGTGTTGTCACATGAAAAGATATAATAAAATATTTACAAAAATGTGAGGGATGTACTCACTTTTGTGAGATACTATATCTACAAAAATGCTCCCGTTCTGCTGAACGTGCCTGGAGGAAATCCCGCTCTGAACCTGATTTCCTACACTATAAGTTTATTCTTACTCCTCTGCCCTTCACTTAGCCAAGCAAAACTACTTCTCTTCTCTTATATCTTCTCACTCCTCAAACCCTAAACGTCTATTATACATTTTCAACACTCTCCTCTATCCACCTGCACCACCCCCTTCATCTGCCTTTAGTGCTCAAGACTTGGCAGACTACTTTTTCCTCAAAACACTTACCATCTGAAGTAACATCCCACCACAAGACTGCAACCCTCCATCTCCGCCCCCGGTCAACCCCTCCATCTCTCTCAATACCTTCCCCCCAACCACTGAGAATGAAGTGCATTCTCTAATATCTTCCTCACACCTCACTACCTGCCCACTTGACCATATCCCTTCACATCTAATACCTTCTCTGTCTGCTATCCTCACTCCAGCTCTTACTCACATATTCAACTGATCACTTATTACTGGTTTATTTCCATCTTCCTTCAAACATGCAAAGGTCACCCCCATCCGCAAAAAACCCTCCCTCTACCCCAATTCTCCAGCAAACTACCGCCCCATATCACTGCTTCTACAAGCTTCAAAAGTCATTGAAAAACTAGTTTTCAATCGCCTAACCCACTTCCTTCAACTCATTGCTTGACCCCCTGCAATCTGGCTTCCATCTCCAATACTCGACTGAGACTGCCCTCACCAAGGTTACTAACTATCTTCTTTCTGCTAAAAACAATGGCCACTACTCTATACATATCTTACTTGACCAGTCTGCTGCTTTTGACACTGTTGACCATCCCCTCCTACGGAAAAGTGAAAAGAAATGCCAAGATACAGCGCTGGATCCACTCTTATCTCTGTAATAGGTCCTTTTCTGTCTCATTTGCTGGCGACTCCTCCTCTTCATTGCCTGTGTCTGTTGGAGTACCTCAAGGCTCTTTTCCAGGCCCTCTACTCTTCTCTATCTATACTTCCTCACTGGGTACACTTATCAGTAGCTATGGCTTCAACTATCACCTCTATGCTGATGATACTCAGATCTATTTAGCCACCCCTGCACTCTCTCCTTCTGTCCTTTCCCACATCAGAGACTGCTTATCTGGTATTTCTTCCTGGGTGGCCTCTCACCACATAAAAATCTAAATTTCCAAGACTGAGCTTCTTCTTACCCCCCCCATCTAATTCTTCTCCAGTTTATAGCTTTACTATCACTGTTGCTGATACCACTATCTACCCATCATCACCCCAAGTCCGCTGCCTAGGAGTTACACTTGACTCCAATCTGTCCTTCATACCCCACATCCAATTGCTCTCTTCATCCTGTTGCAACCACCTGCGCAATATCTCCAAAATTCCCTTTAGGAGTTCTGAAACTACTAAACAGATAATCTATTCCCTAGTAATTTCCCGGCTTGACTACTGTAATAACCTACTAACTGGCCTTCCTCTCTCCCACCTCTCCCCCCTTCAATCCATCCTAAATGCCTCTGCTAGGCTAATCCACCTCTCCCGATGCTCTATATCTGCTGCACCCCTCTGTGAGTCCCTTTACTGGCTCCCAATTCACAGGAGAATTAAATTCAAAATTCTTACTCTGACCTACAAAGCCCTCACCAATGCAGCCCCCCCTACCTGTCCTCACTCATCAACAAATATACTCCAGCCCCTCCCCTAAGATCCAACAATGATCTATTCCTTGCATCTTCTACCATCACCTCCTCCCATGCTAGACTACAGGACTTCTCTCGTGCGGCACCAACCCTCTGGAACGCACTTCCTCGAGCTGTCAGACTTTCCCCCAACCTCTCCTCCTTTAAACGCTCCCTAAAGACCTTCTTGTTAAGGGAAGCCTATCACCAAATTTGTAACTAATGAATTCCACTTGCCTAATAGTTGCCCTCATCTAACTCCACAATAACATCATTCCCACCTTTGCAGTCCCCACCTCCTGTTTCTCACCCTCCTACCCATCTAGGTTGTAAATTCCCACGGGAACAGGGCTCCCAATTCCCCCTGTATTTGTTTGTTAAATTTTGTCTTGTGTCTCATATTGAACTGTCCTTTTATCTTTGTTACCCATGGACAGCACTGCAGAATCTGTTGGCGCTTTATAAATAAATAATAATAATAATGTAAGCAAACTAAGCTTCTTTTAGTTTCCTAAACTAATTCAATCAGTTTGATAGTCATTCTATAGGTTTGTTTTGTAAGGTCAGTGCATAAATATATGCGTTAGCCAGATCTGAAAAATAAATGTCTACTTCACAGAATAAAATTGAATTGTCTGTGCTAGGTCAGAATAACTGCCAAGATCAGTGCATGCCCAGAACAACATAATATTTTGGACGGGTTTAAACTTTGTCAATATTTTCAGTTTAAAAAAATGCTATAACACAATGTTATTGCTGTATAGCTCAGAAAGGAGAATTTTCTTCTAAAACTCCATTTAAATAAAATAATGATAATAAAAACAACATTTCACCAATATACTGCAAACTTTCAATATTGCCAAACTACCTCTACATTTAAGACTAGATTACAAGTGGAGCGCTAATTTATCTCACACCTGCAAATGGGCAATAATGCCCGTTTGCGGGTGCGCGATAAATAACCAGCCATTACAAGCAATTAGCACTCAGAAAATTAACCAAAGATCAGATCTCTAGTTCATTTTCTAAAAGTGCCTCAAATGTCTCCAAAATAGAGGGTCTTTTATTTTTTTAAGAAAAAAAAATGCACTAGGCAGTTTTAAGGGGTTAAAGATTGGCAGTTGTGGGGTACTAGAGAAAACCCGGTGCCTTTACATTGCCGTCTATGGGAACTGTGTGTTTCCAGTAAAACTATATGTATATGCTTATATAAATATATATATTTATGCGATAATATGTGTATATACATATATATCCAAAATTGCTGCCCATCTCTGCGCGACTTACCCCCATGGCTACGCTTAGGTTCTGTACTGTGTATGACGGCATCAGAAGAAGGCTCCCATTGGAGCCTATGGAAACGTGGGTTTGTGAGTGTATTGTTTTCTGTGCAAAGCGAAAGCAAGATTGTGACCACATGGCACCTAACTCGTAATATCAGTGCACATTAGTGTACGCTGGTATTACACAGTTGAGCGCAAATATCGCTTTAGCGTAAGCGATATTATGCACTCAACTCGCAATATGGCCCTTAATACTCTATTCAAGCTTTATAAGTATTTGAATGTTAGTATTTAACCCTGAATTCATGTTGAAGCTTAAACTGTATTTGCCCTAATTTGATTTTATTTGGTTTGATTTATATTCAATCCACCCTGTATGCAGTTATCCCATTAGTGTTCATAGTATGAAACAGATGTATAACATTTTCTATTAGATAGTTTGCAAAATGTATCTAACATGAATAGTCTCAATGTTGCTTTTAAAAAGAAGTGTTTGGATTTTACACAACTTTCTAATTTACTTCTATTATGTAATTTGTTTTACTCTCTTTGTTGAAAAGGATACCTAGGTAGGCTCAGGAGCTGCTGATAGGTTGATGTACATATGTCTAATATTATTAGCTCACCCAATGCATTCAGCTAGCTCCCAGTAATGCATTGCTGCTTTTTCAAGGAAGGAAACCAAGACAATTAGGCAAATTAGATAATAGAAGTACACTGGAAAGTTGTTTAAAATTGTATTCTCCATCTAAATCATGAAACCAAAAAAAATTGGGGTTCATGTTCCTTTAAATTGAGGAAGTGGAAATACATTGACGTAAAAAAAAACAAAAAAATTGAAAATCCCAAATACACAATATGGCCAAATCTATGTGGACACCCCTACTAATTATTGAGTTTCAGCCACATCTATTGCTAACGTGTATAAAATCCAGCACATAGCCATAAAATCTCCATAGACAAACTATGGCAGTACAATGGGTCATACTGAAGAGCTCATTGACTTTAAAAGGGGCACTGGCATAGAATGTCACTTTGGCAACAAGTCGATTTGTGAAATTTCTGCCCTACTAGATCTGTCCCGGTCGCTATTATTGTGACAGAGTATTGTGACATTGTCTATCATCTGTGGAATCACTAACTATATAGTTCCAAACTGAATCTGGAAGCAACATCAGCACAAAAACCTCATTAACATCTACAATGCCAAGTGTCGGCTGGAGTGGCGTAAAGCAAATCACCACTTGACTCTAGAGCAATGTAAATGTGTTCTGTGGATTGAATCTGGTTGTGACGGATACCAGGAAAACGCTATAATGGAATGCATAATGCCTACTGTAAAGTTTGGTGGAGGAGGGATAATGGTCTGGGGCTGTTTTTCAGGGTTTGGGGGCAGATGCCTTAGTTCCAGTTAAGGTTCATCTTAAAAGGACATAAAATCCATATGCTAAATCATTTGAAAGTAATGTAGGAAAAAAACTGAAAAGGAAATATCATCTAAACATCTCTATGTAAAAAATGACAGATATTTTACTTCAAAATTTCTTCAGGTCACAATAGCTATCCTTCAGCTACTGTCAGTATGCTGGGGGGAAAAACCCAACAACAACCAATCAGCTTCATCAGTGCTGTCACACTTTGGTTTATTGTGATTTCATGAGATTTCAATGAAATCTCATGAGATTTCATAGTAAACTTCCTTAAGCCTCATAGGGAAATAACATGACTGTGCCTGCACGTGCCAGATGCACACTCCCTAGCAAGTCATGGGTTTAGCGTCCTGATTGGCTGCTTAAAATCTCTTTGCAATGGAATGTGGCTACTGAGGAAGTTTTAATGTAAAATATCTTTAGTTTTTACATAGAGATGTTCAGGTGAAATTATCTAGTCAGCTTTTTACAGCTATGCGGCAGCATTTTCAATTGCTTCGACATTTTGGTATCATATACCTTTTAATGCTACAGGATACAAAGAAGTCTTAGACAATTGGGTTCTTCCAGCTTTGCAGTTTGGGGAAGGTTATTTCCTGTTCCAACGTGAATGTGCACTAAGCGAGGTCCATGAAAACATGCTTTGACTAGTTTAGTGTCGAAGAACTCGAATGGCCTTCCTCAATCCCATTGAACACATTTGTAATGAATTGGAACAACCAAGTCAGTCCCTAACCTTACAAATGTTCTTTTAGCTGAATGGGCACAAATTCCCATCAACACACTGAATGTGTTTGATTGGTCCTGAAATTTATTTTCTAGAGGTTAAGACCGCTGAAATTCTTGAAGAAAAAAATTCTCAAAAATATTTTTTAATGAATTGGTATACTACAAGTGAATTTACCCCTGCACAATAGCGGGAGTTTTAAAGCATTACTAGAAAACTACTAAGTTTTTTTTAGTGGATTGAAACAGTATTGAATGTGAAAAAGAGTGAAAGGGAATACAAAGCAATGTGCATGCCTCTTCTGATGAACTGGAATATGCCTATCTATCTATCTATCTATCTATCTATCTATCTATCATCTATCGTTACATGAATCTTATCTTTTCAACATCGGTTTGAAATATGTTTTGTTAAATAATATTAATAAATACAGGGAGGGCAGAATTATTAGGCAAGTTGTATTTTTGAGGATTAATTTTATTATTGAACAACAACCATGTTCTCAATGAACCCAAAAAACTCATTAATATCAAAGCTGAATAGTTTTGGAAGTAGTTTTTAGTTTGTTTTTAGTTATAGCTATTTTAGGGGGATATCTGTGTGTGCAGGTGACTATTACTGTGCATAATTATTAGGCAACTTAACAAAAAACAAATATATACCCATTTCAATTATTTATTTTTACCAGTGAAACCAATATAACATCTCAACATTCACAAATATACATTTCTGACATTCAAAAACAAAGCAAAAACAAATCAGTGACCAATATAGCCACCTTTCTTTGCAAGGACACTCAAAAGCCTGCCATCAATGGATTCTGTCAGTGTTTTGATCTGTTCATCATCAACATTGCGTGCAGCAGCATCCACAGCCTCCCAGACACTGTTCAGAGAGGTGTACTGTTTTCCCTCCTTGTAAATCTCACATTTGATAATGGACCACAGGTTCTCAATGGGGTTCAGATCAGGTGAACAAGGAGGCCATGTCATTAGATTTTCTTCTTCTATACCCTTTCTTGCCAGCCACGCTGTGGAGTACTTGGACGCGTGTGATGGAGCATTGTCCTGCATGAAAATCATGTTTTTCTTGAAGGATGCAGACTTCTTCCTGTACCACTGCTTGAAGAAGGTGTCTTCCAGAAACTGGCAGTAGGACTGGGAGTTGAGCTTGACTCCATCCTCAACCCGAAAAGGCCCCACAAGCTCATCTTTGATGATACCAGCCCAAACCAGTACTCCACCTCCACCTTGCTGGTGTCTGAGTCGGACTGGAGCTCTCTGCCCTTTACCAATCCAGCCACGGGCCCATCCATCTGGCCCATCAAGACTCACTCTCATTTCATCAGTCCATAAAACCTTAGAAAAATCAGTCTTGAGATATTTCTTGGCCCAGTCTTGACGTTTCAGCTTGTGTGTCTTGTTCAGTGGTGGTCGTCTTTCAGCCTTTCTTACCTTGGCCATGTCTCTAAGTACTGCACACCTTGTGCTTTTGGGCACTCCAGTGATGTTGCAGCTCTGAAATATGGCCAAACTGGTGGCAAGTGGCATCTTGGCAGCTGCACGCTTGACTTTTCTCAGTTCATGGGCAGTTATTTTGCGCCTTGGTTTTTCCACACGCTTCTTGCGACCCTGTTGACTATTTCTTTCATGTAATTAGCAAGAGTCCATGAGCTAGTGACGTATGGGATATACATTCCTACCAGGAGGGGCAAAGTTTCCCAAACCTCAAAATGCCTATAAATACACCCCTCACCACACCCACAATTCAGTTTTACAAACTTTGCCTCCGATGGAGGTGGTGAAGTAAGTTTGTAGATTCTACGTTGATATGCGCTCCGCAGCAAGTTGGAGCCCGGTTTTCCTCTCAGCGTGCAGTGAATGTCAGAGGGATGTGAGGAGAGTATTGCCTATTTGAATACAGTGATCTCCTTCTACGGGGTCTATTTCATAGGTTCTCTGTTATCGGTCGTAGAGATTCATCTCTTACCTCCCTTTTCAGATCGACGATATACTCTTATATATACCATTACCTCTGCTGATTCTCGTTTCAGTACTGGTTTGGCTTTCTACAAACATGTAGATGAGTGTCCTGGGGTAAGTAAATCTTATTTTCTGTGACACTCTAAGCTATGGTTGGGCACTTTGTTTATAAAGTTCTAAATATATGTATTCAAACATTTATTTGCCTTGACTCAGAATGTTCAACTTTCCTTATTTTCAGACAGTCAGTTTCATATTTGGGATTATGCATTTAAATTATTCATTTTTTCTTACCTTCAAAAATTTGACTATTTTTTCCCTGTGGGCTGTTAGGCTCGCGGGGGCTGAAAATGCTTCATTTTATTGCGTCATTCTTGGCGCTGACTTTTTTGGCGCAAAAATTCTTTTCCGTTTCCGGCGTCATACGTATCGCCAGAAGTTGCGTCATTTTTTGACGTTATTTTGCGACACAAATGTTGGCGTTCCAGATGTGGCGTCATTTTTGGCGCCAAAAGCATTTAGGCGCCAAATAATGTGGGCGTCTTATTTGGCGCTAAAAAATATGGGCGTCGCTTTTGTCTCCACATTATTTAAGTCTCATTTTTCATTGCTTCTGGTTGCTAGAAGCTTGTTCTTTGGCATTTTTTCCCATTCCTGAAACTGTCATTTAAGGAATTTGATCAATTTTGCTTTATATGTTGTTTTTTCTCTTACATATTGCAAGATGTCTCACGTTGCATCTGAGTCAGAAGATACTACAGGAAAATCGCTGTCTAGTGCTGGATCTACCAAAGCTAAGTGTATCTGCTGTAAACTCTTGGTAGCTATTCCTCCGGCTGTTGTTTGTATTAATTGTCATGACAAACTTGTTAATGCAGATAATATTTCCTTTAGTAAAGTACCATTGTCTGTTGCAGTTCCTTCAACATCTAAGGTGCAGAATGTTCCTGATAACATAAGAGATTTTGTTTCTGAATCCATCAAGAAGGCTATGTCTGTTATTTCCCCTTCTAGTAAACGTAAAAAATCTTTTAAAACTTCTCTCCCTACAGATGAATTTTTAAATGAACATCATCATTCTGATTCTGATGACTCTTCTGGTTCAGAGGATTCTGTTTCAGAGATTGATGCTGATAAATCTTCATATTTATTTAAAATGGAATTTATTCGTTCTTTACTTAAAGAAGTATTAATTGCTTTAGATATAGAGGATTCTGGTCCTCTTGATACTAATTCTAAACGTTTAGATAAGGTATTTAAATCTCCTGTGGTTATTCCAGAAGTTTTTCCTGTTCCTAATGCTATTTCTGCAGTAATTTCCAAAGAATGGGATAAATTGGGTAATTCATTTACTCCTTCTAAACGTTTTAAGCAATTATATCCTGTACCGTCTGACAGGTTAGAATTTTGGGACAAAATCCCTAAATTTGATGGGGCTATTTCTACCCTAAACGTACTACCATTCCTACGTCAGATGGTACTTCGTTTAAAGATCCTTTAGATAGGAAAATTGAATCCTTTCTAAGAAAAGCTTATCTGTGTTCAGGTAATCTTCTTAGACCTGCTATATCATTGGCTGATGTTGCTGCAGCTTCAACTTTTTGGTTGGAAACTTTAGCGCAACAAGTAACAAATCATGATTCTCATGATATTATTATTCTTCTTCAGCATGCTAATAATTTTATCTGTGATGCCATTTTTGATATTATCAGAGTTGATGTCAGGTTTATGTCTCTAGCTATTTTAGCTAGAAGAGCTTTATGGCTTAAGACTTGGAATGCTGATATGGCTTCTAAATCAACTCTACTTTCCATTTCTTTCCAGGGTAACAAATTATTTGGTTCTCAGTTGGATTCTATTATCTCAACTGTTACTGGTGGGAAAGGAACTTTTTTACCACAGGATAAAAAATCTAAAGGTAAAAACAGGGCTAATAATCGTTTTCGTTCCTTTCGTTTCAACAAAGAACAAAAGCCTGATCCTTCATCCTCAGGAGCAGTTTCAGTTTGGAAACCATCTCCAGTCTGGAATAAATCCAAGCCTGCTAGAAAGGCAAAGCCTGCTTCTAAGTCCACATGAAGGTGCGGCCCTCATTCCAGCTCAGCTGGTAGGGGGCAGGTTACGTTTTTTCAAAGAAATTTGGATCAATTCTGTTCACAATCTTTGGATTCAGAACATTGTTTCAGAAGGGTACAGAATTGGTTTCAAGATGAGACCTCTTGCAAAGAGATTTTTTCTTTCCCGTGTCCCAGTAAATCCAGTGAAAGCTCAAGCATTTCTGAATTGTGTTTCAGATCTAGAGTTGGCTGGAGTAATTATGCCAGTTCCAGTTCCGGAACAGGGGATGGGGTTTTATTCAAATCTCTTCATTGTACCAAAGAAGGAGAATTCCTTCAGACCAGTTCTGGATCTAAAAATATTGAATCGTTATGTAAGGATACCAACGTTCAAGATGGTAACTGTAAGGACTATCTTGCCTTTTGTTCAGCAAGGGAGTTATATGTCCACAATAGATTTACAGGATGCATATCTGCATATTCCGATTCATCCAGATCATTATCAGTTCCTGAGATTCTCTTTTCTGGACAAGCATTACCAGTTTGTGGCTCTACCGTTTGGCCTAGCTACAGCTCCAAGAATTTTTTCAAAGGTTCTCGGTGCCCTTCTGTCTGTAATCAGAGAACAGGGTATTGTGGTTTTTCCTTATTTGGACGATATCTTGGTACTTGCTCAGTCTTTACATTTAGCAGAATCTCATACGAATCGACTTGTGTTGTTTCTTCAAGATCATGGTTGACGGATCAATTTACCAAAAAGTTCTTTGATTCCTCAGACAAGGGTAACCTTTCTGGGTTTCCAGATAGATTCAGTGTCCATGACTCTGTCTTTAACAGACAAGAGACGTCTAAAATTGATTGCAGCTTGTCGAAACCTTCAGTCACAATCATTCCCTTCGGTAGCCTTATGCATGGAAATTCTAGGTCTTATGACTGCTGCATCGGACGCGATCCCCTTTGCTCGTTTTTACATGCGACCTCTTCAGCTCTGTATGCTGAATCAATGGTGCAAGGATTACACAAAGATATCTCAATTAATATCTTTAAAACCGATTGTTCGACACTCTCTAACGTGGTGGACAGATCACCATCGTTTAATTCAGGGGGCTTCTTTTGTGCTTCCGACCTGGACTGTAATTTCAACAGATGCAAGTCTCACAGGTTGGGGAGCTGTGTGGGGATCTCTGACGGCACAAGGAGTTTGGGAATCTCAGGAGGTGAGATTACCGATCAATATTTTGGAACTCCGTGCAATTTTCAGAGCTCTTCAGTTTTGGCCTCTTCTGAAGAGAGAATCGTTCATTTGTTTTCAGACAGACAATGTCACATCTGTGGCATACATCAATCATCAAGGAGGGACTCACAGTCCTCTGGCTATGAAAGAAGTATCTCAAATTTTGGTTTGGGCGGAATCCAGCTCCTGTCTAATCTCTGCGGTTCATATCCCAGGTATAGACAATTGGGAAGCGGATTATCTCAGTCGCCAAACGTTGCATCCGTGCGAATGGTCTCTTCACCCAGAGGTATTTCTTCAGATTGTTCAAATGTGGGAACTTCCAGAAATAGATCTGATGGCGTCTCATCTAAACAAGAAACTTCCCAGGTATCTGTCCAGATCCCGGGATCCTCAGGCGGAGGCAGTGGATGCATTATCACTTCCTTGGAAGTATCATCCTGCCTATATCTTTCCGCCTCTAGTTCTTCTTCCAAGAGTAATCTCCAAGATTCTGAAGGAATGCTCGTTTGTTCTGCTGGTAGCTCCAGCATGGCCTTACAGGTTTTGGTATGCGGATCTTGTCCGGATGGCCTCTTGCCAACCGTGGACTCTTCCGTTAAGACCAGACCTTCTGTCTCAAGGTCCTTTTTTCCATCAGGATCTGAAATCCTTAAATTTAAAGGTATGGAGATTGAACGCTTGATTCTTGGTCAAAGAGGTTTCTCTGACTCTGTGATTAATACTATGTTACAGGCTCGTAAATCTGTATCTAGAGAGATATATTATAGAGTCTGGAAGACTTATATTTCTTGGTGTCTTTCTCATCATTTTTCTTGGCATTCTTTTAGAATACCGAGAATATTACAGTTTCTTCAGGATGGTTTAGATAAGGGTTTGTCCGCAAGTTCCTTGAAAGGACAAATCTCTGCTCTTTCTGTTCTTTTTCACAGAAAGATTGCTATTCTTCCTGATATTCATTGTTTTGTACAAGCTTTGGTTCGTATAAAGCCTGTCATTAAGTCAATTTCTCCTCCTTGGAGTTTGAATTTGGTTCTGGGAGCTCTTCAAGCTCCTCCGTTTGAACCTATGCATTCATTGGACATTAAATTACTTTCTTGGAAAGTTTTGTTCCTTTTGGCCATCTCTTCTGCCAGAAGAGTTTCTGAATTATCTGCTCTTTCTTGTGAGTCTCCTTTTCTGATTTTTCATCAGGATAAGGCGGTGTTGCGAACTTCTTTTGAATTTTTACCTAAAGTTGTGAATTCCAACAACATTAGTAGAGAAATTGTGGTTCCTTCATTATGTCCTAATCCTAAGAATTCTAAGGAGAAATCGTTGCATTCTTTGGATGTTGTTAGAGCTTTGAAATATTATGTTGAAGCTACTAAATCTTTCCGAAAGACTTCTAGTCTATTTGTTATCTTTTCCGGTTCTAGAAAAGGCCAGAAAGCTTCTGCCATTTCTTTGGCATCTTGGTTGAAATCTTTAATTCATCTTGCCTATGTTGAGTCGGGTAAAACTCCGCCTCAGAGGATTACAGCTCATTCTACTAGGTCAGTTTCTACTTCCTGGGCGTTTAGGAATGAAGCTTCGGTTGATCAGATTTGCAAAGCAGCAACTTGGTCCTCTTTGCATACTTTTACTAAATTCTACCATTTTGATGTATTTTCTTCTTCTGAAGCAGTTTTTGGTATAAAAGTACTTCAGGCAGCAGTTTCAGTTTGAATCTTCTGCTTATGTTTTTCATTAAACTTTATTTTGGGTGTGGATTATTTTCAGCAGGAATTGGCTGTCTTTATTTTATCCCTCCCTCTCTAGTGACTCTTGTGTGGAAAGATCCACATCTTGGGTAATCATTATCCCATACGTCACTAGCTCATGGACTCTTGCTAATTACGTGAAAGAAAACATAATTTATGTAAGAACTTACCTGATAAATTCATTTCTTTCATATTAGCAAGAGTCCATGAGGCCCGCCCTTTTTTTGTGGTGGTTATGATTTTGTATAAAGCACAATTATTCCAATTCCTTATTTTATATGCTTTCGCACTTTTTTATCACCCCACTTCTTGGCTATTCGTTAAACTGAATTGTGGGTGTGGTGAGGGGTGTATTTATAGGCATTTTGAGGTTTGGGAAACTTTGCCCCTCCTGGTAGGAATGTATATCCCATACGTCACTAGCTCATGGACTCTTGCTAATATGAAAGAAATGAATTTATCAGGTAAGTTCTTACATAAATTATGTTTTTGAATGAAACGCTTGATTGTTCGATTATCACGCTTCAGAAGCTTTGCAATTTTAAGAGTGCTGCATCCCTCTGCAAGATACCTCACTATTTTTGACTTTTCTGAGCCTGTCAAGTCCTTTTTTTGACCCATTTTGCCAAAGGAAAGGAAGTTGCCTAATAATTATGCACACCTGATATAGGGTGTTGATATCATTAGACCACACCCCTTCTCATTACAGAGATGCACATCACCTAATATGCTTAATTGGTAGTAGGCTTTCGAGCCTATACAGCTTGGAGTAAGACAACATGCATAAAGAGGATGATGTGGTCAAAATACTCATTTGCCTAATAATTCTGCACTCCCTGAAGAAATTTTATTTTTTACATAAGTAATTTATTTTAGAAAGTCTAGCTATTTGAAGGAACATTATACATTAGATGCCTCATGTATGTATAGAAACATTGATTTTGATGGCAGATAAGAGTCATAGGCCCAGCAAGTCTGCATTATATATTAGTATAAGTATAAACTTATCTAGTTCATAGGGTAGCCTTATCCCAGGCATTCTTAAAGTCCCCCACAGTTTTTGTCATTACCACCAATTGTGGAAGTTTATTTTATGAATAAATCGCCCTTTCTGTAAAGAAGTGCTTCCACAAATTATTCCTGAATCTACTACCCTTGAACTTGAGATCATGACCTCCTTGTTTTTACATTTTTCTTTTTATCAATAATACTTACATCCTCAGCTTTAGAAAAGCCCTTTGATATACTTGTGTCTATCATATCACCTCTTTCCCTTCTCTCCTCTAAGCAATGCATATTTATGTTAATGAGCCTCTCCTGGTAAGTTTTATTTTTTAGACCATGTACCATTTTAGACCATTTTGGTAACCCTCCTTTGCACAGATTCCAGTTTGTTTATATCATTCTGGAGATATGACCTCCAGAACTGCACACAATATTCAAGATGAGGCCTAACGAATGATTTGTAAAGTGGCATAAGAACCTTACTATTTCTGCTGCAAATACCTCTACATCCAAGCATTCTACTGGCCTTACTCGCTGCAATACTACATTGTTTACTAAGTGTGTGTGTATATCTATCTATCTATCTATCTATATATATATATATATATATATATATATATATATAGTGGCGTAGCGTGGGTTGTCAGTGCCCAGGGCAAGGCAAGTATTGCGCCCCCCCCAACCCCATTTTAGATATGCTGCTTCTTCTTACATTTGGGACAAACCAAGCAAAGACCCAAGCCTGGTAGATCACATAAAGCAAGGGACACTGTCTCCTCTCCCACAAAATGCTCCCTTAACCATCTTTACTGGATAACTAACAGTTATTGCTGATGATACCCATATCCCCAAAATATGTCCCTTGTCATAAGCAGCTGCTAATCAGTAGCGCCTTACAAACAAAGCCATGAAAATAATATATTGGCAATACAAGAGGCAGTGGGTGAAGCCTGCAAGCATTATGTGCTATCCCCCTGTGATCAAACCCTGTCTGCAGCTCTCCAGAGCTGGGCAAATATATACAATATTAAATTTTAAGATTTATTCTCATTTTACACATGGGGGGAAAGCCCCCCTTAACCCCCATCTAGTGGTGACATGTCCTGATCTGTAAAACTTCATGGTACAAATACTGCAGACCACAGGGTGCACCCACCCCCACATTGCAGCAACCCATATTGTATATGTGGTGCAATAGGTTTTTGGTAAGTCGTTAAAAAGAGGAAAAGGGGACACACAGGTTGGCAGCTGTTACATAAGGTTGTCCCTGCTGGGCAGACTGTCTTTTGGGTGCCAATGACATATAAAAGTGGGGTATATATTCTACCTTAATAAATATAACAATTGTAAGTAATCAATATAAAAGGGGCATGGGACAGACAACCCAGCATTACATACATATATGGGGGGAGGGTGTATGGTATTTAGGGGGGTGCTGTTAAATTTATTTACTAACACAAATTATAGTTATTTTTTTTACTTTAAATGCAGTAAGGGTGGGTTTAATGTAAATAAAAAAGGCAATGAGCACCCAAACCCTAAAAATCGGTAAAAGTCCACACCTCAGGAGTCCAGCAAGAAATAGATTCAAGATGGTGAATTCATAGGACTTCTTTGATAGGAGACAAACACAGTGAAATGCCTGGTGAGCAGCACAATCATGGTGCCAGACAGCACACAAATCCCTAAATCTACTTCTGCCCTAGGAAGATCATGGAGGGGAAAAATCAAATACAGGAAACAAGGCCTCATTTTTGTCAACTGTCACAAATATACTTTTTTTTGTGCAAGGACAAGATGGCGTAAGTTGTAATCAGAATCCGGTCAAACATGAAAGTATGGTCTCTGATCACCCCACCATCCCACTAACTAGGTAACTGGGGTTAACAGAAAGGCAGAGCCCAGCCATGCTGCCACCAGTGCCACGGGTTTGAAAGAGATTTATTGCACTTTTTAAGGATTCCTCCCCCCCACCTCTGCTTAGAGATCCTTAAAAAGTGCCCCAGGCAATGCATGGCATTCTGGCTCTGGGTCCTTTGTTGGAAGGGAACTTAATTGTTGGGTAATAATAGAACCGTAATTAAGCTGCATTTTGCATGTTGCTAGTATCAGGCAAAAACAGGGCTATAAGTAAGTCTGGTCCTGACACCTTACCTTAGTCGCTGCATCACCACATTCCTGACGGGTCGCAGAACAGAGCTGGGGGCCTGTCAGAATTTTTAGCCTCCCTTCTTCCCTTTGCTAAGTTGAGGCTGGAAGCCCCCCTCAGAATTATGCGCCCGGGGCAACCGCCCCTGTTGCCCCCCCCACGCTACCCTCTGTATGTATGTGTATATATATATATATATATATATATATATATATATAATACTTGAATCATTTTTTTAAGATACATATTCAAATAATGTTTCTCTTGTAAGGTGTATCCAGTCCACGGATCATCCATTACTTGTGGGATATTCTCATTCCCAACAGGAAGTTGCAAGAGGACACCCACAGCAGAGCTGTAATATAGCTCCTCCTCTAACTGTCATAGCCAGTCATTCTCTTGCAACTCTCAACAAGCTAGGATGTTGTAGGAGAGAGTGGTTAAATATAGTTAGTTTATTTTCTTCAATCAAAAGTTTGCTATTTTTAAATAGTACCGGAGTTGTGCTATTTTATCTCAGGCAGTAAATAGAAGAAGAATCTGCCTGAGGTTTCTATGATCTTAGCAGGTTGTAACTAAGATCCATTGCTATTCTCACATATGTCTGAGGGGATTACACAGATGGGGTAACTTCAGCGAGAGAATGGCGTGCAGTTTATTCTGCTATCAGGTATGTGCAGTTATAATTTTTTCTAGAGATGGAAAACACTAGAAAATGCTGCTGATACCGGATTCATGTAAGTTAAGCCTGAATACAGTGATTTAATAACGACTGGTATCATGCTTACTCCCAGGGGTAATACCCTTATGATATTGCAATATAAACGTTTGCTGGCATGTTTAATCGTTTTTATATATGCATTGGTGATAAAACTTTATTGGGGCCTAGTTTTTTCCACATGGCTGGCTTACATTTTGACTAGAAACTGTTTTACTGAGGCTTTCCACTGTTATAGTATAAAAGTTACAGTTGGTGCAGTTAAAACTACAAACTGTGACATCCAGCTTCCCTCAGGACCCTGTATGCTATAGGACATCTCTAAAGGGCTCAAAGGCTTTCCAAAGTCGTTTATTGGGGAAGGTAGGACCACAGCTTGCTGTGGCAGTTGGTTGTGACTGTTAAAAAAACAAACAAAAAAAACCCAAAAACGTCTATTTCGCTTTTTTGATCCGTTTTTTGAACTAAGGGGTTAATCATCCATTTGCAAGTGGATGCAATGCTCTGCTAGCCTGCATTTTTTCATTTTTTTTCAAATTCTGACAAAATTTGTTTCTCTTAAAGGCACAGTACCGTTTTTTATATTTGCTTGTTAACTTGATTTAAAGTGTTTTCCAAGCTTGCTAGTCTCATTGCTAGTCTGTATAAACATGTCTGACATAGAAGAAACTCCTTGTTCATTATGTTTAAAAGCCATGGTGGAACCCCCTCTTAGAATGTGTACCAAATGTACTGATTTCATTTTATGCAATAAAGATCATATTCTGTTTTTAAAAAAATTATCACCAGAGGAATCTGACGAGGGGAAAGTTATGCCGACTAACTATCCCCACGTGTCAGACCCTTTGACTCCCGCCCAAGGGACTCATGCTCAAATGGCGCCAAGTACATCTAGGGCGCCCATAGCGTTTACTTTACAAGACATGGCGGCAGTCATGGATAATACACTGTCAGCGGTATTAGCCAGACTACCTGAACTTAGAGGTTAGCGAGATAGCTCTGGGGTGAGACAAAATGCAGAGCATACTGACGCTTTAAGAACCATGTCTGATACTGCCTCACAATATGCAGAAGCTGAGGAAGGAGAGCTTCAGTCAGTGGGTGATGTTAATGACTCAGGAAAGATACCTGATTCTAATATTCCTACATTTAAATTTAAGCTTGAACACCTCCGCGTGTTACTTAGGGAGGTTTTAGCTGCTCTGAATGACTGTGATACCATTGCAGTGCCAGAGAAATTTTGTAGACTGGATAAATGCTTTGCAGTGCCGGTGTGTACTGATGTTTTTTCCAATACCTAAAAGGTTTACAGAAATTATTAATAAGGAATGGGATAGACCAGGTGTGCCGTTCTCTTCCCCTCCTATTTTTAGAAAAATGTTTTCCAATAGACGCCACCACACGGGACTTATGGCAGACAGTCCCTAAGGTGGAGGGAGCAGTTTCTACTCTAGCAAAGCATACTACTATCCCTGTCGAGGACAGTTGTGCTTTTTTAGAGCCAATGGATAAAAAATTAGAAGGTTACCTTAAGAAAATATTTATTCAACAAGGTTTTATCCTACAGCCCATTGCATGCATTGCCCCTGTCACTGCTGCTGCGGCGTACTGGTTTGAGTCTCTGGAAGAGGCTTTACAGGTAGAGACTCCATTGGATGACATACTTGGCAAACTTAGAGCACTTAAGCTAGCCAATTATTTTATTTCTGATACCATTGTTCATTTGAATAAACTAACGGCTAAGAATTCTGGTTTTGCTATACAGGAGCGCAGAGCGCTATGGCTTAAATCATGGTCAGCTGATGTGACTTTAAAATCTAAGCTACTTAACATTCCCTTCAAGGGGCAGACCCTATTCGGGCCTGGTTTGAAGGAGATTATTGCTGATATCGCGGGAGGAAAAGGTTGTGCCCTTCCTCAGGACAGGTCCAAATCTAGGGCCAAACAGTCTAATTTTCGTGCCTTTCGAAACTTCAAGGCAGGTGCGGCATCAACTTCCTCTAATAATAAACAAGAGGGAACTTTTGCTCAATCCAAGACGGTCTGGAGACCAAACCAGACCTGGAAAAAAGGTAAGCAGGTCAAAAAGCCTGCTGCTGCCTCTAAGACAGCATGAAGGAACGACCCCCTAACCGGTAACGGATCTAGTAGGGGGCAGACTTTCACTCTTCGCCCAGGCGTGGGCAAGAGATGTTCAGGATCCCTGGGCGTTGGAAATTATATCCCAGGGATATCTTTTGGACTTCAAAGCTTCCCCCCCCAAAAGGGAGATTTCACCTTTCACAATTATCTGCAAACCAGATAAAGAGTGAGGCATTCTTACACTGTGTACGAGACCTCCTAGTTATGTGAGTGATTGTAATGTCCCTTTAACTGGGCTCCACCCCTTTAGCCTTTATAACTCCACTTCCCCTTGTACACATTGCTTGATTATTTTGTGTACTCTGAGTTCCTCTCTGGCTACTTTGTCTCAAGTCCTTATTTTTGTTACAATTGATATTCCTTTGATTCCTTTACTGGAACCTTTGTGGCTAATTGTAACCTTAGCCCTCTTCTATACATTGTGCTTTTCAACTACACCTTGCTCCGCTGGCTGTGGACTATTTTTGGTATAAGGATCCGGATCTACCTTACTAGCATATCCCTCTGCTCATTTCCACGCTGAGGATCACACGCTGCATACTGCTCACACAGCTCTCACCTGCACGCTTTGCTGCTCTGTTTGCTATTTCATCTCTGGAACAACCGCATCTACTTGGATACCTCCTACCTGGGTTTTGTCACGCAAGTACTTTAGCTCATGTTTGGAGTATACTTGTCTCTCTCAGTGTGTTTCATATTTATCTGCTAATCCACTAACTGCATTAAGCTGCTTTCTTCAACTGTGTCTGCTTGCCTGCCTGTGTCTCACTTAACTTGCTTGTACTCCACCCTGAGACTATACTTAACATTTAACTGCAGCTTGCAAGCATTAACCTGTTACTCTCCAGTGTTGAATATACTTGGAAGAACTCTGCTCTCGCTGGTTCTTTTCTGTATTAACTGCTGTTGATTTGATTACCAATTGTTCAGGTTCATAACTTTTGGTGTTCAGTCATTTCAGCTACATTTAATCTGTTTGCCAGTTTTAAGTAATTATAAACAGATTATTACATAATAATCAAGCCTAACATACAAACCAGCAAGTATGGAACCACAAGCTGTGAAAAAAGAATTAGACACATTAAATCATAAGGTGGAATACCTTGCCAGAGCTCTCACAGATTTACAAACTGAAAATACCACCTTAAGGAATTTTGTTAAAGAACTGACAGTTACTAGATCCCCAGAACCACCAGAACCTCAGATTAATCCCCCAACTCTTTTCTCAGGGAAAAGGAGTGATTTCAGGGATTTTAAAAATGCTTGTTTACTGTTGTATACAATGAAACCAAAGACCTATTATACTGAAAAAATTAAAGTTTGCAATACAATCTCATATCTCACAGGTGAGCCAAGGTCCTGGGCGAATCGATTTTTTGAGTCTAATAACCCAATTTTGGATTCCTTAGATCAGTTTTTTGCAGCTATGAGTGCTCTGTATGAGGATTCTAACACCCAAATACAGGCTGAAACTAAACTAAGAGCTCTTAAACAGGGAAAAAGGCCTGTGGAAGATTTTATAACTGAATTCCAGATGTGGGCTACTGACTCACTCTGGAATGATATAACGTTAAAAAATCAATTTAGACTGGGTTTAAATGAAGCTTTAAAATATGAGATATCTAGAGTGGAGATGCCTGATACTTTACATGGGTTAATAAAACTAGCAACAACACTTGACCGCAGAATAAGGGAAAGACGTATAGAAAGATACACATCAGAGACTCCACTCAAAAGATTACCTGTGACACCTACAGAAAAATCACTTAATTCTCAGACTCCTATGGAAATAGGAGTTATTAAAGGTCCCTTAACTTCTGAGGAAAAGACTAGACGACGCATAGCTAACCTCTGTTTGTACTGTGCTAGTAGAGACCATGCAGTATCATCCTGTCCTAGTTTACAACGACAGAAAAAGGGCAAGCTACTGAATATCAAATCTTCTAACTCACACATAAGACAAAAATCATTGACACTCTCTCTCTCTTTACAGTGGGACCGACAGCAAATCAAGACTGAGGCTATAGTAGATTCTGGGGCTTCTGATTGCTTTATAGACGCTACATATGTAGAGCTCAATAAAATACAGTGTGTAACTAAGCAGAATCCTGTGTTTATAAGAGTAATTGATGGTTCACTTATACATAAAGGTACTATTACCCGACACACAGTACCTCTTTTAATTTCTACATCTGATGGGCACACAGAATATATCAGTTTTGACATAATCCCAACTGCTCTACATACAGTAATATTAGGCTGAAACACAACCCCAGTATCGATTGGGTAAATCCCACTATCACTTTTAATTCCTCTTATTGTAATTCAACTTGTTTCCCTCATCAGATTTTGAGCTCCAATAATACAGAAATTCCTGTTCACTATCAAGACTTACTTGATGTATTTGATTTAAAGGAGGCTGAGGTACTACCACCTCATAGGTCTTTTGATTGCCCTATAGATTTACTCCCAGGGGCTAGGGTACCTTTTGGGAGAGTTTATCCACTTTCACAGAAAGAGTTACAGTATTTATGTGAGTACCTTGATGATAATATCCGAAAGGGATTCATAGTACCCTCTACATCCCCTGCAGCTGCAGGGTTGTTTTTGGTTACTAATAAAGATAAAACCTTAAGACCTATCATTGATTACAGAGCCCTTAATGCTGTTACAGTGAAGAACCGATATCCTTTACCACTCATCCCCGAACTCCTTGAACGCCTTAATGGTGCTAACATTTTTACGAAGCTTGACTTAAAAGGTGCATATAATCTGATACGGATCAAGGATGGGGATGAGTGGAAAACCGCATTCAGGACCAGATATGGTCTTTTTGAATATTGAGTGATGCCTTTTGGGCTCTGTAACGCTCCTGCCACCTTCCAGCATTTTATTAACGAGATATTCAGAGATTTAACAGATGTATGCGTCATAATCTATCTGGACGACATACTGATATATTCTAAAACAGTTGTTGAACACATTAAACACGTGAGATGGGTTTTAACACGTTTACGTGAACACAGACTTTTTGCAAAAGCTGAAAAGTGTCAATTCCATGTACAAAGAATAAAATTTCTAGGTTACATCATAACACCTGACAAAGTTGAAATGGACCCTGAGAAGGTATTAGCTATTGTGAATTGGCCTAGACCCACTACTTTAAGGTCTCTCCAATGATTTTTGGGTTTTACCAATTTTTATCGTAAGTTTATTCAGAACTTTTCTATGAAAGTAAAGCCACTTACATCATTAACAAAGAAAAATATAAGATGTCAATGGTCTCCAGAAGCAGAACATTCATTTAATTATCTGAAGAACTGCTTCACCACCGCTCCTATACTATGTTTACCAGACCATGCATGCCAATTTGTTGTGGAGGTAGACGCCTCTGACACTGGCATAGGAGCAGTCTTATCTCAGAGAATCAGTGACAAACATAATACCCATCCTGTAGCTTATTATTCGAGAACCTTATTACCAGCTGAAACACATTACTCTGTTGGTGATAAAGAGCTGTTAGCGATAAAATGTGCCTTAGAAGTCTGGAGACATATTTTAGAGGGAGTTGATAAACCATTTTTAATATTTACTGACCACAAAAATCTTCAATACTTAAAACAAAATAAAACGCTATCATCCCGCCAAGTAAGATGGTCCTTGTTTCTTGATAGATTTAATTTTCAAATAACTTACAGACCGGGTAGACTTAACAGTAAGGCAGATGCTTTATCCCGACAATATGACGATAAACCACTAGCAGACTGTTGTTCGCAAATCATACCTAGTCACAAAATTATAGCAGCTTTGAGTGCTTTAGAGCTGGACATTCTTTCAGCTTTAACAACTGATAATATACCCACACATACTGAGTTGATAAAAGAACCAACCGGTTTATATACTTTTCATAATAGATTATATGTTCCTCAGACTCTTAGGCAAAGACTCCTTAACCATTTCCATGATATCCCAATATCTGGTCATCAAGGGATCTTTAAGACGAAAGAACTCTTACAGCGAGATTTCTGGTGGCCTCACATGGGGGAAACTATTCAGAAATATATAACTACTTGTGATGTTTGCGCAAGGTATAAAACAGAGAAAAAGAAACCAATTGGTTACCTTACTCCTCTATCTATTCCTGAGGTTCCTTGGAGTGTTATTTCTATGGATTTTATTGTTGAGCTACCTAGCTCTCAGAACCACAATACCATCATGGTGGTTGTTGACCATCTGACTAAGTTAGCTCATTTTATACCTATGAAATCTTTACCTACTGCCACCGAAACAGCTGATGCTTTCCTAAAGCATATTGTGAGGTTACATGGTTTACCACAATCCATTATCACAGACCGTGGGTCTCAGTTCACTTCCAATTTCTGGAAAGACCTCTGTAAATCACTCTCCATTCATCCGAGGTTATCAACCTCCTATCATCCCCAGATAAACGGTCTTACTGAGAGGGTCAATGGTATACTGGAACAATACCTTAGATGCTATGTTACACATCTGCAGGATGATTGGGTTGATCACCTTCCATTAGCCGAATAGTCATATAACAATTCAGTTTCTAGTTCCACTAAGATGACACAATTTTATGCCACCTATGGATATCATCCACAATCTCTTAGACTCACCCAAACCAGCAGCAATACTCCTTCCGTTACTACTTATCTTACCAATCTACAAAATAGTTTGAAATTGTTGAAAGAACATTTACAGAAGGCTAAGTCTGATCAGCAATATTATTACAATGCTACTCATAGGCCGAGCCCTGATTACAAGTTGGGTGATCAGGTTTGGCTTTCCACAAAGCATCTGAAACTCTCAATACCATCCAGAAAGCTGGGCAGTCAATTTGTCGGACCCTTTCCAATCTCACGTATTCTCAATCCCTCAACTGTTGTTTTGAAACTTCCATCTACTTATGGTTTGCATCCATCATTCCATGTTTCACTTTTGAAACCCTACAGGACTAGCAATGAGTTCACCCGTGGAAAGATTCCTCCACCTCCTGTTATTCTGGACGATCATGAGGAGTACGAAGTTGGATGTATACTCGACTCGAGGATATTACGCAGGAGATTGCAGTATCTGGTCCGTTGGCAGGGCTATGGTGTGGAGGAGGATTCTTGGGTTCCTCATTCTCAGGTGCATGCCCCTCTGAGGGTGGCTGCGTTCCACAAGCGCTATCCCCATAAGCCATCTTTGGCATCCCCGGAGTTGATGCCTTGAGGGGGGGGATCTGTAATTTCCCTTTAACTGGGCTCCACCCCTTTAGCCTTTATAACTCCACTTCCCCTTGTACACATTGCTTGATTATTTTGTGTACTCTGAGTTCCTCTCTGGCTACTCAGTCACTTTGTCTCAAGTCCTTATTTTTGTTACAATTGATATTCCTTTGATTCCTTTACTGGAACCTTTGTGGCTAATTGTAACCTTAGCCCTCTTCTATACATTGTGCTTTTCAACTACACCTTGCTCCGCTGGCTGTGGACTATTTTTGGTATAAGGATCCGGATCTACCTTACTGGCATATCCTTCTGCTCATTTCCACGCTGAGGATCACACGCTGCATACTGCTCACACAGCTCTCACCTGCACGCTTTGCTGCTCTGTTTGCTATTTCATCTCTGGAACAACCGCATCTACTTGGATACCTCCTACCTGGGTTTTGTCACGCAAGTACTTTAGCTCATGTTTGGAGCATACTTGTCTCTCTCAGTGTGTTTCATATTTATCTGCTAATCCACTAACTGCATTAAGCTGCTTTCTTCAACTGTGTCTGCTTGCCTGCCTGTGTCTTACTTAACTTGCTTGTACTCCACCCTGAGACTATACTTAACATTTAACTGCAGCTTTCAAGCATTAACCTGTTACTCTCCAGTGTTGAATATACTTGGAAGAACTCTGCTCTCTGACATAACTTAGTTTCTACCATTTATATATATATTCAAACAGTTATATATATATATATATATATATATATATATATATATATATATATATATATATATATATATATATATATATTCATTCCATTGCTGGTTCTTTTCTGTATTAACTGCTGTTGATTTGATTGCCAATTGTTCAGGTTCATAACTTTTGGTGTTCAGTCATTTCAGCTACATTTAATCTGTTTGCCAGTTTTAAGTAATTATAAACAGATTATTACAGTGATCCATCCAGTTCCAAAGGAGGAACAGGAACAGGGTTTTTACTCAAATCTGTTTGTGGTTCCCAAAAAAGAGGGAACCTTCAGACCGATTTTGGATCTAAAGATCTTAAACAAATTCCTCAAAGTTCCGTCGTTCAAGATGGAAACTATTCGTACCATCCTACCACTGATCCAGGAGGGTCAATATATGACTACAGTGGATCTAAAGGATGCTTATCTTCGCATTCCGATACACAAAGATCATCATCGGTTTCTCAGGTTTGCCTTTCAAGACAGGCATTACCAGTTGTAGCTCTTCCCTTTGGATTAGCTACAGCCCCAAGAATCTTTACAAAGGTTCTAGGGTCGCTTTTGGCGGTCCTAAGGCCGCGGGGCATAGCAGTAGCCCCTTATTTAGACAACATCCTGATACAGGCGTCAAACTTCCAAATTGCCAAGTCTCATATGGACGTAGTACTGGCATTTCTGAGGTCGCATGGGTGGAAAGTGAACGAGGAAAAGTGTTCTCTATCCCCACTCACAAGAGTTTCCTTTCTAGGGACTCTGATAGATTCTGTAGAAATGAAAATTTACCTTGACGGAGTCCAGGTTATCAAAGCTTCTAAATTCCTGTCGGGTTCTTCATTCCATTCCGCGCCCTTTGGTGGCTCAGTGTATGGAAGTAATCGGCTTAATGGTAGCGGCAATGGACATAGTGCCGTTTGCACGCTTACACCTCAGACCGCTGCAACTATGCAGGCTCAGTCAGTGGAGCGGGAATTACACAGATTTGGCCCCTCAACTGAATCTGGACCAAGAGACCAGGGATCCATTTCCCTGGTGGCTATCTCGGGTCCATCTGTCCAAAGGTATGACCTTCGCAGGCCAGAATGGACTATTGTAAGAACAAATGCCAGCCTTCTAGGTTGGGGTGCAGTCTGGAACTCCCTGAAGGCTCAGGGATCGTGGACTCAGGAGGAGTCTCTCCTTCCAATAAATATTCTGGAACTAAGAGCGATATTCAAGGCTCTTCAGGTTTGGCCTCAGTTAGCAACTCTGAGGTACATCAGATTTCAGTCGGTCAACATCACGACTGTAGCTTACATCAACCATCGAGGGGGAACAAGAAGTTCCCTAGAGATGTTAGAAGTTTCAAAAATAATTCACTGGGCAGAGATTCACTCTTGCCACCTATCAGCTATCCATATCCCAGGTGTAGAGCACTGGGAGGCGGATTTTCTAAGTCATCAGACTTTTCATCCGGGAGAGTGGGAACTCCATCCGGAGGTATTTGCACAGCTGATTCTCTGTTGGGGCAAACCAGAACTGGATCTCATGGCGTCTCGCCAGAACGCCAAGCTTCCGTGTTACGGATCCAGGTCCAGGGATCCCAAGGCGACACTGATAGATGCTCTAGCAGCGCCCTGGTCTTTCAACCTGGCTTATGTGTTTCCACCGTTTCCTCTTCTCCCTCGACTGATTGCCAAGATCAAGCAGGAGAGAGCATCGGTAATTCTGATAGCACCTGCGTGGCCACGCAGGACCTGGTATGCAGATCTAGTGGACATGTCATCCTTTCCACCATGGTCTCTGCCTCTGAGACAGGACCTTCTACGTCAAGGTCCTTTCAACCATCCAAATCTAATTTCTCTGAGGCTGACAACCTGGAGATTGAATGCTTGATTTTATCAAAGCGTGGCTTCTCCGAGTCAGTTATTGATACCTTAATACAGGCACGAAAGCCTGTCACCAGGAAAATTTACCATAAGGTATGGCATAGATATCTTTATTGGTGTGAATCCAAGGGTTACTCATGGAGTAAGGTCAGGATTCCTAGGATTTTATCTTTTCTCCAAGAAGGTTTGGAAAAAGGATTGTCAGCTAGTTTCTTAAAGGGACAGATTTTTGCTCTGTCTATTCTTTTGCACTAGCGTCTGGCAGATGTTCCAGACGTTCAGGCAATTTGTCAGGCTTTAGTTTGAATCAAGCCTGTGTTTAAACCTGTTGCTCCACCATGGAGCTTAAACTTGGTTCTTAAGGTTCTTCAAGGAGTTCCGTTTGAACCTCTTCATTCCATAGATATCAAACTTTTATCTTGGAAAGTTCTTTTTTTTTTTGGTAGCTATTTCCTCGGCTCGTAGAGTCTCTGAGCTATCTGCCTTACAATGTGATTCTCCTTATCTGATTTTTCATACGGATAAGGTAGTCCTGCGTACCAAACCTGGGTTCTTACCTGAGGTGGTATCTAACAAGAATATCAATCAAGAGATTGTGGTTCCATCCTTGTGTTACACAATCTGGATGTGGTCTGTGCTTTAAAGTTTTACTTACAAGCTACTAAAGATTTTCGTCAAACATCTGCTTTGTTTGTTGTCTACTCTGGACAGAGGAGAGGTCAAAAGGCTTTGGCAACCTCTTTTTCTTTTTGGCTAAGAAGCTTAATCCGCTTAGCCTATGAGACTGCTGGACAGCAGCCTCCTGAAAGGATTACAGCTCATTCCACTAGAGCTGTGGCTTCCACTTGGGCCTTTAAAAATGAGGCTTCTGTTGAACAGATTTGCAAGGCGGCGACTTGGTCTTCGCTTCATACTTTTTCAAAATATTACAAATTTGATGCTTTTGCTTCTTCGGAGGCTATATTTGGGAGAAAGGTTTTACAGGCAGTGGTTCCTGCCTTGTCCCTCCCTTCATCCGTGTACTTTAGCT